>NC_071553.1:613333-920000 GCF_026979565.1 Vidua chalybeata | reverse complement strand
GCCAATGCAGGGCCCCTGCAGGCTCTGCACCCACACAGTGCTGAGCTCTGGGACTGCTGCAGGAACTGTACTCAGCTCTGGCCACCTCCCACCTTTGGGATGCCCAAGGTCTCATCCAGGAGCTGAAATATTGGCCCAAGTGTTGATCAACACCAGATCTGTTTCCTAAAAATGCCTATCAACAGTTCCACCTTCCCAATGGCATTCCCTGGTATCCTGTAAGGATTCCTGCAGTGCTCTTTTTGTGCTGAAACACTTTCTTGGTCTCCATCAGCTGGGATGAGGAGGCTGGGGGCACCAGGGATCTCATCTAATTTCTGCCACCACATCCAGAGAGGGTAAGAGGGAGGTGATTACATCAAGACTTCTCATCAAAGCCTTTTCTGTATAAGAGGATCAAGCTGCAGAGAGTTGGGATGGAAGTCTGAGAAGTCCTGGGGCTTGGGAGTAGATGCCACATCGTGACAAACTGCTCTCAGTTGTCTTTATCTGGGAAATGTTGCTCTGGATGTCACTGCTGCCCCTACCCTGATGGAGGCTCAGGCTCAGTTTTCTGCATCCCAGCAGTGCAGAGGAGAGGCTTCCTGTCACCTTGTTCTTTTAAAAGTTTTAAAGTTATTTTAAAAGTTTTTTATACTTTTTAACATTTATATATATCTACTAGAGTTTCTTACACACTGTTAATATAAACAATGATTGTTTTGCATTTTTCTTTGTGGGAAGAGAGAATTGATGGACTGTTGGTTTGACCAGTGTGGTTGGAGAGGTGGCAATTTCACCCTCCAATCCATTGTCACTTTTAGAATTTTATATATTGTAGAGTTGGAAATAAATTTCTTCTTTTTCCCTCTTTTACATTTAATGTGTGTAAGTTATTTTGTGTTGTAGTGTGACAGCTTCCTGGTGCTGGATGAAAGGGACATGGCCCTGTGCTTGGGATGCTTCCTGGGGGTCCCTCAAAAGGCTCTCCTGAGACAGAGACAAGCTCAGGAAGCACCAAAAAAGGACCCAAGAACAATCTGGGATCTGTAACACCTTCTGTGCAAGATCCAATCTGCAAGGCTGGGTCACTGTGGGAGAGGCACAACTGGGGTTGTACAGAGGAGCCCGAAGTCCTGCCTGTTCCAGGGCAGGCAAGCAGGGATTGAGTCCCTGGGGGGCTGCTGCCCTCTCCTGAGCCAGCCCCAGCTGCCAGAGGAGCTGCCCTGGGCTGACTGCTGGGGGTTCTGGGTGCAAATGCCCAGCTCTGGTGCACAGGCACCCGTGTGGGGCAGGGCCTCCTGCCACGGGCTGCCCCGTGGGGCTGTGGCACTGCCACTGTGTCCGGCCATGGGGGCACAGCACAGCCTGTGCTCAGGGTGTTCCCACCCAGCAGCTGGGAAATGCAGACACAGGGACTTTGCTGAGCCAGTTTGTCCCAGCAGGAGCTTTGTGTGTCCCTGCAGGAGGTGCTGGTGCTGTGGGGTCCTTAGGGCTGTTCAGGCTGCCCTGGGCTCGGTGCTTCCTGCGGGTGCCCTGTACAGTTCAGGGTGGAATCTGGGCCATGGAATTCTCTTGCATGGGAAAGTCAGGAAGTTCTGGTGCATGTGACCCATGGGATAGAATCCCATGGACCTGAAAATGAAGAGTGGGGTCTGCCCTGAAGCATCACAGACAGAGAAAAAGGATTCAGACTTTGTGTTGTGGGATGGGAAGGGGAAGTGCCAGGAGCTGCCTGGCTGGTGGGATGAGGCTTTGCTGTTGGAGCTCCATGGATTATTTGGGATCCTGGGGCTGTAGAACATATATGGTTTCCAAGGACTTCGTGCCTGCTCTCTTTGGGATGAGTGCTCTGTGGATGCTCTGCACTCTGCAGCATCCATTTTCTCCCCTGAATCCTGCTGCAAGTCCCGTTTCACATGAGCTAAATCAGCGCCTGAGTGTCGGAGCCAGGCTCTGAAGGGACAGCACAGCACCGCTGAATCCCACCTTGCAACCTCCCTGTGGTCTTTGTGTGTGTCCACAGACTTCCCTATCCAAAAATGGGCTTTTGTCATGTGTCCACACACAAGATGTGGACCCCAAAAAGACCCAGTGGTTTCTTGGGACTCATTTCACCTGCTGCACATGGACAGAGATCCAAGCGCATGGTCATGTGTTGGCTCCACTGGTGAGCAAGAATTCATTTCCCAGCTGGAGGTGTTTTCTGAGCTACACTGTCATGTCCTGCCCTTCTCCAGTGTCCAGGGAGCTACTCAGGAATGACAGGATGCAGGACTCACCTGCATTCCACTCCAGATTGGGTGGAAGGCAACTCCCAGTGTGTCATTGATCTGACCTTTCTTAGATGTGACTTCAGGTGGGATTCATGCCTAAAGAAGCTGCAGGCTGGACATCCCCAGCTGGTGATGTTTGTGATGTCAGATTTAATCCTCCCAAGAACTGTTGGATGTGCTGCTCCCCAGTGGGCTTTTATAAAACAATTCCTTATGTACCACTTTCAAAGCCAGTTGCAAACACTTCTGCTGTGCCGGGGCCCAGGAGCAGTTTGAGGAAGGAGTGATCACAGCTGAAATGCAATTAGACTTTGAAGGGCTGTTGGGTCCACCCAAAGCTTTAGACATTTGAGTTTGGGTGCTTTGCCTTTGTGCTTAATCCTTTAGTGCTCACCCACCCTTCAGCAGCTGGAGCAGAGCAGCAGAGGGTGCTCCTGGAAAGCAGCTCTGAGCCACGTGAAGGGAGTGGCACCTGTCCCTTGTCCCTTTCACGGGCTCACAGTGTTCCCAGCCTGTCTGATGGGCTGCAAATCCTCTTTTCGTGAGATCCTGGCAGTGGTGGAGGATTATTCCTCAGCCTTGCCTTGAGTAAATACCAAACACAGAGCTGAGCTCGTTCCCCTTTGCCAAGTGTCTGCTTTGAAAAGTCTTCTGAAGGAGATCATGAGGTGCTGCCTCCTTGTCCCCTGTGTGAGGCTGCTCCAGTGCCTGCACACCCCAGTGCTCCCCAGCACTGGGAGTTCAAAGTCCTTTGTTCATCCTGCACTTCAGCTCTCCCCATGTGCACTGGGCTCTTGTTCCTGCAGGGTCTGATGGAAAGACCAAATCCTTTGATGCTGTCAGTAGCAATTCCAGGGAGCAGGCTGGGAGTCCCCAAAGGCTGCAGATGCAGCTTCCAATTTGGTCCTGATTAGCAGGAAAAGTCTGGGCTCAACAAAAGCCTTCATATCCATCACCACAGGCTCATCCTCCAAAACAGGAACTTAGAGAGAGATGCTTTTAAAGGGAAAAGGAAAGAGAGAGTTAAAGTTTCCAGGCAATGTGGGCTGCAGTCATCATCCTGAAGCTCAGTCCCAGCACATCCCAGCAGTGAGGAATCCCTGAGGAATGGAAGAAGGCAGCTGGCCTGGGGAAGCAGCAGGAGAAGGAAGTACCAGCAGGTGTTTTTCAAACAGGTGAAGACAGGTGGAGGAAAGGCTTCACAACCTCTTCCAAGTTCAACATAAACGACACTAAACCTGCCAAAAGCATTTGAAGGAACAACCAGCTGGAGTCAGAAGAATGAGCCAAAAAGCCAGAGCATCTCCCAGTAGAGGGGAAGGACCTGCCAGGAGATTGGGGGATCAGTGGGTGTCAGCAGGAGCATTCAGGAAGGAGAGGAGCAGAGAAGAGCAGGTATTTACCTTTTCCAGTTTGTGATGCCTGTGAAAAATGGGGGATTCCTACAAGCTGCTATACCAGATACATCAATGACATTCCTGAGGATGAAAGAATGTCTGTGGAATTTTGGGGAGCTAGAGACCAGTAAGGAAAGGGAGGTAAATGTCAGACAAACATCAGCACAGTGAAATGTTAAGTGATGCATGTGGGGTGAAATAATTTTTTCTTTTGTGAGATGGGCATGGAGGTGACTCCATGGATCATTCATGGCCAGCCCATCCCAGTGACAGCTCAACAAAAGCTCAACCTGATATTCCAAGGGAATATTCCAAGGGAATATCAGGTATGGGAAGGGATGGAGCAGAGATCAGGAAGGGCTTTGATGTCCCAACACAAGCCCAGGCTCGCTCACCCTCTGCCCTGTGCCTCCTTCTGGGTGCCTCAGCTCAGGAAGCAAATAATTCCCTTGGGAAGGGTCCAGAGGAGGTCCCTGAGTGCCAGGAGCTGCTGGGTCTGTGTGAGGAACTTCTCTGAGCTGGGCCTGCCCAGCCTGGCCCAGAGAGACTCTGAGGAGGATCCCCTTGGCATCACCACACCTTTTAAATATCAGAACCACAGAGCTTCAACCACAGCTCAGGTGGGGCAGGTCTAGAGAAACGGAGGGATTTCCCCTGCCACAGCCTTTGGATCCTTTCAGCAGTGACACAAATGACACTAATGATAATTAACTTTTCCATGGGCTGAAGTCATGGCTGTGAAAGCTCTTGGGAGAGAAACCCACTGAGGATGAAATAATGGAATTATAGAAGATCCTGGGCTGGGTGGGACCCACAGGGATTGCTGAGTCCAACCCCAGCCCTGCACAGACACCCCAACAATCCCACCCTGGGCACCCCTGAGAGCATCGTCCAAACACTCCTGGAGCTCTGGCAGCCATTCCCTGGGGAGCCTGGGCAGTGCCAGGCTGGAGGAAATGGGATTTACAGCTTCCTTACTCCTGTTGGATAAGTCAGATCAGTCCAAGCTGATTCCTGCTGCAGTGTAGCAGGTTTTTTTCAGACCTTTCTTCTTTCCTAACACTGGCAAAACAACCAAAATAAAACCATCCAAACCAGAAAGCTTGAAGAAATTTCAGCAATTTTTATTGATTTCAGCTTTTCCAATGAAGCAAATACATACAGTACAGCCAAAACAAAACTCTGAGACATTTTTCTCACATACCTATATCTTACAGAATACACTGTAGAGCTATGGACTGGTAAGGCTGAGTTGGTCTCACACTGGTGTGTGTTCAGAAAGGAATGAAACTGCCTTCGACTTGTCCATGAGGCTTCTGAAATGCTGGGGTGGGATTGTACACACACAAAATAAACAAAGCATTTGTAAGAAAATAAACCAAATAAGCTCTGCTGTGCCCAGGACAATCAGGGTGGTGTTTATTTACACGGCTGAGTGTCCAACTGCTCCTGCTCCTGCTGGCCACACTCCTTCTTCCTCCTCAGGAATTCTCCATCCCTGTGCCACAGACCTGCCCTGTCCCTGTCCCTGTCCCTGTCCTGGGGGTGTGCCCTACCCTGGCTCTTAAAGGAGCAAGGAACAGGAAACCAGCTCATCAGAGAGGAAGTCACAGTTAAAATCATGCCTTAAAAAAATACCTCTCCAGAATGAAAACAATTATACTGGAGGTGAAAACAGCATTAATTTATGTTGGGGAGAACCTCACTGAGCTCCCAGAATAGCTGGTTATGAGCAACACCTGTTACTCCAATGTCTGATTTCCCTTCACTTCTCAGAGTTGAGCATCAAAGTCACTTCACTGACTTGGGTGGAGTCTGGTGTCCAGATTTTAAAGAGAGACTGGGAGGAAAATAGAGGGTATCAGAGAATTTCCCAGGGAAGATTCAGCTGCAGAACAGCCCTGGAATGGCAGAATGGTTGTGATTTCTGCAGCCCATGGCTCTCCTGATTAGGCTCTGCCCTGAGGTTTGCAAGCAGTGACAAACAGCATCCTAAAAACAGCTTAGTGGGAGGAACCTCTCTGGTGTGCCCAGCTCAGGGCAGGGACAACATCCCAGGCGGGTGAGGTTGCTCAGGGCTGTGCCCAGTCACGTTTGGAAGAGCTTTGAGCATGGAGACAAATTTTATTTTTAGCATTTTGTTAGCTTTATAAAAAACCTGTAATAAAAACAACTGTATAAATGTTTTTTGTAATAAAATTTATGTGAATGATGAAATCTGTCTCCTGGAGTCCAATACTCACTAATGAAATCTCCAGCACCTGTAAATTTAATTGTGAGCTGATGATTGTAATGCTACGGCTCTTTGTGCCTTGTACAATGACTCAGTAACTGCATTAGGGGAGAAAGCAGCTGCACTGTTTTAAAATAAAGCCTAAATCACAGCCAATTAGAGTGAATTTCCTCAATATTCCATCATTCCATTTTGTAGTTCTGTTTCCCCAGTTAGTTTTCCAGAGAAAAACATTTGCTCCCAGGACTTGTGTAGGACATGTCATTACAGATCAAACCTGAATACAAAATTGCACAGAACACTTTACACCCAAACTGAACCAACCCCGTGGAAGCTGCAGCCCTTGGGGATATCCTCAGATGGGTCTTGCCCAAAGCATTTCCAACATTTTGCATCTGGGAATCCACATGCAGCAAGGGAACTGCTGGAAGGGCTTTGCCCACAGACTGGGGCTCTTTGCTCTGTTTGAACCCTCCTGGAACACTTCTGTCCTACTGGATTCTCCTGGTTCTGCCTCTCCACTTCAGAGGAGCTTTTTACCCTTTCTCATTTGGCTGCAGCTTGGCACAGAAAGCTCCTGACTGAACGTGGGCAAAGAGTGGCTGCTCAGTAAAGTGCACAAGATGAAGCCACCCTTTGTAGCCCAAGAGGAGAAACAGCTGGAAATGACCTCTCCCTGTGGGCAGGAGTTCCCTGTGCTCCAAAGGGGGACCAGCAAGGGCCACCTGGAACTGCAGCAGAGCAAACCCAAACTTCACAGGGGGTTCTTTAGTGGGTACAGATCACCCCATGGATGTGAACTGAATATCCTGAGTCCCACCAATTTATGAGCCTGACACTTAAATTGAGACTGCTTTTACATCTCCAGGCTCATAATCCATCCTTCCCAAGCACCTCCTGGGCCCCTGATGTTTGAAAAAACAGGGCCCTGTGCCCCTGCACCCTTTGAGGAATAATAACAAGCACAGGCAGCAAAGACAGCCTCAGCTGCTCCTTCCCTGTGAGTCTGAGCTGTGTCCCCTCCATGGGAAGGATATTTTTCTTCTGGAGAGAGGAAGGTTGTGAGAATTGAGTTGCTCTGAAATGAGCTCAGCAGTCCCTCATCACAGCCTCAGCATCACAGGCAGATTAATGCAATTCAAGATCCCAAGAAATAAAACATTTCCAAACCTGACATCACACAAGTGCTCACATTCCTTTGCACATTAGCACCAGTTCTTTACATTGATCAATAAAATCAAAATATGATTAAAGAGGCCACATCTCTCCCTTCTTTCATTCCTGTGGCAGTCAATGATTCCAGGGGGAAAACACTTGGCCTGTCCTGCTCAGCTTCTCAAATGCCACCTTTGTCCAGGTACAGCCTGGAACTGGAATTGCTCTGGTGCTCAGAATGGATCAGGACCTGGGAATGTTCAAGCTCTGCAGCTGTGTCCCAACTGTCCTCTCACAAACAGCTTCAGGGAAGGGTGATGGAGGCCTGGGAGAGAATCTGCAGGTGTCAATTTGCTTCTTGAGATAAAGAGTTCATGTGACAGGAAAGAAAATGTTAACAATTATCAGAGAAAAATCCCAAGCAGAGAAGAAGCCCTTGTTCATAACTGTTAGGAATAACCAGCCTTGGAAAGAAGAGCATCCTTGTGTGTATCTGTTAATAATGGACAGATGCAAAGGGGGAACTTGACCTAAAATTGACTTTTTTTGTGCTTGTGGATAAAAACACATTGTAACAAATTTTTAGCATGGCAGTATTTGGTGCATGGATAGAGTAGAGTTGGAATAAAATCCTGCAAGGGGTTAAACTGCACAATCACCCTGACTTTGGGTGGAAAACAGGGGTCTAAGCTGGAGGAAGATCCTGCTCCCCACGTGTGCTCTGTGTGCTGCCCGAACACACCTCTACATCACACCCAGAGTTACACAGACACACTCTTGGCAAAAAAATAATTATTGACATTGAGAAAGTATATAAAAGTCCCATCTCCCCCCTAAAAAGAAGAAAATGCTTAAAAATATTAGTGTCATCCACATGAAATCCACGTGTTTGGTTTGCTTTACAGTTGAGTTGAACTCAGAAACTCTCTACATCTTTAACATCCTCAGGAATCGTGAAGTGTTGTTTTTCCTGGACATGAACCAACTCCAAATTCTGAAATGGAAAAAGAAAATAAAACAAAGAAAAAGCAAACCCCCAGATAATTAAAGCATTCAATAGATCTCCTCATTACAGCAAACTCAACTTTTAATCTTTTCTCTGAGTCTGGCTGCAGTTTCTCAGCTGCCCATAGCTCTTCACCCTGGACTTCCACCCTCCTCAGAATCCCAGTGAAAACATCCCAACAGAGCAGGAAGTGAAATCCATTCCTGGGCAGAGGGAAGGAAGGGGCTTTGGCACTGTTTTCTCTTGGTTTGATCACAAGGACCATGCTGGGGCAGGGAGAGAGTAATTCCCTCTGCATAATCTCGGACACTATCCAAGAGACCTCTGGGATTTTCAAAGTGCTTAAAGCTTTTCCCTTCAGTGGGAATCATGAGTGAAAAGTGCCTGATGGGTTAAATCCTCATTTCACACTGAATATAAACCCATAATGATGCCCTGGCAATTCTGCCCATGGTTTCTCTTCCCTGGATTCTCTATTGGGATTTTCAGTTGACAGAATGTGGTTCTCAGTTCTGACCTGAGGCTGACAGGCAGATGAAGGGCTCAAACAATTGCTAAGGCTAACGGCTGAAGCCATGGATGTGCTGGAATTCACTGCACATTACTGGCACTGTCTGGATAACACTGCTCAAAGTTCAGGAATGAGGGCAGTGCCAGGGAGAATCCCAGGAAGAGCCTCACTTGTGAGGCTTTGGAAAAATGCACTGAATCAGTGATTGCTTGGCAAAGGAAGGGAGAGGCACAGTCGAACTCAGCAGTTCTGTCTGTCCTGTGACATCTGTGCTGAGCATCTCCAAAATGCACAGCTGGGCAGTGGGGGCAACATCTGCCCTGGGCCCAGGGACAGCACAGCCATGGTGGGGTCATGGACAAAGTGGCAAGACAGGTCTTCTTGGTGCAAACAGGAGGGGGAGATGTCGGAACCCAAGGTGTCCCTCAGACACTCTTGGATGTTCCGGGTCCAGGGCAGAAGCCTCTGAGACCCTGGCAGGCAGCCAGGAACCCCTGTGGTCTTGAGTTTGACCCATGGAACAATTTACCAACCTTGCAGGAAGAACAAGAAATCACAAAAGTTTAGATATTATAATAGAAGTAGTCACAAAGTGAAAGGTAGGATTTTTGAGTGCTGTACAGGGGGTTTTAGGCCTTGTACAGAGGGGTCTGAGTTTTGTACATGGGGGTCAGAAGTTGTAAGATGGAGGGATTTGGGCGTGCCCTGTCCTCCTTCTTTCTTCTTCCTATTCCCCATGTTCTTGGTGGTGTTGGCACTCACAGATTGGTTTAGAGTAGAAAGTCACTGTTCAACATAGGTAATAGGCATTGGGGAAAAACTATAAACATCTAATACGTAATGTGTGATATAAAAGATGGCACCAGCCCCTTGAGGGACAGAGACAGAGAAGAAGACGGAGGGAGACGGAGAGAGACGCAGAGGGAGAAGGAGTCAGGGACAATGTCAGGGAGTCTGTGTGCCTTGAGATAACATGCAATAAACTGCCTTGAGACCAGATGACTGAAGACTACTGAGTCTTTCTTTGAAGGCACGGGTTGGAGGAGAGACTTTACCACCACCCGGAGTCACCCCAATCTGGGGGAAGGCTCCGGCACCTGCCCTCTCATAGAAACAAACTGGGCTGGGAAGAATTGGAATGAAAATCTCACAAACATACTTTTGGGATGATCAAAAGTAGCAACAATCTCAAAGGATTCCTGTGCCCCAAAGCCACCACAAGGACCATGTTCTCACCTGCAATCTGAATGTGCATGGAGAGGCTCTAAAATCTTGAGGAGAGGGTCCTGAAGGTCGTTCCAGCTAAAGAGCCCATTGTGTTCTTGTCAAACCCTTGCTAAAAAAGCAGAAACATGAAGTGCAGTGAGTGCATATCAATTTCTACACTGAGAGCAGTTATTGAGCAAAGTGTGTTTCATCCTCAGCCAACCTCCTCTGTCAGCTCTCTGGGTACCTTTGTCACCCTTACTGATGAACTCCACAGAATCACAGAACCATGGGATGGTTTGGATTAAAGGGACCTTAAAACTCATCTCATTCCACCCTGTGCCATGGGCAGGGACACTTTCCTCTACACCAGCTTGCTTTTCCTTGCATTGCCTTCCATCAACCCAGAGCTGGAGCTTTCTAGGTTTTTGGAGGAAACTTATTGTATCATTCACTGAGTATTGTTTCATTTAGTTCCTCATCCTGAAAAAAGAGCAGAAGTCTTTGCATGGTGCATGCACCGCCTGCAGACTCCCATCCTCCTCCCCTGACAGGGACCTACGCAATAAATCTGTGTGTGAACACCAGAGTGACTCAGTCACGCCAAAATGAGCTGGCATGGGCTGTGAGCAGAGCCTGGCACAAAACTACCCCAGCTCCTGTGCAGAGAGCCCTCACTGTCAATATGGGAACAGACTTTGGATGCTCTGCTTTTGCCTCCAGGTGCTCCCCTTTGTAGGAATTCCTCATTCTCTTTAATTTGGCCCTGTACTCTCTGCAGGTGCCGATGCTTTTGAGTTGGAAAAACCCAGCTTGTGCAAAGAAAGCCACTGGGAGCAGGAGCTGGGAGTTGGAAGCAGCTGGAGTTGGGGGCTGGAGTTGGGAGCTGGGGGCTGGAGCTGCCTCAGTGCCGGCTCAGTGCCGGTTTGGCTCTGCACTTTCCCAGCTTCTGTTGCAGGGAGTAAAACAAATCCCAAATACTCCTCTTCTCTTGGTTTGAAAGCTTACCCTGACTGCAGCGGGATGTAACCACAGGGCAGGGCTATGGACACAGAAGAAAATGGGAGGAAAGAGGAGGGACCTTGCCAGGCACCTGCCGGGACCCAATGGACTGCAGTGAAGGTAATCCCATAAATGAGCGTGGAACACCCAGCATGTCCCAGCCCAGAGTGAGGGGGCTGTGCTGGGGAGCATTCCAGCACCATCCCCAGGGAGGAAGGCATCTGACACAGGCATGTCACCATCTGCTTTGTCCCCAGAGTGAGTCCCAGCAGTGGCCCCCTGCCACCTGCTCAGATCCCAGGCAGGTGCCCAAGTGCCCCAGGCTCCTCCTGGGCCCTGCCCTACTCGCTGCTGGATCAGGGCCTTTACCAGCTCCCCACTTGAGCAGGTGAACAACCCAGGGCTGTTGCTGACTCCCAGAAGCAGGTGTGCTGTCCTTACCTGCTTGAGCACACTCTGGAGCTCCCTGTTGGACCAAAGGTCTGTCAGGAGAAGTCGAGCAGCTTCAGCTGCTTTTGGACAGGAGCTGGGGAGATGAAAGCAACAGCAGGATTATGGCAGGCACAGAGCAGCACCCCACAGTGCTGACCACTGGGACAAACCCAGCTCCAGCTGGGAGCCTGGCTAGCCCTGAACAGGACTGTCAGTAACACCCTCCTGCTCACTCAGCAACGTTGTGTGACAACAACTGCCACCAGAGCAGGGCAAATGAAAGAGGGGGGAGGATTTGAGTAGGAAAATGAGACTAAACTGAGCTGAGTCTGAAATTTGAGAGAGGGAAAGAGAAGGGAAATAGTGCCAACCCATTGCTGGAGTCTGCAGGGACAGCGTGGGTGGATCTCCTGGGAGGGGGCAGAGGAGCGGGCTTGGAGCTGCCTGGAGAGGACAAGGGATGGGAGCCTTTGCAATAACAACATCTGCAAGCAGCCCAGAGCCCTTACTCAGCACAAGGGAACAGATACCTGCTCACGTAACCGCTCGAAACCGTGAGTCATCGCAGGACCTTTTATAATTTTGGAACATTTCATCCCCAGATATCCCCTCCCTGCTGGCTCTCACTGCTGCTCCTGATCTCCTGGGCCTCCTTCTGCCTCTGGGAGACTCCTGCTCTGGGATCAGGGCAGCAGCCCCAGCCTGTCCCACCCAGGATGATGGAGAGGAACAGGACCAAGCTCAGGACTCTCCCTATCTGATACAGCTCCACAAAACCCTGTGCCATCAAAAACAGTCCCCAAAACATTCCTCAAAATAGTCCCCCAAAGCCTACAAGAAATGGGACCAAGAGATATGAGGAACCTGGGACATCAACTCCACACCCAGAGTGTGGGAGGACAGGGATGGAACCATGTCCAGTAAATTTTGAGGCATTTCTCTGACATACAAAGCAGCTGTTACCAAAGAAATGATCGAGTTTAACTTGGTCATAAACTTCAAAGGTGTTGTGCAGCTCCTAGTGTTGTGTGGAGGGCTGGAGGACAGCCAGAAATTCCTAGGCAATGCTTTGGGACAGAAAAAACAGGTTTTATTGACAAATCTCTTCTGTAGCTAAAAGCACACTATGCTCTGTCACCAGAATGACAATATTTTAAAACACTTTTTGCCTGAAATGTTGTCTATGGCTGAAAAGCCATTAAATCCCTACAAACCCAAGGTAGCTGTGATCAGACAGGCAGAGCATGAACTGAACTCTCTCTTTCAAGGATTTGTAGTTTCAAGTTTGTTTGTCTCTTCTTAAGCCAGAGCAGTTTTCTCTTATTTTTGAAAAAAAAAAAAACTTCTAATGATGCTAAATATCTACTTTTTGCCACTATATCTCCAGAGAACACCTCAGAAGTTTTGTATCTTCAAGCCAAAATTACCAGCATCAGTACCTGAGTCATTTATGAATTCAGGCAGAAGAAGTTCTGAACTTTTCATTTGAAGAACTGGCACTGACTTTCTTACAGCATTGACTGCTATAATTTAGGTATAAAAAGCTCAATATGAGTTGGTGGAGCTGTGATGCCAACTTCAGTAAGTAAAGCAACATATCCCAAACAAAATAGTGTGAATATAATAGTGGGTAACACAGAGCAGAATATCAAGAACAGCTGATTTGGGGGGAAAAAATCTCTTAATAACAAATTGCCTGAAAATCAAAGTTGATTTTAAGTACTGTCTGTCTTTTACAAATAGAATTATTCATGAAAGATTGTGGAAAGGCAATGAGGGAGATGTCCCCTGGTGGCAGTGGCAGGAGTCATCAAAAAAGCTACAGACTCAACAAAACATAAACAAGATAAAATCAGAAGGAGATGGTGGGGAATGGGGAGAAACAGAATGGGGGCAAAAAAGACAATAATCTTGTCCATAGATATCAAATAATGGGGAGGAATAAACCTTCCTCAAAGGACAAATGTACAAAGAACTTTAGGTGTGTCACTGAGAATGCCAAGGAATTCCCAGAACAAGGATTTCTTCAGGATGTGAAGAGATTATAAAACTGATATCCAGGTGCAATCTTTGGCACAGATGGGAAATTGGAAATGTGTGGATGAGAACTCTCTGGCACAGGGAATAATCAAGGGAAGATCTGAGTTTCTCAAAAGATTAATTTTGGTTAAATGCTGTGGTGCAATTGAACTGCAAAATAAAACTGCAAAAGTGTGACAAGTGAAGGAACAAAGAGAAACAGAAATAAATCCATGGTAAAGATATGAACTGCAAATGAGATGCTCTAAAGGACAAGGATAGATTTTGGGAAAAGCTTTGAGCCAGTAGAATTAATGAGGAAAATTTAAATTTAATTAGTGAAATAATGTTGCTTGAAAATGAGCAGAGAAATGTTTTTCAGACAGCTAGAGAAGAAAAATGAAAAGGAAACCAAACACCCCAATAAATCAGGTCCAGTGGTTTGATTTTCAGAAACACCACCAAAAATTGAAGGAAATATTCAATATTTTGACAACTTGGATTAAAAATAATGAAGAGTGAAGGAACCCCATTTGACCACGAACCCCGTGTCATAGAAGAGAGCATCTGCAGGAAACACAGACAATTACTTAATTGGGATGCTCCAGGAAGAAGAAGAAACCACATCCATCAGATAAACTGCTGAACTCTTTCCGCCTTTCAGTCAGAACCCAGCTATGAGAAACATGAGGAGAAAGAAATATGGGCAGGGAGGAGAACATGGGAAAGGGCAAGATCCATAACTCACTGGTCTGGAACCTGGAGTCTCTTTCTAAGCTATGACTCTGAAGTTGTTTGAGCAGGTGGAGCTCCTGGTTTGCAGCTGGTAATGCAGTGAGAGCCCAGCTCAGAAACACAGGGCAGAGGAGACACAGGGAGGGAGCACCCAGACACCAACCCCAGCCTGGGGGTAAGGGAATGTCCACGGGGACCTGAGGCAGATTAACAGAGAAAACTGCAAAATCCTGACAGGGTGCAGGGTGTCCCTGGGTCCTTCCTGGTGACTGGGGCACCCTGAGCCGCCTGTCCCCCCTCTCTGCTGCCTGCGGTGCTGGGAATGACAAGGTTGATGATGTGGGACTCATCACATTCAGAACCACAGTGGGGACCTGGCGGCTTCAGCCAGCCCTCAGAGGTGGAGATTTATTGATTTCCAATGGGGAGGGGGAGGCTCTTTCTGATGTAGGACTGGACAAATCCCACCCTATTTTTTTTTTTTTGTTTATCTTCACAGGCAACATGTGACATTGGGAAAATTTCACCTTGGGACCCAGCAAGAGCTGGAAGTCTCTCCAATATCTGCTCTACTGGAACAGCCTGAAATAATACAGCTTGGACAAGTAATATTAGTCTGGGATGGAAATTGTTCTCTTTTTCTTTTTCCGTAAGAATTGAATTTCATGAACATCTCTGGGGACAAAAATGAATAACAGAGACAAAGGAACAACTCAAGTTTTGGACATTGTAAGAACTGGGGAGTTTCTTGCGAGGATTTTGTGATCCAGGCAGGACTGGAGACATCTCCAGAGTCTGGTAACTCCTCACAGTTCAGTGAGTCACCTCCAAGAAAGCTCATCCCCAGCAGCCAGGGCAATTAAAGTGTTCCCAGCGCGGGTTGTGCAAGGCTGTGCTGGAGCAGCAAATTACTGAGCACAGGTTTGAGAGAGCCACAGTGGGACTTCAGCATGAGTAAATACCATTCAAAACAACGAGGGCTTAGGAGAGGACTGGGTTTCATGGTAATTGGGCTCGTTGGAGAGTGGAAGCAAGTAAAAGCAGCAAATAGAGCAATGCTCCTTGGCCCAGGCCCAAACTAAACAAGGAGGGCCCGTGTAATGTCAGAGAGCGTCTCTGCCATGGAACGAGAGGTGGATTGGAATAACTTTATCAAAGGATGATGAAGGCATGCAAATGGATTTTCACAACAGAAAACAATGGGTTACTTCTCTAAGGCATTTTAAAACAAAGACAGATGGCAGGAGAGATGAAAGCCTAGGAAGGAGAGAACATGGTCAAAGATAATGGAAGTTTAACACCAGTTTGGCCAGTAATGAACACAGAACTTGGCAAGGTTTGACAGGCTTGTGCTCCAGGGAATATGGATAACAAACAAGACAGAATTCCTGCCATCAAACCCCAAACCAAGTCCTAAAATAGAAAGAGGCAAAATATTATGAGATTGCTCAGCTGGCATAAAATACAGGAGTAGACCAGGGAGGTACTTAAAATAATTCCTGTCTAGAGCTGCATCTTGAGGAAGATGATTCAACTAAAAGATGAACAGATTTGCACATAAAAGTTAAGCACAATTCTTGTGTACCTGCAGTGCTGAACCTCAGACCTGACCTTCATGACAAGGTTTGAGGGAAGCCCAGGAGCCAGGAAGTCACTGACATCCCCTCTTCTGAGGGCTGGAATTTTTCATAGATCAGAGAACTCCAGAACGGTTTGAGTTGGAAGGGACCTTAAAGATCATCCAGTCCCACCCCCTGCCATGGGCAGCAACACCTTCCACTAGCCCAGGTTGCTCCAAGCCCCACCCAACCTGGCCATGGACACTTTGAGGGATGGAGCAGCCACAGCTTCCCTGAACAACCTGTGTCAGGGCCTCCCCACTGTCATGGGGAAGAATTTATTCCTAATATCCAGTATAAATGTCTCCTCTTTTCGTTTGAAACCATTCCCGCTTGTCCTGTCACTATCTGCTTGTGTAAAAAGTCACTTCTCCTCTTTTTCATAAGCTCTGTAAGTACTATTTTTAAAAGACTTTAAGATGTTGGTGCTTCAGTTCTTTTTAGAATTTCCTAAAATTCAACCAGAGTTTCCAGAGGCCTCTTTGTAAATCCACCCTGGGTGGCTCCTGCCTGTTTCCAAGAAACCAGTGCTGAGGATTTCTGCCCACCAACATACCCAGTTCCTTTATTAGGAAGGAATAATGCTCTACTCTGGCTCGGAAGGGTGCTGGGAAGGCTCTGTGGTCGGTCTGGCTCTGTCCCTGCCCCTGCCTTGTGCCCCACACTCACCCGTTCCGGCACAGGCTCACTACATTATTTAGCAAATTGCTGGACAGGTAAGACTTTCCCAAGTGGGGGTTGGACATGATGAGGTTCCTCAGAGTGTAACAAGCTGATGTCATGATCTCCCCATAGCTGCTGGTGTTTCCAGACTGGAACGACAGGAGACGGGACACATCTGGGAGCACCTGGTGAGCTAAAGAGGTGGAGGAATGTTCCAATCAACAATTAAACACAATCTGGCACAAGTGAATGATGCTATTTGTGTTAACACCAAGCAGAGTTATCTCTGCAGGGAGGCACTGGAAGTATTGGACAGCAATGGCATCGTCGTCATCAGTGGATTTTCCCAAGACAAAACAAGGGCTGCAGGCCTTTGGAAGGGCAGTGCTGTTGGCCATGGACACTGAAGTCCAACTCAGTTCCCAAAACACTGTCACCCTCATGGTCCTGCAGGTTTGTCACTGTCCGTAAAGCACAGCACATGTCCCGCAGCACTGGTGACTGTCCCTGGGGCCAGAGGAAGTGACACTGCCCTGCCAAGTTCTGGAGCATGGCTAAGTCTCATTATGGGGCTTACAAAGAGAGTTGGGCAGCTCCTGCAGAGCTGAAAGCTGGGATCCAGCACAGGGGAAGGACTTACCCATGGTTTTGTGGAGCACAGGATGCCTGGACATGTTGCTCAGCAGAGAGGCCCCGGAGCGGACGACCTCGGAGCTGTTGGACTGGAGCAGCCGAGCGATGCGGGGCAGCCCCTTCTCCTTCAGCCCAATCAACTGGCTCATGGCATTGGACATCTGAGGGACAACAGAGGTGTCCATGACTTACAGTGCTAGGGGGAAACAGCTGGGATGATGGTCAGAACCAGAGGAATGTGACTGTACCATAAAATGAGCACTGTACAATCCTTTCTTCTGCTGCCATAATCCCACTTACTCTGTCAGTTTTATCTCTCTTCCCCACAGTTATGGGAGCCTGGAGAAAAGGAGGCTCTGCGGGGACCTTCTGGCTCTCCTCAACTCCCTGACAGGAGGGTGCAGTCAGCAGGGGGTTGGGCTCTGTTCCCACAGAACAAGGGACAGGACAAGGAGAAATGACCTCAAGCTGCCCCAGGGGAGTTTAGATTGGGTACTGGGGAAAATTCTTCATCAAAGCAGTTGCCAAGCAGTGGCACAACTGTCCAGGGCAGTGGTGGATTCACCATCCCTGGGAATGTTCAAAAAGTACGTGCATGGGGCATGTGGGGACATGGGTTAGTGGTGAACATGGGTAAACAGCTGGACTTAGTGATATTAGAGGGCTTTTCCAAGCTTAATGATTCCATTATTCTGGGACATTTGAAAAGTCAGCCTCTCAGGTGCTGTGATGCAGCTGGTTCTGCTGTTCTCTGGAGCCCCAGTGGAGCAGCTAATCACTTAACTGATATTCCAAAGGCTGGAGAAGTTTTGCTTTCATATCCATGTTGCCCTTGCCCTTCACAACCCCCTGGCAGCTGCCTGCCCTGGCCCTTCGCAGCTCCCTGCCATGCCACAATGGGCTGGTGGGGAGCAGGAAAAGATAATGGATGCCTTTAAAAACAGTCTGAGGACCAAAAGGCATCTTAGATGTGATCTTGTGCTTGTAAATGTTGAAGATCTCAAGATGCAGCCAGGGCAGATAAGCTCAAGCATATCTCCTAAGTGAACTGCCCTTATTGAAAGAGCTTAAACTGAACTTCTCAGCTGCCCCACCAGAAAGGCTGCTGGAGACACTTGTCCATCAACAGTGAGATGGGAATGGAGAGAAGGGTCTGGAGAACATGTGCCCTGTTCCACATTCCCACCAGCAGGACTGGGGTGTGTACAGCGCAGCTGAAGGATATTCAGAGCCATCCTCTATGAGCTAAAGGATCACAGCAAGCTCCGTAAGCTCATCCCCAAATTCACTTTCCATCAAATGACAGCTCCAGCTCCAGCTCTGAGCTGGAATGAGACCCTTGAGGGGAGGAGCCACTTCTGCACATCCAGACAAATTTCAGCCATTCCATGCCAGGAGGCTGAATTAAGTTGCTCCAGCACTGTCAGAGCGAGGTTTGGTTGTTTGTCCCTTGTGCAATGTTGTTGATTGCTGAAATTTTCTTTTCCCTGGAGCACAAACTCCAGCCCCATTTCCTTGACCAGCTCTACCCATACGTGACAGCCTCTCTCCACCTTCTGGTTTGTGGCACTGCTTAGTTAAATTGCCAAAAGTCAAGGTTCCCAATTATTTAGCATGGAAATCGTTGTGACAAAAGGAGATCAGAGCTGGCAGGTTAATGCCATCCCAGAAAGGAAGGCTCCAGGTGAGTCACCCGTGTCTCTGGGTGGGACACGCCCCACACGTGACACGCCTCTCCTACCTATGGAATCATTATCTCTTTATCTCCCCATCCATCTTATTTAAATTGGGATTGATGGAGTTGGGCACAAACAGACAAGTCAAGGGCTGTCCCAGGGGAGGCAGCCTGCGAGGACGTGCCCAGGGCAGTGACGTGGGCCCACGGAGCCGTGGTTGTGACGCGTCCCTCACGGTGCCACAGCATCACCCAGCCCCTGGCACCGCCACGCTGCCGTGCCCACGGGTCAGGACATCTGTCACAGCTAGTTTACAGGTAGCTCTGAGGCGTGGACAAGCCACAATCCACAGCACAACCCACCCTGTCATTAGAGCCACCTCCCCTTGGAGCGCACGCACGGGCGGTGGCTCAGAGCCCTTCTCCCATATCTCATCACATCTGGCTACGGGTGCACATCTGGGCTCACCCTCACTGCTGCCCAGGGGGAGGGTGCCAATAGCAGCAGCTGCTGGCAGTGCGACCAGCAGACTGGGGAAACTTGGAAACGCAGTGTATGGGTCTGGGACAGATCCTTGGGATGCTGGTTGTAGCTCCCCATGAGACCCTGAGTTTGGAGTTAGTATCCCACTGGATCAAACACTATGGAAAGACTAGCTGTGGTGTTCTGAGGTTTAAGGAGGACATTTTCCTTTTTCATGGCTGAGAAGTGATGATGATCAGTGACCTTAGAGGTCTTCCCAACCTTACGTACTCTCTGACTCCATGGAAGTGCTGTCACATTTGAGTGAACACATGTGGAGGAGAGGGAAGCTCTTACCAGCCCTCGGCTCGCAGTGAGGTTCTGCAGAGCTCCAGCACAAGCTTCCAAGGTGGCGTCCTTCTTGCTCTGATCCATCAGGGACAGGTAGGTGCGGATGGCATCTGAGTGGTAGAGCCAGCTGGGGCCTTTGGGTTTGAAATCCTCCTCAGGAAGGGGAACCCCGTACTCATCATTCTGCAAAGACATGAGAAACAGGGAGTTCAGATCCTGCTCTTCCTTTGCAGCCCCTGCCTGGGGCTGAACATCACATTCCCAGTCCCTCTGTGGCACATCCTACCTCCATTTTCCCACTCCTGCTGTTGAAGCAGCCTGTGAGAGTTTTGTCCATGTAAACGCTCCGGGCCATGTGGTTGAGCTGGGTGTATTTGTTGGGAACTTCAGCATCCAGGCGGTAGGAGAGGTTGTGCAGGATGCAGATGCAGTTCTCCACAGACTGCATCACCCCCAGAAGACAAATGCAAACATCACATTAGGCAGAAAACTATGGAGCAGCACCAGAGAGGACATGGACTGGGCCATAATCAGCTTTTTAGCACCACAGATGCTCTTTAGCCTGGTTCAGGGAGCAAGGGATAGGAGGGAAGGAGCTGGAATCCTGGAACAGATGTGAAGAGCTGGAATAGATGTGAAGGAAGGATCTCAGTGAGCTGCTGACCCAGAAAACCTTGGGAGGTCTCACTTGCCACAGACAAGTTGGCAAACAGGAAAAGAGAGTGTAAGAGTGGTTGGATCAAACCATGAAATTCCAAATCTTGAAATGCCCCTCTTGCCAGGAGTAACTTCCAATGACTCTCTCTGAGTCACAGCTACAGATCAGGTGACACTTTTTACCAAGAACAGGCTTTAAGCCTCCTCTCCCTGAATACCGGAGTGCCCAATGGGAAGAGCGAGGGAGAATTCTGGCTGGATACCCATAACCAACACAAGAACCCATGGTTACATTTCCAAAGAGCTGTGTTTTGTGTGTGCTGCTGGACAGGGGCTTCCTGCAAAAGCCATCCCCAAAAGAGGGTTTGCTCAATCCAGAGAGAATTCAAAATAACTTTGGTAACTTTGAGGGTTACATCCGAAAGGTGTCTACAAACACTTTTTTGTCCAAGGCAAGTGCTGTTCACATGCAGCCATCAGTCACAGTCAGGGGACTGGCAGAGAGATGCCAGCTCCTGGCTTCCTGCTGAACATGGTGCCAAGCTGGGGATTATACACTTGAGTCCTGCTGGATGGCAAGATGTGGGGGGTAAAGAGCAAGAGATGGAGATTAGGATGCTGGAAGGGGGAAGGGAAGGGAAGGGAAGGGAAGGGAAGGGAAGGGAAGGGAAGGGAAGGGAAGGGAAGGGAAGGGAAGGGAAGGGAAGGGAAGGGAAGGGAAGGGAAGGGAAGGGAAGGGAAGGGAAGGGAAGGGAAGGGAAGGAAGGGAAGGGAAGGGAAGGGAAGGGAAGGGAAGGGAAGGGAAGGGAAGGGAAGGGAAGGGAAGGGAAGGAAGGGAAGGGAAGGGAAGGGAAGGGAAGGGAAGGGAAGGGAAGGGAAGGGAAGGGAAGGGAAGGGAAGGGAAGGGAAGGGAAGGGAAGGGAAGGGAAGGGAAGGGAAGGGAAGGGAAGGGAAGGAAGGGAAGGAAGGGAAGGGAAGGGAAAGGAAGGGAAAGGAAGGGAAAGGAAGGGAAAGGAAGGGAAAGGAAGGGAAAGGAAGGGAAAGGAAGGGAAAGGAAGGGAAAGGAAGGGAAAGGAAGGGAAAGGAAGGGAAAGGAAGGGAAAGGAAGGGAAAGGAAGGGAAGGGAAAGGAAGGGAAAGGAAGGGAAAGGAAGGGAAAGGAAGGGAAGGGAAGTATTCTGGGGACTCAGGAGCCAAAGTATTTTATTGTTCCTCTGTGCTTGTTAAAATAAAATTTTAAAAGCTCAGCTCTACTTCAGGCCCAGAGGCCCAAGGACTTACAACCCTCTAACAGATCCCACTGGGACTTGGAAGGACAAGAGCAGCCAGAGAGTCCAGCCACCTCTTGTGTTCATTAGAAAGGGATTTTGAGGCATTCCCAAGGCTGCAATTGTTAACTGTGGGGCTGGACAGCCCAGGGCAGCAGCTGGTACCTTGTCGTCGGGGCGGCTGGAGGCCACGCAGTTCTGGGTGTAAGTCATGACAGAGTCGATCAGGCCAGGGTAATTCCTCATGGTCTGGCGCCCCATGTCTGCAGAGCTCAGGTTCCTGAGGAAGCCATCAAGGAGCACCACAGGGAACAAGGAGGAGAGAGGGTGAGTTGGGCCCTGTTCTGGCTATGGTTGTCACTGAATTTGGAGATTTTTTGGCAGCTTCAGCAAGGCTGAAGAACTGCTCCTGTTTTGAAGGCCTTTGGTGGGACTGCACCAGTGCACAGCTCTCTTGCTGCTCTTTAGGACTGATTTCACCTGGAACATGTCCTGCAAGGAGCTCTGCATAGAAGACACCCTCCTAGGGACAGTCACTAGCAGGAGGTTGCCTCAGAGGCTCTGCATGTGCCACTACACAAACACCGTGTCCTGAGAGGAGTTTCCAAAGGGAAGACTGGCTAAAGACCATCTGGGCTTGGTGTGATCATCAGGAAGGTGCACAGGGTTGTAAGCACAGACCTACCCAGGGTCAGCAGCAACGTCTGTGTGGGAAATGGGCTGGAGATGCTGGAGAGCAGCAATGGCTCTTGCCAGAGGGACTGACCCATCTGTGAGGTCGAAATGGGTTCCTGGACACTGGCAGCTGTCAGGACAAGGGAGTTTTTCCAGTAACAGGATATGGATTTTGTTGTTTTGCTCTTTTTTTTCTTCCCTATTTTACTGCCTTATAGCTTGTAAATGAAAAACAAAGAGATGTTGGCAGTGGTTATGAGATATTCACTGCAGGCATTCCAGAACTGGATCTGATGTTCACTGTGATTTGCAGCCTCCTCATTAACATGGATTCATCTGCAATCCAGAAATGCTTGAGCAGCAATGGCTCAGGCCCAGGGCAAACCCAGGGCTGTTCTCATCCCTGTGTTCTGATGTGGCAGGGCAGTGACTCACAGTAGTCCTGGCTCAGCCTTTGGAGCAGGGGCTCTGGATCCAACTCCCAACTTCCCTCACTCTCCCTGCTCCCCAGTCCTGTTCCCTCAGGCCTCTGGAGCTCTCCTTGCTGACCTGCAGCCATCAGTCTTCCTTGAGATGTTGGGCACTGCTGCCACAGGCTGGGATCAGTCTCAGGAGGCAGAGCTTACCTCCAGTTAAATGCCACAGGGTTTTTACAAGCAGTTGCCATTGTCTTTCCCTCATTTTAGTGGGATATTTAGGTAGGCTGGGATGGCCTTAAAGCAGAGCAGCTCATACCCACTGCACCCCACACATCCCGAGCCACAGCTGCTCGGGGAGCTGCCTTCCAGGACAGGCAAGGAGGGAGCAGCACTCCCTATCTCCCAGACACGGTTCCCAGCCACAGAAGCCGATGGTATCAGGTCTCCAAAGGCCCTGCCATGATCAGCCTCTCGTTTCATAAGCAGCTCCAGCTCCCGCGAGCTGCATGTCTGGGAAGGGTGCGGCCGGCGCTGCCTCCCTCGGGGAGAGCTTCCCTTGATGAAAGCACCTCATTATACAGGGCAGGTTTTTTGCCCCACTTGTTCCCATTGAGACAAGGAGCTCATACCCAAGTGGAGGAGGAAGGGAGGAGAAACAGCAAGTCAGGGCGAAGTTCCTCTACAAAAGGACTCTGGTTTCCCGTGCACAAAATAAACTAATCTGGGCTCAGTCTGCACCTCCTGTTTCGTAGCTGAGTCTCCAGATGAAATGAGCCAGGAAAAGTCCAGGACAATGGGACTGTTCTGTACTAAAACAGTTATCAATAGAAGTATGAAAATGCTTGTTTTCCCCACATAGAGAATTCTGTCTTTTTGTCACCTAAACCCTAAATCAGTTTGTTTTCTTTGGAAGCCTCAAAACTCTAAAGACAAAATCTGTCCAGTTTCCTGGTCTGAGTTAAACACTGATGGGTTTCATTAGTGCACAAAATAACTTCCATTTCTTTTGAGAAGAGACTTAGCAAGAACAAAACTATTAAAAAGAAAAAGCTACTAGAAAAGTATTTTACATGTTATTTTTTTCTGCACCTTCTCTTAGTCAAGAAAACTTTCTCAAGAAGAATTTTTCATTAACACAGTTGTAATGAGCATGAATTCAGCTCATTGTAAGAGGATTTAGATGGCTTCAGCTTTTGCCCACAGACACAAGCTACAGTCAGTCCCTGCCTGGTGACTCACCTCAAGCACCCTGTGGCATTGAAGAACACTTCTGGGTCAATAATTTCTCGTGTCCTGTTGCAGCTGCCATCAGACCAGCCCGAGAAAGGGATGATAACACAGTCTGTCAGCACAGGCAGAGCCTCCTGTATCAACTCTTCTTTTAGTTCATCAGTGGAGGAGAGGTTCCAGAGCAGTCCTAGGAAGGAGTGGAACACAAGCTCAAGCACAAGGTCATGTGCATTAGGAACTTTGTTTAGGTCAGGGTAATTCCAGGACCAAAATCCTTCTTCCCTTCACCACTCTGAGCTGAGGGTGCAGAGGCTGCCTGAAACCTCAGTCCCTGTCCACCCCTATGGGAGACAGGCAGGATGGGTCCACATGGAAGTGGGCATTTAAGCATCCTTCCTCCTCCCAGAATTGCTGTTTATTGCTATTAGGTTGCAGGGGGCAGCATCTCTCCAGGATCTTGAAAAGGCTTGCACACAAAACTTGGGACACAGCTGAGGGTGACCTGCACCAAAAATCTCCCATCAAAAATCTCCTCAGGCAAAGGTGAGGCACCAAGGAGAGAACCCAGCCAACTCTACCGGGGTTGGCAGCTCCCTTGGCCAGCCCTGGGAACAGCACAGGGGCCAGGGTGCAGGGAGGCGTGGGAATGGCAGGGTGACCATAACTGGGAGGGCATCTGGGGCAGGTGCTTCCCCAATGGGCACTTAGGAAGTGAGGAGTCCTTATGGAACATGGAAGGGCCAGGACCTCCTCTGCTTTCTGATTTAGGTCACCCTTTGGTGCAAGAGGAGCAGAAAACCTCCTCTCTGTGCTAGGGTAGCACCAGGGCTACAGACCCCAGGCAAGGGGAACCTCAGAGCTGAGCAGACTCCGCGTACCTGTGAGCTGTTTCTGAATTTCAGTGTTCCCTGTCCTGCGGAGGAGGCTCACACACTCCCTGATCCCGTTCTGCCGCCGGGTTTCGATCTTGTTGGTGGGGTTCTTGAACACCAGGTTCCGGAGGGCTCCAGCTGCTGCCCGCTGCACGTTCTGGTTCTGGCTGCGGAGCAGCTCCACGAGCTTGGCAATGCCCCCCAGCCGATAGACCTGGACAGGAGAGACACGGGACAGACATGGGACATGAGCATGGAGCATGGGGAGAGACATGGGACAGACATGGAACATGAGCATGGGGAGAGACATGGGACAGATACAGGACATGAGCATGGAGCGCCAGGAGAGACATGGGACAGACATGGGACATGAGCATGGGGAGAGACACAGGACAGACATGGGACATGAGCATGGAGCATGGGGAGAGACTCGGGACAGACACAGGACATGAGCATGGAGCACCAGGAGAGACATGGGACTGACAGCTGCCAAAAGCACAGCACCAGGACAGACATGGGCCATCAGCACAGGACACAGGACACTGCTGGGACAGGGACACCCACAACTGTCCCAGCAGTGCCAGGGGTTGGACAGCTGATCCTGGGGGAACTGGAGAAGCAGAGCTGCCAGGGAACGAGGGCCAGAGATGACAAGTCTGGTTCAGGCTGTGGGTCATGAGCACAGAGCTCACACACACACAGAGACGGGAGGTTGGAGCCAAAAGCTTGAACTACAGGAGTGGCTGTCTGTGAGTAATGGCCATGGACAGAGTCCTTCACCAATGGAAATGTGTTCCTGCAAACTTTCACCCACCTCCACAGTCTGCACCAAGTGGAAATGCTGCCTTGTCTATGTGCAGAGGCCATTTATAGCCATCTAATGACATGCTGTGGCCATTTATCTGCATCCTGAGATGACAGACTGAGCTGAGAGGGATGGTCATGGCCAGTGCCACCACCCTCGAGGTCAGCCACAGGCAGTGGAGGGAGCCCAGACCTGCAGGACACCACACACAGCACAAGGAGCTTTGAAGGCGAATCCCTGCAGCTGAGCTCTCCAAGTGCTGAGTGTTCCCGCTCTGGGATGTGCTCTGCCGTGATCCTGCCCGGAGCCCTCCTGCCACAAACGCCCCCTTGGCTGAGGGTTGCTGACAATGGACAATAAATGAGCACCTTTTGGGAGGGAAGGAAAACAAGCGTGTGCTGGGATGAGTCATCGACCTGCTCTGGCACATCTTCCTGGGAAGGATGGGACGGCCCAGTGCTCAGAGAGGGTTTGCAACGGTAACAAAGGGTGTGGCCACCCCACAATCGGCCACCTGAATGTGGGCTGGGCACCTGCACTCATCCAGGCACAGCCAGGGCACAGGGGCACAGCCCCACACTGGGCCAGCGCTTCCAGCGCCGCTGTTGTGCCAGGAGAGGGAAAGCCACTTCTGGAGGGTTGGCATCTCAGTAAATCTAGGGTGGGGATAAACTTTGGTGACATCCTTGCCACAGCAGATCCATCCTTCAGTCTGCCCCCTTTGCTGCATGTTGGCAAAGGAAATGAGGAGTAAGAGCATCAGAAAAATAACCTGTGCTATAAGAGCTTCTCTGTGGTCAGATATCACAGAATCACAGAGGGGCTTGGGTGGAAAAGGACCTTAAAACTCATCTTGTCCCACGCCGTGCCATGGCCAGGGACACCCTCCACTATCCCAGGGTGTTCCAAGCACTGCCCAATCTGGCCTTGGACACTTCCAAGATGGGGCAGCCACTGCTATGGATGTGCAAAATTATATTTGTACACTAATTAGCCCACTGGCACAGGTGGCTGAAATAGTCTGGAAAAGGGCTGTGAAAAAGGCTGGCAAAGAGCTGCAGGGTCATTGACCAATGCTCAGCAGAGGTCACAGTGGGATTAAAAGCAGCTTTATCCAGCTCTGACTGCAGTTCTAAGATAGTGAAAGATTGATACAGAACTGGGTGCAAGATTGATGTGGAAGTGGGTGCAGTTGCCCCCAGGAGAGGACACTGGATGGCAGCTTCCACTCTGTCAAACCCCATCACCCTGTGCCACAGCAGCTCGTGGTGGCAACAGGAACAGTCTCCTCTGCTACTCAGAAACTATTCCAGGCATTAAATCCTGATCAACTGCTCTTGTGAGAAAGTGGCCATCAATAGCTGAAAAATCTATTTAATTGATACCTGAGCCTGACTAAAGAGGTATAAAGCACCCTCATGAAAACCAAGGGAACCTATGGATCCTTGGCACTCAGGAAAACCAGTCCCATCCCTCTCTTGTGCCATCAGCCCTAGTGTGGCACCGAAGGAGTCTGCTCACCTCTTGCTTGGCAGACTCATCCTGGAAGCAGGTGTGCTGCAGGTAGTAAGCCCCCATGGCCTGGTACTTGTCATCGGAGGAGCACAGGAGCTGGATGGCCTTCTGGATGGTCATGGTGCCAGCATCAATCTCGTCACCACAGATCCTGAGTCAAAGAGAAATCCAGAACTGGGTGAGTGCTCAGCCAAGACAGCTATGTCAGCACTGGGAGTTATTGGGAAGGACTCAATGATAAAATATTATCACATTGCGACACAGACCACACAGTGCACTTCTAGTGGATTTCTCTGTCTCAAAAAAAGAGATGGAAAAGACACAGTGAGGAGCACTAAGGGTAATAAATTCCAGATCCAGTCTATCTATCTGTCTTGCAAAGGAGACAGAAAATGGAAGCTGGGTTGAGGTGGTGGATATCTGATCATGCCCAAAGTGGAAGTTTAATGAACAGATACCCAGTTCACTGTTCCCCAAATAAAGGAGTGAGTGGACAGGAGTGAAACCATCCACCAGGTCGTGAGGACAAGGTAACACAGGCAGGTGGTTTTCTCACAGCGTGGGATTCTTTGATGTGAGAGGTGGTGGAAGCAGAAATATGAGAGCAGTTGATGGTCTTGGGAAGCTGAAGCAGATCCCTCAGGAAAAGGCCTGTCTGGAGTGATGGGATGGACAAATAGGCAGTTTATGAAATGCTAATAATAGCTCTGAGACATCCTGCTCCCAGGGGATGTTCACATTGGCTGTGTGCGTGCTCTTTTAAAAGCTGACCACTGTCATCGTCCCTGTTAGAAGTAAAGAATGTGCCTGCAACTCAAGAGGAAGGATATTAATTCCTCTGGCTTGGGGCAGGACTGGAACCTCAGGAGAAATAGAAACATCTGAAGGTTCTCCCACTTGTTTAGAAATGTGCAGGTCCTGCTCTTTTAGCTGGTTCTTATTCAGTACCATCTGTGATGTTATAACCACATAAAATTAAAAAAGGGTCCAAACTTTCAGGGGGGGTCTGAACTACAAAGCTTGTCTGTGCTTCCAGTTATAGAAATTAATGTAATTGAAGGTTCCTGTCTCCTCTCAGCACCCTTGCAGCTGAATCTTGCAGAGGCTGCATGGGGATCTCAGCTCATGGCAGTGGTGGCTGCATTAATTTGCAAAGTCCAGGACTGAGGAGAGCCAACCCCAAACTCCTGTTTGGTTTTACTGTCAGTAGTGATGGGATACAAAGGAGAAAGGCTTCATTAGCAGTGGATGGGATCCAAAAGTGTGAGGGCTTTCCCAGGCCAGTGAAGTCGTGGCTGATGATGTTCCCTGGGACTGATGGGGAGTTTTACCTGGAGGTCAGGAAATCAGTCCCTGACTGAACCACATTTATTTATACACATTTTTGCTACATGTCATACCAGGAGTGACTCTGTAGAGGGGCTGCTCATCTTCAGACAATGCCACAGACCAACAGAACAGTGATTTAAAATAAGTTCTTTAAATGAACCCATTACATTTGAAGTGTTAAATTTCACCACAAGACAGTAGCACTTCCAGGCATGGGATGAACAGACTTGCTTTGACTGCACCAAAGAAATGTAAAGAATAAAGGTCTGGAAAGGACATGTGGTCACCACCAGCAGCACTTCCAGTGAGATAAAACATTCATCCTTATGAATCCAAGGGTTCCCTCCACAGAACACAGAGCAGGGAATAATATGCATAATTCTACAGGGAATTTCACACAAAAGGCAGCATGAGGGACTCTGGTCTCCACTGCCCTCACTGGCATAAAGTTACACTCAGCCTGCCTCACTCAGTCAAGCACCTGTGGAGTCAGTGGAAAGAAATCAGTGGTTCCAAAAACCACCTTGCCTTTCTGTCTTGGACATTTTTCCTAAGAAAGGAAGCCCTGCCCTCTGGAGACACCACTGCCTCTCTTGGTATGCAGGAATGAAAGACAACAGTCTGGGGTTGGACCTTAAGCATTCCATGTCTAAAGGTGGGTAAACCTCATTCCACTTTTATTTCTACACTGCAATAAAACATCACTTCCTCATAAGACTTTTCATCAGTTTGAACCTCTGTCAAAACCTGGCAACAAGGAGCTTCCATTAAACTTGCAACAAGGAGACACAAAACTGGAATGACTAAGTAAACTAGAAATTGTGGAGTCCCAGAAACCCTTGGGTTGGATCCAGGATGTGATTTTTTCTCAGTTTTTTTTTTTTCATGCTCCTGAGATGACTGAGCTGAAAACTGATGGATCCTGCACCAGGGAAGGCTTTTCCTTTGGGAATTAGGACCTGGACTGGAGGTATGGGAAGAGAGGCAGATTGGTAAAAATACCAGGTCAGTGGCCATGTAATCATATTGATATATTTTGCTTTATAATTATTGAATCAAATGCACTTTTTCTGACACAGAAGGATGTCCACTTGGTTCAGCTGCTCAAGGAAGGCAATTTTCTTCACATCCACTCTGTAGAGGGACAAATTCTCCTTCAGCTGGGAAAAACTGGGGATGCAGGTGCAGTTCTGTGGGAGAAGATGGGAAAGGTTCTCTTTTCCCTGCTGTCTCCTCAGCAGAAATTCACAGCAGGTCAGCAGTCAGGCTCAATCACACTGCCCAGGAAGCAGCAGACATTTCTCCTACCTGAGAATAAAATCACCCTGGCAAAGTCCAGCAAAGGAGAGATTGTTCCTCAGCCAGTCAGGGATATTTCCAACCAGATCCACACTGTGGGAACAATAATATGCTCCAAGACAAACTCTTGGATTGAGCCATCTCCAGCCTGGGCAATGTGACTGGTAGGAAGAGCTCCAAAGGTTGTTCTTCCACAAGAAAGAAGCAGACTAAGAAGAGACCTCAGCTAGAAATTACTCAATGGAGACAAAGAAGATCAGATTCTGGAATGGAAGGCAAACAGATACTGAAGAGGGTTGGTATCAGAGAAAGGCAATTTCCCTCATGTTTCATGAGCAGATTGTTTTGTGTTAATTCCCATCTAAGTTTC
Organism: Vidua chalybeata; assembly: GCF_026979565.1. Lineage (NCBI taxonomy): Eukaryota > Metazoa > Chordata > Aves > Passeriformes > Viduidae > Vidua > Vidua chalybeata. Next base: position 890,207 of record NC_071553.1, on the reverse strand, counting down.
CGTCCTGCTTGTTAGGGCTACAGGTCCCAGGAGAGGAAGAATTAACAAATTCCATTGTTCATTAATAAAATCAGAGTAGAGACTCTCAAAACAGTGTTCAGCACATGCCAGCATTCTATCCCAAATAAAAACAAACCAAAATGAAGGTGCCTTTCATTGTACTTGGTTCTGCTTCCACTGCGTGGCTTAGCCCTGAAGAATTAATGTTTTGATATTGATCAGCTTTAATTATCTCAAAAGACAAGAGACAGATCAGAAAATACCCTCGGCACCTTTCCTGACTATTTCAACAACTCCTTTCCTGACTATTTCAACAACTCCTGTCTTTCTCTCTGTTTGCAGTACTGCCAGAGAAGCTGAGCTCAGGAGAGAACGGTTGCTGGGGACACACTGTCCCTGAGCTTTAGGCACAGCACAGAGACTGCAGCAGCTCAGCCAGGGCCAGGTCGGTGTCACCAGAGCCAAATGTGGCACTAAGAAATCCCAAAGGGTTGCCCCAGTCTGTACTGTCCCTTGCACAGCTGCCAGCAGAGGCATCCAAGACTCTGACAGAGCAGCTCCAAGATGTTACGGATTCCCAGGTGCCTGGAGACACTTGCTTCCACGTGGTCTCTAATGAGGTGTTTCTGTCTTCTCCACACTCAGAGAACTCCAAAGGGAAGAGCATCCACATCTCCCAATGGGGCCAAAGGTAAGTGTGGGTTTGCAGGTGCCCATTAAAGGCTCCTGATCCAGATCAGCAAACCCTCAGCCAGGGACTGTCTGCAGACACCCAGCTCCCTATTCCATGCTCTCAGAGGAGAAAACCCCCTTCTCCGGGAGTGGGATGAGTCTGGGCTCTCAGCCATGTCTCCAGCTCAGACAGCTGGGTTTCCCTGAGAACAGCAAGAGCTGTTGGCTTTGTTAGAGGGTAACTCAGGGATCTGTCTCCGAATTCAGCCCTGTTGGCACTGGGCACCTCTGTTCAGAGAGAGGCATCTCCTGAAGGGGTGTGAGCAGTTCAGACCACTGCAGGGCCACAAACACCACGGCCACCACCTTGCCCTGTCTGTTCCATGAGGCCCCTGAAGCACAAAGTACAACAGCTCTTAAGCAGAACTAATACAATGTCAGTCCTTGGTGGACACAGATTTCTTGTACCTCAAGTTCCAGCTGGAGGGGCACAAAGACTCCAAATTTCCCAGGAGAATTAAACATCCCATTGTTTGTTACTGCTTCTTACCATTGCTCCCTGATGACCAAGCAGGATGTAGAAACTTTTATCCTGAGTGGGCATAAATAGTATCAATAACATCAATAACATTGCAACATGCAATTTAGCCAAAAGTTAAGTGCCCGCTCAGGGCACCTGGAGCATGCTGCCAGTGCCACCCAGCAGAGGGAATGGTTCAAAGTGGGCAGATGTGGCTGGTCTCCACTAGCTACTGAAATCACCAGTGCTGCAGCTTCTAGGGTGAAATATTGCAGCTCTGGGGGATATCACGAGATCAGGAAGGAGAAGGGTTCTGTGGAGAACAGGGAGTCCCGGACACCAAGAAAATTCCTCCAGCTCTACCAGACTCCAGAGAGCTGCATTTTGGCAAAATGTGAGTGCTGCTCATTGAGAGCAACCTTTGAGCAGGAGCCACTGGAATACCCTGAATGTCTGAGCCCAGGCCAGAGATGCTGAGCTTGGAAATGTTGATCCAGATATGACATAATGATTACCAAGGCTCAGGTCTCTGAGTGAAGAGAAGTATGTCTGGAATCCCAGAATCACTGAGGCTGGAAAAGACCTTTGAGACCATCGGGTCCACCTGTGGCAAATCCTCACCTTGTCACCCAGCCCAGAGCACTCAGTGCCACGTCCAGGTGTTCCTTGGGCACCTCTAGGGATGAGGACTCCACCACCTCCCTGGGCACCCCTTCCAATGTTTAACAACCCTTTCTGTGAAGAAATTTTTAAAGAAATGGAACGGACATGTGAAGGTCCCTCTCTGCTCACTGAGGCAGGATCATAACAGGGCAGGTGGAGGAGAATAAACTGCATGAGAAGTTTTAGTGTTCAACCTTCTGATCTGGCAAACAGTGCAGAACTCAGATTTCATCACCAGGACCAACAGCATGGGGTGAGTAAACCCCTGTGTCATGATTTAGTTTATAAGGGAATCATAGAATGGCTTTTCCTGACAAACAGGTCAGTGTTACACTGCTCATCAGGCAGTTGGAGGAAAGGGGCTTTGGTCAGAGCTGCTGCTGTAAGAGGGAGGACTCTGCGGGATATCAGTTATCAGAGACAGCTCTTCCCTGTCTCATACAGACAAAGCCGGTTCAATAAATGGCAGCAGTCACATAATCAAGAGGAGTTGTGGAAATTAAATATCTTTGTCACCAAATGCAGAGGGACTGCTCAGCACAGAGAGTTTGACAGTTATTGCACACTCAGAATTTTGATACCTACACACCACTCTTGCCACCTGAGAACACTCAGTGACCCATTTTTCCTCTCACACCAGCCAGGGAGACCAGATCCACAGCACAGGATGATTGAGAGGCACCACTGTGGAGCCAGTCCATGGGCATTACAGAGTTTTTACCACAGACAGACCCAGTGGAGCACAGGTCCACTGTAATCCCTCTCACAGCAGTGGAAATCACCCCATGGATCACTTCAGAATGCATGGAAAGCATCCAGCCCTCCCCTGGCTCTTGCAGGCTACTGGCAAACCTGCAGACAAGACATCCAACACATCCCAAAACAGGAGATCTGCAGCACAAAAACTGAACAGAATTCTCCATGTCACAAAGGCACAAACTGCACCTGGAGAATGACCAGAATGAAAGGACAGAGCCCCAAACTGGGAAGTGGCAGCAGCTGTGACCCAGCTGAGCCCTGTCCCTGCATGTGGAGGTTAATAATGGGGTACCTACAAGCAAAGCTCTCCTTACTCAACATCGGGGGAGCCAAGGGAAGATTGAAATCTCTAGGTGGAGAATCCTCCAGACACAGCAGCCCTACATAGCAAGGAGAGCCCAGATATGTTCCTGACCCACCTCAGGAGCCCCTCCCCAACAAGAGCACACTGAGAGCAAGGCCAACAGTGCCCTGCAAGACACTTCTGAGGGCTAAGAGTCATCCAAAAGAGTCATTTTTCCAAAGAGGACAACTTCGTATGTCTCCAAAGCTTTAAGGACAGCTGCTCTCAGCCTCCTCCCCTCTGAGCACAACTCCTGTACCAGGTGCCCCCTGCACCAGCCCAGCTCTGCAGAGCTTCAGGCAGAGCAGGGGCTGTGCCACAGCCACATCAGATTCACCCAGGGGACACAGCCCCAGCTGAGCCCACAGCTCGAAGCCCAGCTTGGAGCCCAACTTGGAGCCCAAGGTTTCCAGAGCAGAACCAGTTCTGCCAGATGAGCCGTGCCCCAAGCCAGGAGTGTGTAAATGGAGCCACTCCCTAACCAAGGGCAGCCAGAGCTGGAGAGGATCCCTCTAAAAACAGCAGCTCTCCTCTCAGAAAATGCCATCATTCTCCAAGTGACCTCTCCCAAGTCATGACCAAGCCCCTGACCATGGCTTTGGCCAGAGCCTGCCAGGACTAATTGCTCCAAAGCTGTGTCCTCCCTAGGAGAAGGCAGCTGCAGCCCTGAGTTCAGGCATTCTGCCATCCCCCCCACTACACTTTTCTGCTCTTCAGTGAGAAATTCCCTAGAACAGATCACTTCCAGTTTGTGTAACATCTCTGGATCCTGTTCCAGAGGATTTACAGAGCTGCTGACAGCAGCAAGCCAAAGCCACCAGTGCTCTGGGCTGGCCAGGGCTACTTTGGCATGTGTCAAACATGGAATAACTGGGCACATGGGCAGCCAAGGGTTCATGATAACATTCTAATGGGGCGGTGATGTTTCTTGGCATCCGTGCTCTGGGATACACCCTCCTACTCAATCCCAAAGGAGGGAGGCTTAGTCAGAGTAACCTGCGACATTCAGATGTGGAAAAGGGCACAGTCTGGCTTATGCTGCTGAAAGGGAAGGGGATTTTCTCAGTATCTCCATCATTCCTTGGGGCAACAACTCAACAGTTTCAGGCCTTTGGTGGGAGTTGTGACAAAGTCCATGAGACCTGATAAACAGTTTCACACACATCCTGCAGTGGGAAATTTCTCCTTGGGACCAGGGACCACCAGGAATGAATTCAGGAGCTTTTAGGGTTTGTGTGACAAAATTCCCCCTCTGTCAGGGAGTTGTGAGAGCTTCTGGGCTGGTGCAGAGCAAGTCCTGCGTGATGGTGATGCAGCACGGGAAGTGCAGTAGCCCCGCGAACTCTTGTGGAAGCTGCAGCCCCTCACTCTCCAGCTTTCACTGCAATGTTCTGCAGTTCAAAACATGCAAACCATGGTCTTCCAAGACTATGTTTTGTGCAGACCAAGCCTCTCCCAAGGCTGCAACAGAACATGGTTGGTGCTCCAGAGCTGGAGGTAGCACAGGGCATTGGGGCAGCATTCAGTCACCACCCAAACCAGGTGATTGTCAGTGGGAGCTCTGCTGCACTCACAGGTACATCCTTGGGAGGGTCTGAGCTCGCTGCCTCTGCTTATAGGCAACATCTACAAGAAGGGATCTGATGCTCAAACATGATGGACCATCCTCCACCCTTATATATTTCCTACTCAAAATGAGACTGGATGCTCTGGACAGGAAAGAATTGAACAGCTTCCACTGGCTCCTCTTTCCTGGTTAGTCAGATTATTCCAATTAGGATATTTATTTCAATTTATGACTCAGTTTTTTTCTGAAACCCAAATCAGACCTTTTGGACAAATGAAGCCGGAGCTGGGTGGAGAGAAGAGAGGGAAACAGCACTGCTTAGCACGCTCTCAGTTCTGCTCTGAGTCAGACCCTCAGGAACTGACTCCTTCCAAGACAGGTTTTTTTTGGGTAAGTTTTCTGCCAGACTGAAGCAGCAGGACAGCCAGAAGAGACACCCTGACACCAGGCCTTCTGCTCTTCACCTCCCCATCCTCATATCATTGTGGGTTAATGCCACCACAGACACTGAGGGATTGCGTTGCCCAATATCACAGAGCTACAGCAGAGATATCTGCACTGAGCCAATCCTATCAGTTCCCCTGCACAGCCCAGGAAACGAAATAAAGCCCTTAAGAGTGACTCATGTGACCCATTTTGCTGCAGGACGCACTGGTAAGGGCTCTCCAGCAGCTCAGGTGCCCGGCTCTGGTGGACAGAGCTCCCAGCACTGTCCACACTCCCTCAGGGTCAGGGCACTTACTTGGAGCTGGACTGGGCCTGTCCATAGACCCCGTCCTGCTTGCAGCTCATCATGGGCTGGGCATAGACCACGTCGGGCTTGTTGCTCGAGGGGCAGGACAGGGCCCGTGCTGGCACTTTTTTACTGGTCCTGCTGGTCCCCTGCTGGGTGCTGCAGCTGCTGTAGATGCTCTGGCGGTTGAGGGTGGCCTTGTGCTCGGCCCGGCCGCCGCCGTGGGCCTTGCGCAGGGTGCCGCGGGGCGGCTCGCAGTAGAGGTCGGGCTCGCTGCGGCTGCTCTTGATGTTCTGCACGAAGCAGTAGTCGCTGCCGGGCCGGGGGCTGCACAGGGCCTTGCCGTGGGCCCGGCTGGCCCAGCCCTCCATCTGGCTGTAGGAGCTGTAGCGCCGGCTCTCCACATCCCGCTTCAGTGTCCCGTTGTAGAGCTGCCAAACAGCAAACACAGCGCGTTAGGGCTGAGCTGAGCTCGGCACCGCCAGGCCCACCTGGCTGCCTGTTACCGCTTTCCTGGGCCTCTCGAGCATTTTCGTGCCCAAAATTTATCCGAGGTTATCCAACCTGCAGCCCTTACAAAGGAGCCAAACCCCACCTGGATATTAGGGACATTGAGGGACCAGGATGTGGGATCCACGAGCTTTAAAGTAGAACTGAAAGCTGAAACATGACCCTGGCAATAGAGAAAGTGCTTTATTCCCAACACACAGGGTCTAACCCATCCTGCAATTACACGAGCTCACTGCATATCTCTCACCATCATGGAGCTTGATGTCCCATTCTGACTTTCCAGCAATCCCTGCACTTATTTTTAATTTCCCTCCCATCTATTAGTTCCTTAGAAAGGGAGTAAAGGGAGTGAAAAATGAGTAAGAAGGGATTCTTGAATCTTGTTTCTTGTGCCAAGAAACAAGTGGAGACAATGAATATCTGCTTATGAGTTACGAGGCGTGTAGTATCTGCTCAGATAATGGGATGCTCTGGGAACAATGGGGGAATATGCAATAAAAACTAAGATGACTAAGACAGGAAGTAAAAAAGAAAGGATAAAAGATGGTAAAATAAACTATCTACAATTAGCAAAACAAAAAGATGGTTTTAGCTGCCCTGCTGTCAGTTCAAAATCCCTTCACCACTTCATCACAAGTCCTCCAGATTTGCATCAAGTTTGCCACACCAGGATTGAATTCAATCTTCTTCTGCAATGTTAAACCCTTGGGATGTCAGTGCTGGCTTGTGGGAGCTTGCAGGGTTATGTCCAAATGAGAGACAACTCATTCAGGTGTCTACTGCAGAAAGGAAAAGAAATTAAACAGTTTTAGGGCTGTTTGCCCTATTATTGCTGAGTTTGCTCTGCATCCCCTCAGCAGCCTGGCAAGGAGATCTCCAAGACATACAGTAAACAGGGATAAAAAGAACTAAGGAATAAAACTGCCTTCCCCATATCCCTTTGATTATCCTGAGAAAGTTCATCCATGGTGTCCTGTTGGATCAAAGTGTTTTTTTCTCATCCAACTCTAAGCAGTAGCATTTTGGGTGATGCTTTCTGCAAAGGTCACCCAAGGGTCCCTTTGGCTGGGAGAGAAAAGTCAACACGGGCTCCTAATAATTTCCTTGGAATTGTGAAAAGCCTGCGCCTGGTGTAGTAGTTCATGTCACTGAAAAAGAAATCCGTATTTCCTAACCTAGAAACACTCTATGACAGATAAATTGGAATCCTCTGCCGGCTCACCCCGAGTCCCTCAGCTCTGCCCTAAGTCCATCCCAGCCCCAGCACACTCAGCATCATTCCTGCCTCCAACACTCTGCAGAATTGTCATTATGTTAATTAATTAAGCCAAATATTTCCATTAACAAACCGATCTTCAGGAATGCAGGGAATCCTCTCGGATGTGTCCCCGAGAGCTGCAGAGGTAACGGCTGAAACCCTTCCCAAGGGGCTCTCTGGCACCACCTGGGTGGGACTAAACCCTTTCATCAGCTCTGCTGATGCCCAGATCACTGTTCTTTGAGTCGTTTTCAGACTTTCAGATGTTGATCTAAACAGGTGAATTGCTGCAAGGGGAGAAAAGGGAAGCAGATTCTCTCTGTGCCTTCTCTGGAGGACACAGAACAAACATGGTGCTGAGTGGGGCAGGGGCAGGTTCGGAGCCTCCTGCAGAGCTCCCTGCAGAGCTCCCGGGGTTTGGAAGGACAGGTCGCAGGTGAAACGAAGAGCCAGGGTGAGGCACATCACAGTAGACTGTGATGAGTCTTGGGGGCTCTCTGGCAGTGGGACAAGCCCTCTGCTGCCCAGGATAAAATCCAGAATGGCCACATACACAGGCTCTCTCCATCCCAGGTTTGCTTGGGATGCAGCACACACACAGCAACGGCAAAGTGACCTTCCATGGAGTCATGATCTACCATATGTATCCTTCTGAGGTGATATCATCCTCATTTCAATTCATTTTCCTGGGTTCAGAAACCCTGGGGACAGTGAGGGATGGATAGGGTTGCAGTGGGAAGATGCAGGGTGGACTTTGTGCTCAGTGGAGCTGCTGGCAACAGCTGCAGGACAGAGAGCAGCTTAGATGTGAGCCCTGCTGGTTTTCTTTATGAGTCAGTTTAAGCTGGGATTATTCTGTAGGGCTGTCAGAAGCTTGGCAGAGCTGTGGAGCCCCTGGGCATCTGCTGAAACCGACTCAGGGAGCCTGGAAGAGGAACTCGTTGTTTATCTAAAGCTGGGACTTGCTCTGCAGTGCACTCACTGAGAGGAGGGGGAGTTTGCTGAGACAGAATCATGGGTCCTCGATTTCCTGCTGGGTTTTAGAGTGGCCATAGCATTGTCCTCTTCCTTGGCAGCCCTGAGACGGGTGAAGCTGTTTGCAAAGACACCATTCTGCAACACAGGAGCCCTGGGCTGCAAGTCCGAGCAGGTCCTGGCAGGGCGGGGGAGCCTTTTGCAAACTCATGGGAAAATTGTTCCCGTGTGATGTGAAGCTCATTACCAAAGGCAGTCCACGACTTTTATTGCTGATTCTACCAGATGCTTGGCTGAGCCCATTTTAATATCTTTCAAGTGGCACGGACCTAATTGGTATCTCAGAATTCCTTTTTGCAGCAGGAGCCTGATCCAACGGCTCCAGATCGATGAGGGTTCTCCTGCCAGCTCCAATGGACCTCAGACCTTGAGTCTATGAATCCCTGCATGACTGGGGCTGACCTGATCCCTTCCTGTTCCTGGCAAAGCTTCCCCACACTAAAATCTAAATCCCTGTGTTGGATGCTGACCCAGCTAAGTCAGGGACCGTCACTTCTAGCACTGGAGCAAATGTGGCTGAGGGAATGGAATTCTCTGCAGCCATCAGTGAGACAGGGTGCCCAGCAAGGAGGAAGGGAAGCACTCTGTCTGGAGAGATGCCATCTCTGAGGGGGAAGGTGTCACACAGTCTGTGGTTTAAAGAGCCACCTGACAACAGCTCCCAACTTCTGCTGATGCCACTCCACGTGCAGGGAGCTCTCCCTGTGCAGAAGAGCAGCAGTGAAAGGAAAGAATCAATCTCTGGCCTTCAGACCTCATCAGTGCCCAGATTTCCTAATGCTGTGAATTGCATCTGCCCACTGCCCATGGGTGTGTGCATGGTGTGCCATCCACACCTCTGCCCTTCAGGAGTGTGGGGAAATGCTGGGGAAGACCAGGAAGTCCCTCACAGTGGGGTGGAGACAGAAAGCAGTGATTCCCTCTGCACTGCAGGATCTGGGAAGCATTTTGAAGGGCTCAGGCTGTCACTGAGACTTCTCCCCCCAGGAGCTGAGAAGTCAGGACAGCTTGGAAGGAGACACCTTCCATCATACAACTCCTTGGATTGCCAAGGAGCAGCCCAGAAAACCATCCCTGTCCTGGGCTCATCCCCCAGTGTGGGCTGCAGGGAGGGAGAGGATTCTCCCATCTACTCTGCTCTTGTGACACCCCACCTGGAGTACTCTGCACAGTTCTGGTGCTCCGATCATGAGGACATGGAACTGTTGGAGCAAGCCCAGAGGAAGCCACCCAGCTGATAAGGGCACTAGTACAATTCTCCAGTGGAGACAGGCTGGGACAGCTGGGAATGTTCAGCCTGGAGAAAAGAAGGTTGTGTGGAGACCTAACAGCACCTTCCAGGATGTGAAGGGGCTACAGAGAAGATAGAGAGGGATCTTTCATCAATAACTGAAGTGACAAGACAAGGAAAATGGCTTCTAACTGCCAGAGGGCAGTGTTAGATGGAATTTTGGGGAGAAATTCTTCCCTGTGAAGGTGGGGAGGCCCTGGCACAGGCTGCCCAGAGCAGTTGTGGCTGCCCCATCCCTGGAAGTGCCCAGGGCCAGGTTGGACAGAGCTTGGAGCCAGCTGGGAGAGTGGAAGGTGTCTCTGCCTATGGTAGGGGGTGGAATGAGATGATCTCGAGGGTCTCTTCCAACCCAAACCCTTCTGCAATCCTATGATTCTGATTCCAGCCATTCCATCAGGCCCTGGCAGTCCCCTGTGGCTTTAGGATGCAGGAGGATGCTCAGGTGCAGCCAGGCCACCTGACATTCTGAATTTTAGCCTCCCCACTGTGAAATGAGTGTGTCTGTATGAGGCCAGGCCTAGGGAGCTGTTCATTCACAGTCAGACAGGGAAGGCAGGGAGGAAGGAAAGGTACTGGAGATGAGCACTGGTGGCACTCCTGCTCCTGTCAGGCCCAGGGAGGAACACAGCAGCACAGACCTGCCTTTAAATTAATGAGCATTTGTGGATCTCCAGTTCTCAGCCTGCAGTATGTTCTAGGAACAACAAGTAGAATATCCAACACATGAGACAGGTAAATAAATGTCTTTAACCTCTTATTTCAGCTGAAATAAAAGTGGTTCTAGAGAGAAAGTCAAAATGGCATTTTCCCAGCCATCAGCCATGAGTCCTTTTCTGTTTTTTCCTTCCATAAACCCTTTTGCTTGGCAGGAAAAGTCTCTGTCCTTCCCTTAGTTTCCAGAGAAGCAGAAGCATGGAGCAAGGTGCATCAGCCCAGGAATGGTGCCCGCATCCAGCTCTGCCTTCCCACGTCAGAGCCCTCCCAGAGAACTGGGTGGTTCTGATTCCGCATCTGAGGACGCCATCAGTTCATTACCTGCCTGGATTTTTTTCCCTTGCAATTTGTTTGTTTCTAGAGCAGCAGACAGAGAAGTGAGGGCTCCGTATAAACACGTCAGGAGCAGGTTTCTCCCAGGCTGGAGGGCAAAGCACAGGAGATGCAACCTGAGCGGGTCCCACCCTGAGTGCTGGGTGGGGAGAGCTCCTCACGCTCCTTGCGAAACCCTCTGACTGCTGCTCCCTCCATGGCAGGCAGAAAAATTGCAAAACCAGCAAATACATTGTTTATCTATTTCTGAAATGCTCCTTCCCACCTCACCCAGGAGCCGCCTTTCCCTATGATTTTTCATCTCTTTTTTCTCATTCTCCTGAGATTTAGGTCTTGCTAGTTCCATAAGCTCTGGCCAAGGAAGGCAGTGTCCAACTTGCTGTTCCAAAGCCTAAAGCTTTGTGCAAACCTCCCCAGGACACCAGGCTCTGACCAAGCAATGATGTGCAGTAACTCTAAACCTTTGTTTTCTCTGGCAAGTTTATCCAAACCACTCTCTTTTAGGGTTCCTTTAAGCTTGTATGCATTGTCACAACAAACAACAAATTCTGACCTGAAATCCTTAAGGAACAAAGCTCCCACTGACAATGAGAGGTTTTGGCCAAAGAGGCAAAGGCAGGCAGGGACAACAGTGACCACCTCTTGTTCAGGTAATGCTCTTCAGAAAGAAAGCTCTGACACTTTGTCCCACAGAGGATTTTTGGTTACAAATATTCCTACAGTCTCTGGTGCAGAGGGATCACTGGTGTGTGTTTCTCATTAGTGCCATAACAGATGTAATTACTACAGGTAACTGCTTTAATCCAGCACCACCAAACCAGCCAAATATTCCTTGGTCTGGGAGCATGGTTGCTCCTAGATCCCTTGTTAAAGTAACATCTGGGCGCCCCTTGGAAGAGAGACACTGAGGGGCTGGAGCTTGTCCAGCTAAGGGAACAGAGCTGGGGAAGGGACTGGAGCACCAGGAGCAGCTGAGGGAGCTGGAAAGGGGCTCAGCCTGGAGAAAAGGAGAAAAGGAGACTCAGGGGGGACCTTCTGGCTCTGCACAACTCCCTGACAGGAGGGGATAGCCTGGGGGGAGTCAGGCTCTGCTCCCAGGGAATAGGGACAGGACAAGAGGAAACGGCATCAAGTTGTGCCAGGGGAGTTTCAGGTTGGACATCAGGAGGAATTTCTTCATGGAAATGGTTGTTAAACATTGGAATGGACAGCCCAGGGCAGCAGTGTGGCCCCTGTCCCTGAAGGTGTTCTGGATCCTGCACTCAGTGGTGATGGGTCAAAGGTTGGACTCGATGATCTTAGAGGTCTTGTCCAACCTCAGTGATCCTGTGATTCTGTGAAAGCCCCAGCTCAGCTCTGTGGGGATAAGGATCTGCTGGAGACAGGACACATCTGAGATTCCCTTCCCAGCACATCCAGGGTTTGTTTGCCCTCGCTGGGGGCACTGCTGGGGGGACACATCCACATCATGTGGGGGATTTCCTTCTTGTGGAAGCAGCAGCACGGCAAGCTAGGTGGGCTCTGTACCTTGTCCTGGTCCTGCCTCATCTTGGTCACACTGTGGGACCTGGGAATGCCCCAGTTCCCTGCCAGTGATGGACCTGCCAATCCAGCAGACCCAGGCAAGAGCTGGGAGGGAACTGAGCCTCAGAGGTGCTTGCTGGTGGAACCCCACGTGCTGCCCTCCATGTGTTTGGGATTTGTTGTGCCTCTCCAAAGCTGTACCTACAGCTGGGGTGAGCACCAAGATCCCTGCAATCCATGGACCACCTGACTGTGGCTGTGGCTTTGCAACACTGCTGGAGAGACTCCATTTTTGGGGTGAACTGAGCTGTCAGAGACAAGGGTGTGGCTCATGCTGAGGCTTCTGCCAGGACTGCACTGCTCTAGGTGCCCAGTCCAGCTTCCTTAACCCTCTCCCAGGTTTTGTCTGTCTAAACTGTGGTCACAAATGACCCTCCTGTGGGACCTGAGGTGCTGCTCACACCAGGACACAGTTCCTGAGGCTGGAGGGCTTTGGGAACTGCTGGCCACCCACAGCTCACAGTGGCAGTAGGGTTACAAACGCCTCTAAAGCTTCTCTGAACCTGGGTTGAGGTATCACCCTGACACAGAGGGGTTTGCAGTCACGGATCCTCCTGTTACTGCATCCCAGTGTGGTATCTGAGCAAAGGAATCCCCGAAGGCTGAACATCCTTGAGAGCTGCACCAGCCCCTGACACATGAGCCACAGAAATGCTGCAGCCAAGAGCAAACCCACTGCCCTCCAAGTGCCCCCTGGAGAGGCCCCACTGGCTCAGTGTTCCTTGCACTGGCAGTGAGAAGGTGCACACTGGGACAGCGATGCTGCAAACGAGGCACCCCACAAGGGGAATTAACAGAAAATAATCTGTAATAATGGGTGAATCACAGAGTTTAATCCAAAGTGTTAGAAACAAAGAATTATGAAGTCATTAAATTAGAAAAGCCCTCTAAGATCAAAGAGTCGCTTCATTAACCCAACACTGCCACATTCACCCTAAACCATGTCCTCAAGAACCACATCCACAAGTTTTTGAACACTACCAGGGCTGGGGACTCTACCACTGCCCTGGGCAGCCTATTCCAAACTGACTGATCCAGAAAGAGCTCTTCCTCCAGATCCATCATTTCTCTTACTCTAATATTTGAACATCAGTCTCACAAGATTGGGAAGAAAACTCAGAAGTGAAAAGTTTGACATTTCCAGGAAGACACAAAACAAGACAAAAAGAGGAAGTCAGGGATAGCAGCTTTTAAGAGCTGTGGGTGGGACAGGACACCTTTAGTGCCACCATCTGAGGCAGTGCCTTAGATGAGGGCACTCCAAGAGCAGTGTCTCAGGTGCAGGTGCTGTGGAGCAACACCTGGACATGGATTTCCTGCTGCACCTTTTTAACTCCAGGGGGACTAGGAGTCAGTCATTCCCCTCAATATTACACTGAGTCACCTCCCTGGAGTATTTGAGTTTGCCTGTGCACCCCAAAGGACTTTGTCACTTTTCAGACACATTCACAGCACCACCTCCAGCTGGAAATAAGTCCAGCAATTTTGCCTTCAAAAACAGATTTGCTTTATCTTTGATTTTACATCTTACAACCCAGGAATTACAAACAGGAAACATTTTTCAGGAAGCCCAGAACCTGCACAGACTTCAAACAGGTCTGTAGACAAAAGCTGAAGTTATCCCAAGCTGGAAGCTGGTGGCGGATGTGTGGAACCTTTAATACTGTCTGGAAAAAGCAGAATGGAGGAAGCTGCTCAGTGTGGTTGGGGAGTCTGGTGTCTGTTGAGCTTCTTAAACACATTTAGGCTTGAGGTTATGTGTTCCAAAGTGCCAGTGGCACCTGGGACTGCTTGCCTGTGAGTGCAGTCATCTCCCTGTGCACTCATCTCCCTGCTCCATCCAGCTCCAGCGGCAGGAGATAGGGATCCAGGAGGGCTGATTCATCCTGACCTGACAGAACTCCCAAGCAGAGGAGATGAATCACCGCCCCTACCTCTGCCTTTGTTGGCCAGGGGAGGAGTCAGACAACTTGTCAGGACTAAATGGCTGATTCTCAGATAGACTCAGGTAAGACAAAGTTTACTGTGACTCCTTCAGTCCTTTTTGCTAAAGTAACCCAGATCCTGCAGACCTTTATCAAAAATATTTAGAATTAAAGACTTGAATGACACTCAAATTTGGAGAAAGACCTTCCTTCCTCAGTAAGTGCAGAGGAGTCTCTCAGAGAACAGAGCTGCCTAAATCCCCAGTCAGCCTGAAGGGACTGAACTGTTGTGTCCACGGGACTCTGGTGTCTAATGGAGGTCCTGAACTTCATCACCTTCATCACCACCTTCCAGCTGTTCCCCAGAACACCAACACTGCTGACTGAAACCCCCAGCAGCCAGTGGCATTCCCACCTACCCAGCATTTGTCCAGCTGCCATAATGACTGGGAGCAAGATCAGGAACTAACAACAGGAAACAATAACCCTCACCTCAGCAGCAGGAGCTGCAGCAGCACCTTACCAGCATGAGCAGAGCCAGGCCTTGGCTTCCTCCCTCTTTAACAAAAACCCCCATCTACAAACCCTTAGAATGGCTGAAACAGAGCAATTTTGCTTGGACAAAGCAAAGCAAACTCCATTCAGGAATCACAATAGGCAAACAGCAACATATCATCAAAACAAAACATTTCAACTGTTTGAGTTGTGAAGCTCAGAGGCTCCACCTCTGCCTCAGGAACTGTCTCAGTTGCACTTTTCTAGTGGCCACAAAAACCCTGCCTGGTTACCATGGCTGGACCCTCTGCAGGGTTCCACCACTGTCTTAGGGATAGAGACAGGACACCTGGATGGATGGACCTGTGCTCTGACCAATTACAGAATACCAGAATGGTTTGGGTTGGAAGGGTCCTCAAAGCCCATTCCACAGGCAGGGACACCTTCCACTAGTCCAGGGTGCCCCAAGCCCTGCCCAACCTGACCTTGGACACTTCCAGGCATGGGGCAGCCACAGCTGCTCTGGGCAACTTGTGCCAGAGCCTCACCAAACTCAGAGGAAAGAATTTCTTCCATCCCTCACAGGGAAGAAAATCCCATCTAAGTCTGCCCTCTGGCAGTGGAAAGCCATTCCCCCTTGTCCTGTCCTTTCATCCCTTGAAATAATCTCTCTTCATCTTTCCTGTAGCTCCTTCAGGTACTACAAGGCCATAGTACAGTCACCCCAAAGATTCTCTTCTCTAAGCTGAACAATCCCAAGTCTCTCAGTGTTTCCTCACAGCAGAATTCTCTATCCCCCTGATCAACTTGGTGCCTCCTCTGAACACACTTTTCCCATCTGGGGACAGGAGTCCCCCTGGCTGGGATTTAACCAGCACAGGAAAGGACACTGAAATGGACCAACAGGCTGGAAAGGAACATTTCAAAGACACTCCAGTGCTCCCAGTTTTCCTACTGAACACCCAGTGCTGCAAACTCAACAAGTGACACCACTGCCTCAAAGCCATCATGCTACAACAAGGCCATTAGGAAAGACCCAGGTAAATCCTCCTGAAGCTGAGGAATGCTGGTGCTCTGAACAAGCAGAGGATCTGGCAACCACCAGGAAAAGCTGCAGCCCTGTCTGTGTGCTTGGAGCCACCAAGACCTTTCCCAGTTCAAGCCTTTGATGGCTGACAGAGAGCTGCTTTACAGTCCCAGAGTTGTTGAAAGGAGTCCTTTGCTTTTCTCATATTCAAATCCCAGATCTGTGAATTGCTCCTTTCTACTTTAGAGCTGATGAGAAGCAGGGAACAGCAGAACACAGGCCTGAAATGGAGGGGCAACATGAGCACAAGTTGTCCCAGTGGAGTGGTTTGGAGCAATTCCCTGTGTACCAGGGATCTGTCACCAAGGACCAGGAGCTCTGTGGGATGTTCAGCCTCACACTGCACAAAGACAGGTACCATCTCACCTGTGCTTTTTCTGGAAATCTGCAATAATTTTTTTGGAGATCACTGTGGAAGAACTGGACCTACTTTTTTTGCAAGCCAGAGAGTATCTGGGAAGGGTCTGCAGCAGCACTGAGGTTGGGAACAGCAGCAGTTCTAATGCAAATCCCCTGATCTGCATTCCCCAGCCACATTCGTGTCATTCACATTCATTTTGGTGCATGGGAACAAAGATGGGAACTCCTGGATGTGCTCCAGACTTGAACTGAGCTGTGATAGTCTGAACCCAACCCTGATCCCTCAGGCAGCTTCCAAACTCTTGTGCCATTGGATATCAACCCAGAGACGCAAACTAAATCTTGTCCACTCTAAAATCCCCACATAAAACAGCTGTGGGGCCCTCAATCCTCCTCCTCCATGCACTGAATCCCTTTCTAGGAGATTCAGGACCTCTCTCAGGCAAGTTTCTGAAGCACTGTGACCTCCCTACGTGACTGTGAGATGTTCCTCCTGTCCAGGTGAGCTCAGACCATGCCACAATCCCCGACCAAGGAGTGTCTTACCGGGTATCCCCAGCTGCTGTTCCCTGTCTGGGTTTTGGTGTAGTAGCTGCCCCGGGATGTCCCGTAGCCATAACCATCAGCTAAACCATCGTACATGGAACCTGCAAATGGAAAAGGCATAGTCAGCATGAGAAAGCATTCCCAGGAGAAAGCATTCCCAGGACAAAGGATTCACAGGAGAAAGGATTCCCAGCAGGTGACTTTCAGAGCACAAAGCTCTTCTTTAACAGCAAGTTTAGTTACGGAAAAGTGACAGTTATAAATCTCAAGAGGAACATAGGGAATACAGGCAGCAAGGGGAGCCCTTGCACTGCTGGGAACTCCAGCCCTCACACCACAGACCCCCTAAACCATCCCAAGCTTTGCAGCACAAAAAACCAAGTGCCATAAAACCCAAAGCAGAGGAGCAGAAAGGGTCAGAGATGGGGATAGTGTCTGACATCATGGAATCACAGAATCCCAGAATGGTTTGGGTTGGACCTTAAAGCTCATCCAGTTCCACCCTTGCCATGGCAGGGACATCTTCCACTATCCCAGGTTGCTCCAAGCTCCGTCCAACCTGACCTTGGGCACTCCCAGGGATCCAGGGGCAGCCACAGCTGCTCTGGGCAACCTCAGCCAGGGCCTCACCACCCTCACAGGGAGGAATTCTTTTCCAATATCCCATCTAACTCTGCCCTCTGACAGTGGGAAGCCATTCCCCCTTGTCCTGTCCCTCCAGGCCCTTGTAAATAATCTTTCTCCATGTCTTCTGTCAGTTCCTTCAGGTACTGGAAGGCCGCAATTAGGTCACCACAAAGCTTCTCTTCTCTAGGGCTGAGCAATCCCAGTGCTCTCAGCCTTTCCTCACAGACGAGGAGCTCCTTTCCTCTGATCAACTTGGTGGACTCCTAGCCGTAGTATGAGAGGAACCTGGTGATATTTTGTGCTACATGTCCCGGAATGTCTGGCCATAGAAGACTTGTAGTAAATACAATTTCCCTCTCTGAAGGCAAAACCCACCCCTGACCCTTTCACCAGTCCACTCCATGTCTGAATCCTACCAATCCCATCAGCACGAGCAGCCTGAGCAAGGCTTGCTAAAATCAATCAATGGTCCTAACAAACACCACAGATAAAGGATGACCCAGTCTATTTAACACCTGGGGATCTAAAACAGTCAAACACTACAAAACCTCATTGCACTCTTTGAATTCCAGTCTTGGCTCTAGAAGATCACTTAATATGTCTATACTTTCTTTTCCTGAAAATGTATAGAGCTCCATCATTATTTTTGGAATGCTAGAGGAATAAATGAGACTGGATGTCAGATATGTTTTTTAAAGATGCAAATATCTTGGATCAGGAGGAACCCATCAGCCATTTTTCCTATTTCTCAGTGCTTTAACTAGAGTTTGGATTTACCTACCCCAGCCCTTCCAAGAGCTCTCCCAGCAGTCTCTGGCACTACAACCTTTGGATCCCTCCTAAAAGTATTTTATTCAATGCCACGTTCATCACTACAAGATGAATGAAGTGAATCATTCTCTTTCCACAATGGAATTCCCTTAACCCCCTCTGGACGTTTCATAAGAGTTTAGGGTGATTTCAATTTCATTTTCAGAAGTGCTCAATAATTGTGGCATCCCAGGTCCCGTTATGAGGAAGTGCAAACCCTACACTCCAATTAACTTCCAGGGGAAGCTTTGAATGTCTAACAAAGTACAAAATCAGGACTTACCTGTCCTAACTTATGCACCTAAACTGGTGGGTAATGTCAGAAATATCCTAATCTCTGTGATTGTTTGATAAGACTCATCTCTGAGATAAACTGGATAAGCTCGACCACAAAGGCCCTGGAGCCACTCAGGTCTCTTCCAGCCACTGATCCTTGGAATAAACCTTATTTATTGCTCTGCCTGAGGCACCCAGAACCTGTTATGGTGATTTGGTTTGTGGCTAAAAATTCTTGCATTTTCTCAGGAAGATGATTCCTGTGGATGTGGTGTAAATAATGAGATTTGCTCTCTATTGTCAGCCCTGGATGGAGAACAGGCAACAGCCAGGCTGGCTCCCAGCCCTGCCCCTGTGCAGGAAACCACAGGAGCTCCTTTTCCATAGTCTGGGGACTCGCTGGGCACTGCTCCTCACCCAGATCTCCCCAGCCCCGATGCCTCATGCACATAAAGCTGCACAGTGCTTGCAGATAAGGCAAGGAAGTGGCCATGGGAATGCAACGGGAGACTCAGTCATGTCCTTCACCTTGTGCTCCCTCTCCACCCTGGGATTTCCTTTCAACTCCACATCAGGACATCAGTGCTGGGCCTCAGCAGCAGCAAGGCAGTGCTGGAAGTGGTGAGTTTGGGCCAGGTGATTCCCCAGGACACAGAGTTATGTGATAATCATAATTCTGAGCACGAAGGTAAAGCCATTCCATGATAATTTCCTTGGAATTCCTTCTTCACGTCTGCCTCTTGTTCTCTGTAAACATTCTGTAACTGCAGGTGTGAGCACCTGGAGCATTTTCCTGAGTGAGCAGCTGTAAAAAAGGGTTCTGTGCCTGACTTACAGGTCCCTCTGACCAGTCCTGCCTGGGGACCACGCTTTTCCTTTCAGGATCTGCTCCTGCCATGTGTGGTAAGTACACATGGCTGCACTCCAGACTTTGGGGTTAGTGCAAGGAAATACCCAAAGTAAGCCAGTTTAGGCACATCTGTAACTTTCTTCAATAAATTCATGGCTATGTGGCCAAATTCAGGCGATCAGGCAGTTGGTTCAAGTTTATGTTCTCCAGCAGGGGAGGGTTGCCTTCACCTCCCAGAACTTGTACGTAAGAGCTTATAAACACAGAATTACACAGAACCTCAAACATTCAAGGCATTTTGAAGTCACCCTGCTGGTTGGAGAAGATGTTTCTCCTGCCACCACTCAACTGGGATTTATTACTTGGAGAGCTCAGTCTTGAGGCCAGGAAGAATCCGGGGATTTTCTGCTGGAGGTGGCTGAAGAAAACTTGATCTTTCTGCAGGTTTGGACACTTCTCTGCTTGGTTAATCTTGACAGCCAGCTTGACAGCCAGTATCCCTAGCCCACAGAGACAGGAAGGAGATCCCTCTTTTCAAACACCTCAAGAGTAAAGACCACACAACCTGGTCAAAGATCCTTGGAATTTGGGATAAACCCAGGCAATCACAAAATACCATTTGGGCCAGGGTGGAAATGCTCCTAGTAGGAGATGCCCCCCTTGTGCTTTTCTCTGGTTATGTCTACAGGTCTGTGTCCCAGTTGCTGTCACCCAAGCAGCTGTTTAGGTCCCTGAAGGACCCACGTGCACTTGGGCAAACACACAGAGTCAGTAACACAGAACCAGAGAATCACCAAGGTTGGAAAAATCCTCTAAGATCAAAGAGTCCAACCATTTCCCCAGAACTGCCATGTTCACCACTAACTCATGTCCAAAGTGCCACATCCACACATCTTTTGAACATTTCCAGGGATGGTGACCCCACCACTGCCCTGGGCTGTTGTGCCAGGGCCTGACCACCCTTTCCATGAAGAAATTTTTCCCCATATACAACCTGAACCTCCCCTGGCCCAGCCTGAGGCCGTTCCCTCTCCTCCTGTCCCTGTTCCCTGGGAGCAGAGCCCGACGCCCCCGGCTCTCCCCTCCTGTCAGGAGTTGTGCAGAGCCACAAGGTCCCCCTGAGCCTCCTTTTCTCCAGGCTGAGCCCCTTTGCAGCTCCCTCAACTCTTCCTCATGACAGAGGACCCTCAACAGCTGGGACAGAGTTGGAAAGATGTGGCAGAACCACACAGATGAGGTGCAGCCTCTCAGTGACCATGTGGGCAGAAAACAACACTGAAGGCTGCTGAGATTCCCCTCTCCCCAAATTATCATTCCCCCATGACATGTCCTTTAAAACTTCGATACTTTAAAATCTTTTTTATCTTCAGTGAGACTGGAGATAAATTCATGAGGGTTAAATCCAGTTACAGCAGATAGGAAGTGCAAAACCTTGCAGTGCATCTCTGTGAGCCCCCCTTCACTGCTCCCACTGCCCTCATCCCCTTCTCCATCCCTGTTATCCATTATTGCAGAGTAAACTGAGGCTGCCATCAAACTCAGTGTAGCTGTTCTTGATGAATTATTTCCTATCCTCAAAGGCAATGCTCCTCTCTTGCAGCTGGCACTGCTGGCAGGAGGAGAGCTGTGTTCAAAGTGCCATTTTCCCAAAGCCAGCTGGACACACAGAGCCAGTGTGGAGATTGTGGAAAAGGATGTCTGTTAATAAATATTAATCTGTGGCAGGGAAAGGCAAGACAAGAACCAGTCACTGGCAGTGCAGGCTAGGCAAGTTAAATCATAAACTATGCACGGCTTTAAACAATAAGGATGATTAAACATAGGAAAAACACAGGGAGAGCAGAGGCCTGTGGGAGGCACAAAGCAAAGCCTGGGTGCCTTCTAGGAGAGAAGTGTCAGTGAAATCCCAGACATGGAGATTCCTGCAGGAATGACAAAACTCCAGTTCTGCCTTTTGGCCTATGAGCTAATGGGGATTTTTTTGTATCCCAATAATCTAAGATTTGTGGAAGAGTAGAACCTTTCACTGAATCGTCTCACGCTGAGGGAAGTTAGAGAAGTTTTCAAAAGAATTTTTTTCCCCCAAATCTCATCTTCCCTTCACATCAGAGTCCTGATTCCCGCCAAAGCCAGATGAGGTCCCATCAGACCTTGGTGGAATTACTCTCCTCTTAGCCACAGCTGGCACAGAAACTTCTCAATCCCAGCTCAGCCATAGGACAGCTGGATCTGACACTCCTTGGATGTGTCCCCTCAGTGACAAATCACTGGCAGAAGTTTCCTTTAGCCAGAGGACTTTGTAGAGCAGAGCTGATGGCTACAAGGAGCTAGTTCAGCTTGGCCTGGCCTTATCCTCTGCCATGCTACTGAAATTAATTTCCCCTGGAAATGTGCATTACTCACAAATTCAGGGGGAGCCATCTAGTTTGGTATTGCCATGGGGAGAAGGACAGATAAGCCCTAGAGCAGAGCCCACAGACCCAACCCCCAGGGAGGACAGACCCCACATATCCCAGATTCCAAGGTCACCCTTGGGAACAGCTGGAGCCGCTGTGCTGAGCCAAGGTCCCACTGGGTTCAGGTGTATTCTGCTGGCAGCAGTTTTCTGCTCGCTGTCCCACCCCAGTGCACACCAGTTTGGACCCACATTGGCCACCTTGCCCTGTGGGACACCAGATCTCCAAAGTGGCCACAACACCTTGGTCTGCTGGACTCCAAATCACCAACTCACTTATGGTTCCATCCATCACTGGGATAGTGAGGGAGTGTGTGCTCCCCGCAAAGCAACTCCAGTGGTGGGATACAACACCCCCACCCTGCTGTGTGCACGAGGGTTCCATGTCCATGTTCCCCATCCTACACACACCAGGACGCCGTTCCTGTAGCTGGGGGAAGCTCTGGGCCCTGCTCCAGCTCCAGCTCAAACCACAGTTCCAAACACAGCAACAAACCTGGAGCTGGCCCAACACCTGCCCAGCCCCACTCTGGGACTGTCTGGGAGCAGAGGGAACAAAGCACTCAGGCACTTGTCAGGGGGCTTGGGGCATTCCCCAGCTTGTGCTGCCTCTGAGGAGCAACTCTGAGAAATTCCAGGGGATTCAGGGAGCTGAAGCTGGATGAGGGTTTGGACAGGCAGAATCCACGCTTAACCCACATAACCTCTTTGTAGGAAAAACTAATTTTTCTCATCAGGGCTGCCCACCTGATCTTTGGGCAAGAGCAGTAAAACCCAACACCTGAAAGCTGAGCCTGACCCAGTCGGACACCAACCAGGAGACAGCCCTGGGAACAAACAGCAGCTTCTCACTCTTCTGGGATTCCATCCAGGAATGCACTGGGATGAATCAGCCCCCAGGACCTTTGCTGGCCAACCACCCCTGATGGGAACTAGGGGTGGGGGGGCCTGGTCCCTGTGCTTGGAGGCAACTCCTGGGAGTGGGATGTGACTCAGCTTCCCTGGGCCACAGAAACCAGAGCTGCACATCTCCACGCAATTCCCATTCTCAGACATTCCCCAAAGTGTCTGGAGGAGGGGTTTAGCTTGTTGAGCAGAAACTGGCAATTTGGGAATGTGCTATTTTTTTTTTCCTTTCACAGAGGTTTCACCTGGGCTCCTCTCCAAGCTGGATAATCCCCCTCTGCCTCTCTTCCTTCCTGCCTATGGATCCCTCTGCCCGCTTGCCTCTCCATCCAGAGCCCTTCAGCTCAGCCTGCTGTGTATTTTATTTTGTCAGGTCTGTCACTGTAACACCTTAAGCAATAAACCCTCCAGAGGTGGGAGGAGATTCCCATCTTCCACTCTGGTGGCAGAGGAAAGCTCTCCCGGCCCCAGCCCCCTCTCACCTGTCGGAGTCTGTGTCCACAAAAGTAGAGGAAGCAGGGATTTGTTCCTGGCAGAGCCCACCTGCCCTCATTCTGGAGATGCTCCATTCCCTCTGTTCCAGCAACTGCAATTCCCAGAGCAGGGATGGCTCCCGAGGAAGCACCACCTCCACACTTCCCCCAGCAGCCTACAGCCACCCAGCTTCTCCTGCTAATCCAGCCCCAAACATGTCTCTGGACCATGGCAGCTCACCAGCACAGGATTCAGCCTCACAAAGCAGCTTGAAAGAGCTGCTGGACAAGGCACAGCTCCTGAAGGAGGTATCAGAGCCTGGCCCAGCTCACCCAGGACCCCGCTCCATGCTGCTCACTCCAGACTCAGCTGAATGCTCAGTCCCAGCTCCAGCACCCCAATGGCCCCCAAAGCCTTGGGGTTTCCTCTCCCTGGTGGACTCAGCCAGGCCAGAGCTCTGTGGCTGCTGGAAAAGCGCCTCCAAGAGCCAGGAGGTTTTGCACAGAGGTTGTCACAACCCTCTGCGTTTGCAGCTTCCAGCTGGGGAAGGCTGGGCTTTACCTCCAGATCAGCTTTCTCCAGACACAAGGACGGCAGGAAGAACCATTTGCCGAGCCTTGATCCAAAGAGCAGGGGGTTCCACAGGTACACCTGGCTGCAGGACTCAGCTGATTGTTTCTATGGCACACACTCAGTGCACAGAGGTGGAGCGGCCGCCTGGACCCCAACACGGGCAAAGTGGAGGGGGCTGTGAAACACCCCTACCAACCAACACAGGGACACTTCTCCCAACTCATCTCCTTCCTACCACTCCCATCGGGGTCCCAGAGACTCCACACTTCTCAGCCTGCAACTGGGAGATGTGCTGGGAGTTCCAGAGGTGAATCCCAAGCTGAGGTTTGTGTCCTGTGTGTGGGCACAGCCTCCTGCTCTGTGCCTGTCCAGCGCTCAGGAGGCAGCAAAGCCGCAGCCCCAGCCCACGGCAGGGTGGAGGAGGAGCACTGTCAGCTTTGCCCATCCACAGGAGGGGATGGCAGGGAATTCCAGCCATGGGGGCACTTGCAGAGGAAGGATTTGCAAAACCAGACAGCTACTCCAGCTTTAAAGCCAGGGAAAAATTGGTTATAGCACACACTGAAATGTCCAAATGCCTCAGGGATGTGGAGCAGAGCAGCACTCCCAGGGATCAGCTCCAGCCAGGAAGGAGTTGATGCTTCCAGCTCTGTGTCTTGTCCTAAACCGTTCCATCCAGTGCGGGAGATCTTGGCATCACCTGCCTGAGGTGTGCCAGGAGAGAAGCAAAGCAGTCTGTCCCCCCTGCACAAACCCCACCAAAGCGCCCAGAGCACCAGCCCTGCCCCCGAGGCCCCTCGCTGAGGGGCTGAGGGACTTTACCTCGGTTTGAGTGGCCCACGCTTGACGACACCGACGACTTTTGCTTCTGCCTCTTGACAGTCATCATCACCTGCTCCTGGACGCGCTGCTTGCCCGTGCCCTTGGTTTTCAGCTTGTGGTCCGAGGGCAGGGCCAGCGTGGAGCTGGCCTGGTCCTGGAAGCACTCGTAGGCCAGCGCCGTTTTCAGCGGGGAGTGGAGCATGGCTGGAGGCCGCGGGCACGGGGCTGCACTTGGCTCGCACGGACAACACGGGGCCACCGAACACCGTCTGTGCTGGGCTTAGTCCCCCGAAGCCCTCCTTGCCATACGTCCCCTGGCCCAGGGTGTCTCAGCGCTGCTGCTCGCAGCTCGGCTCCCCGGCGTGTGAGCAGTCACACCCTCCGCCAGACTGGATATACAGCCCTGCCCGCACACACCCACGCCTCCCCGCCAGCCCCGGCACCCCCGAGCCGCTGCGGGGCACTCCCGGCCCCGAGCCTGCCCCCGGCCCCTGCCCAGCCCCGCGGGCCGGGGCACGGCGGTGCCGGTGGGCAGGGTGGGCTCGAGGGCTGGGTACGGACACGCTCCCTGAGAGGGGTCGGGGTGAGGCTCTGTGGGTCTGGGTAGGAAACGGAGCTCGCCGGGGGCTGGAGCATCTCCCACACGGCTCCTCTCGGGTTCCAGTATTTCCCTCAGTCCAAAGTGCATCAAGCCCAGGTCTCGGTGCCAAGAGATGGCCCTGCCTGCAGGAGCAACACTGCCCACAGCACCCGTGGGGTTGCAAACCCACCCCTCCAAACCCAGGAATGCAGGATTCCTGCAGAACGCCGGCTCCAGGGGTCAGGGAGGGTCCTGACGAGGTCCCCTGGAGGGTCAGGGACATCCCCCCAGAGGGTGTCCCACTTGTCTGAGGGACAGGCCTGTGGAGAAATCATGGCACAATTGGGGCAATCTTTGCACACAGCTTGGGGCAGCAGGGAGGAAAAGAGGAAATTTAGCAAGAAGAGGAGATAAAATGGCTGTGCAAGAAATGACACGCCAGGCCATGAATGGGAGCAGAGAGTTCTCCCTCTGCCAAGCCACACTGCAGCAACTCGTTTGCAGAGAACCGAGCACCTCGCTGCTGGTGTGACCAGTTTCAGGTCACAGCAAGTGCTGACAAAGCTCCTGCCAAGCCACAGGAGGCTGATACAGGAGAAGAGGAGCAGTCCCCATCAGGAGGGAGGCTGAGGAGAGGATGCCCAGGGTAGAGGATTCCTGGGTACTCCAGGACCAGGATTTGGGTGCTTTTGTCAACACTCAGAGGAGCAGAGCCCTTTGTGCTGCCAGATGGATCTGCTGTGGGAGGAAGGATGTCTGGAGTTTCTCTCCAGTGAGAATCAGCAGTGCCCAGGGTCTGACCTGGTGCTTTCACTCCCATCCATCAGGTTTTGTGTTTCCCTGGTGGTTTGTATCCACCTTTCATGTTTTGTAGGAACAAAAGCAGTATCAGAAAGCACAGAGCAGGCTCTTGGGAAAGATGGGCTTTGTGCACTGTCCTTTTCCATGCTCCAGGATGCTCCTCCCATGAAACGTAGGAGTAGAAAGCCAGGTTTTGTCCATATGACACAGGGGTAGAGCAACTGGAGGGTATTTATTTGCCTTTGGTCCCCTCTCCCCACCTTTCTTTATACCTCACCAAGGGATGCAGAGGCTTTACTCTGCTCCATCACCCAACCAGCCAGGACTTTGAGACCATGCCCAGGCAAGGCCAGCCTGGAGGAGGGTGGGTGGTGCCCAGGGCCGGGTGGGTGATGCCCAGTGTGATGAGTGGATGGAGTGAGCAGCTTTCCTGCTACTCCTGAGCATTTCCCAGGTGGGGATCAGGCCGTGCTCTCCCGGTGCAGGCAGGAGCAGTGCAGCAATGCCCGGCTGTTGTTTTCCCCTGCCCCACTTGTCTCTCCTGACAGCTCGATATCGATGCCAAGCGGTGTTTTCGCAAATCAATGACAGGCTGTCAGCGTCAGGTGCCTCCTGCACAACAAAGTGCCAGCTCTCACAAACCTGTAATGTCACTTGGCCGGGGGCGAGGAACAGCCCTGTCCCTGTCCCCGCGGGAGAGCCGCGTGTTTATCGCATCCCGTCACTGCGCTCTGGCATCTCCCGGTTTCATAACTCGCCCAAATTGCTGAGCTGGGCTGCGGAGCTGCGGACAGGGAGCTTAGGGAGGCTTTCAGGAAACAATGGTTTCTTGGGGCGAGTTCGCACGGTTTAGCCCAAGGGAGGGAATCTCCCGGGATTCTGCAGCAGATTCCAAACCCGTATCTGGAAGAGCAAAAGGTGCTTAAACGAAGGTTTTTATTGAAGTTCTGTGCAAACTGCGTTCTGGTATGGGGTTGGGGGTGTCCCTGAGCGGGGCACGGGGAGCATCATCCCAGCCAGTGCAGCGCAGACCGGCGCAGCAGCAGCAGCAGCAGCGCTTTCATCCAGCAGCGCCCCGAGCAAATTCCCTGTCTGCCTTTGTGTCTGGAGCTCACGGGCACAGCGGGCAGGGCTGAAAGGGACGCAAACCCGTGCCGAATCCGGGGCGCGATGGACAGGAGTCGGAGGGTTAATGAAATCAGTGTCATTAAGGACGCGAGCGGTGCTCTGGGGGCTCGGGGGTCCCGGCGCTGCCCGAGCGCGGCGAGCAGCGCACGGCGAGGCTGTGACTCACGCTCCGCACCCACTCCGGGACACGCCCTGTGCATCTGGGCTCTTCAAAGCATTTTTGTGAGAGTTCCTGGGATTCCTGCCAGCTGCCTGATCGCAATCAAAGCGCTCGCTGGCCCAATGCTGCTCCCAGAGAGGCGCAGGTTGCCTGTTCAAACTTGTCGGGCGCTCCTGAGCTGGAAGTGTCTGAGGCGCACTCGAATTCTGCTGGGGGGAATAATTGTCCCCAGCCCTGGTGTCAGGAAGTCCAGCTGTTGGGGGTTACTTCAACACCGGGAGTTGATCCTTCCTTCGGACAGGTGGTCGCCAGGAGGGGCAGAGGTGCAGATGCTGGGAATTCTTGTATTTCCCAGGATAATGCCGTTTTCTGAGCAGTGACTCATCCTCGCCCCAGCACAGCTGAGATTTTCCAGAGCCTGGCAAGGTTCTGCAGGAGGGAACCTGCTCTTCAGACTTGCACACCTTGGTTTCACTCTACCTGCCTTGAAAGTGTCTCTTTTGTGGGACCAGAAAGCATCATAGGAAGGGGACAGATGGAGAGCTCAGACAGATGGAGAGCTCAGGACACAGCTGGAAGGGAGTATGGAGCTGCCACGGTGAGGAAAGCCAGGCAAAAGCCTGCTAAGACTTGTGGCAAGGCTGTTCTTGAGAAAAACCTCCCCTCCACTCCTCACACACGTGTGGCACTGAGAGGTTTTTGAGGTGGTGCTGTGGGAGGACAAGAAGGCAACAGTGCCAGGCAGGTCATGGGCTGGCCCTTGGCAAAGCAGGGACACTTCTCCAGCCCCAGAGATATCCCAGTGTGCATGGGAGCTTGGAAAGAAAGGAAATCCCTGGTTTCTTCCCAAAACAAAAGGATGCCTCGGGCAGAGCAGCTGCATCCGGCCAGCTGAAAGCCTGGGCTGCATAAGGGAGATAAAAGAGCCAGGAACATCACTGAGGTTCCCTAACAGAAATGAGCAATGCTGAGTTAGGAAGGGGTTGCCCCTCTGCCTAAAGCAGGGCTGAACCAAGTCAGGACCTGGTTGCTCCAGATGTTGTCCAGTGAAGGTTTGATTGAGATTCCACAGCCTCTCAGGCCTCTCTCCCAGTATTTGACTGTCCTCATGGTGAATTGTTTTTCAGGTATCTAAAAGGAATTTCCCATGTCCCAGCTTGTTCCCGTTGCCTCTCCTCTCCCCATGCACCTCAGAAGGTGTGACTCCACCTTCACAGAATCCCAGAATGGATTGATTGACTTGGAACTGACCTCAAAGCTCATCCCATTCCACCCTCTGCCACAGGCAGGGACACCTTCCACTACCCTAGATTGCTCCAGGCCCTGTCCAACCTGGCCTTAGCCAGGGATGGGGCAGCAGAGCAGTCCCTAATGAGGTAATTTTAATGTAATTACCTGTGTATTCCAACATCAGCAGCTGCAGTGTCTGTAAAGTTCCTTGGTGCCACAGAAGGGGTGAGCCTCCTCTGCAGCCTTGGCAGCTTCCACTGCCCAGCAGGAGCCTTGAGTTTGTAGAAATGGCAAAAAACCACAAGAAGCCCCCAAAACAGCCATGTTTTGCTGTCAGACCCGTCAATTCCCCCCCCCCCCTCAAAGGGGGGTTTGCAGTCCCCTGGATGTTGTGAGTTTGGAGTTTAAAATGGTTCTACTTGGCTAGTTTTGGTTTCATAATGTTCACTCCTGGTTTGTGCATGGAAACTCTAAAGTCCATGGAGTTGTTGGTTAATTTGCTTAAACCCCCATTTCTCCCTTCTCAGTGAAGACTTTTGGTGCCAGAAGAAACCAAACCCAGGGCTGAGTGAGGAGGTGATTCCAGCCTGGAGAAGCAGAGGTTCCCCAAAAGTTCCTCAGAGATTCCCCAGAAGATTCCTCGTCCCTCTGGGGAAGGCCCAGAGCCCTGCAGGGTGCTCTGGGAAAGGACAAGTGACACTGTGCAGCAGCTGCCACAAGGACAATTCAAACTGTCCATAAGGAAAAAGCTTTTCCCATGAGAGCTGTGCAGCCTTGGGATGGGATCTTCTCTGAGAATTCACCGGGGCAAGGACTGGAGTCACTTGAGCTGGCCTTGCACTGAGCCCTGCTTTGAACATGACCTGGGGCTCAGGACCTCCCAGAGTCCTTCCAGCCTTTCCTGATTTCCCTGACCTGAAGGGCACTGACAGTTCCCACACGTGGAGCTCGTTGCGTCCTGCAGGAGACACAAGAGAGGGAGATGTCCCCTGACAGTGACAATTCTTCCTTGGCTTTGGCAGCCTGGAAGCTGAGTGGGGCCCAAGCACCACCTGCTTTCCCTGCCCCAGGACAAGGCTGTGTGGGACATTCCTGCACAGATGACTTGATCAGTCTTCTCCATTCCCAACAGAGATGTGTGGCAGGAGGGCAGGGATGTGCTCTGGAGGATCAGCCTCCTCCTCTTCTCCTTGGCTTTGTGCCATGGTCAAACATCAGACCCTGCCTGAGGATCAAATGCCTTCTCTGCTTCTGGTTTCCCTTTGGATTTGCCAGTGAGTGTCACCAGCTCCCTCCGCGGTGCCTGGGGCTGCTGGGATGTGGAGCAGGAGCTCAGCAAAGCGCCTGGGAGGTGGAATAAATCCCTAAAGAAAGGCTGAGGGGAGGTCACACCTGCCCTGTCCCCAGCTCCTCCGGCCAGGGTTCGGAGCCTGGCCAGGCTGTCCCAGCCTGGGGTATCGGTGCTCACTCCCTGGATTGTGGAGCCACAGGGAGAGGGGCTGCACTGGCAGTGCTCAACTTCCCAGAGCAGCCCAACCTCCCCTCACACACAGAAACAGGACTGCAGAAGTTCAGCCTGGTGCTTCAGCACATTTCCAGTCCAGAGGGAATTTTGCAAGGACAGACCTGGCAAAAGGGACTTGCAAAATCAGCACCAACTGTGCAGGAATAACTTGGGTGCTTGGACACCCTCTTGGATGTAAGGGAAGCTCCTTGCTTATCTCTAGCACTGTTCCCTGATGATGGTTCAGGTGCCAGGTCATAAACTCTCTTGGAAAATCTGTGTTTCCCTGTTCAGTCTGAAGGTGAACATGTGGATATTTGTCCACCTTGCAAAGCCAATCCAGCATGGACTGTTCCTGGAAAGCAGGAATGAAACAGAGAACCTCGGCAGGCCATGCTGATTGGCCTCAAATGTGATCTCTACTCTCTGGTGCTGGGTTTCAGTATTAAAATAAAAGATACCCTTCAGTAATCGTGTCAGTAACAGATTTGCATAAACCTCTGTAGTGGTTCAGAGTAGTTTTTATTTAGTAGGGTTTCAATGGTTATTTAGAGAACAGAATGAGCTTCCAGGTTATCCTGTTCATCCTTTCCTGCTGGAATTGTTATCACCAAAGTCCTTCCCTGCAGCCCTCAGTGGGTGCCAAAGGAGTAAATAAAAGTTGGGAGAAGCAGCTCTGCCCCACACTTGGCATCCAGTGCTGTCTTCATCCCCTACTCCTTGGGTTTGCCCCCAGCACCACAGGACCCCTGGGCCTCTGGAGAGGGGTGGGATGGAGGATGAGACCCATGGGTCAGCCCTGCTCTGTGTGTCCCACCTTGTGAGTGACCCCAGAGTGGTGCTGCCACAGGCCTCAGCATCCAGAGCCTTCCTTGGTGGAAGTCTGGTGCTGCTCAGTTGGTCCTGGGAGTAACTTGGCAATGTCTGTGCTCTCTTCTCAACCATCTCTTCTCATTTTTCCAGGGCTCCTCATAGCAGCAGAGGCTCCTCAGGGATTGCAGTGGATGCCACAGGAGGGGGAGGATGGTCCCCATCAGCATAGCCTGGTGCATCCCACCGCAGGGAGGAATCAGGTCCTGCACAGGAATCGGAGCCTTCCCAGTGCAGACAGCAAGGGGGGTGGAGACCCCTGGAGCAGCTGCTTTTCCAGAGGAGGGGAATCATGGGCTCAGTGATACTCGTCTGCCATGGCACGTCCTGCTGGGCAGCAGTGCCTGGCAGTGCTGGGGCCAGGGCACTGCGGCGTGGGGTCTGCCCGATGTCTTCATCTGGCAAGGACTGAGCTGTGCTGGCAGAGGCAGAAAAAACTTCCTGGAATTCAGGAGGGCAGGAGGCCAGGCCTGGAGATGGCATCACTGCAAAGCTGTGACCCCAATGCTCTGCTCCTCCCTGTGACAGGACAAACAAGGCAGTGCCACTTGGCAGCCTGTCATGGGGACACAACCCTGCTGAGGGACTGGCACGTCCCCGCGGGCAGCTACAAGACCCCAGCCTGAGGGAGAACCAGCACAGGGCACGTGTCTGACCCAGGCACTCAGAGCAGCCTGCCACACTGACCTCCCAGCAGGGCCCACATGCAAGGCCAGGCTCTTGCAGCCACTCTGGGTAATCGGACCCCAGAACAGGCTGCACCCCCCGACTGTGCCACGAGCACAGCGAGTTCCTCCTTGCACCATGTCCTCCCACATGTCCTCTCTGAGGATGTCACACCCTGCCACGGAGGTGTCACCAGCACCAAGGAAGTCCCTGGGACAGGGCCAGCTCCAAGGATCCTGAGCTGGGCTCTCTGCAGTGTCCTGGGGCTCAATCTGGGTCTTTGTTCCCAGACTCAAACTCCACCTCAGGCTTTGTCCTTGGGCTGCTGGGCCAGGTCTGTAGCAAGGAGGGGCTTTGCCAGCAGTGTCCTCAGTGAGTCTGGGTGTGCAGCATCTCCCCCCAGTGCAGCTCCTTCCCAGAACTGGGACAGGAGACAGGGCAGGGGGAGCTCCCCCTGACCAGGGCACAGCCCAGGCAGAGAGGACTGGGAAGAGATGGGAGAGAGCAGCAGCTCCTTGGCCTGTTCTGGAGAGGCTTCTCAAGTGAGATGGGGACACAAGGAGAGGAAAACTGGGTGGGTTGGCCTTGTTCTGGAGGGGAAGCAGAGATCCTTCCTGCTCCATCACCATCCTCCCCTCCCAGGGCACCTCCCTGAAGCCTGCCCTTCCCTGGCAGCTGCACGACCAGTCCTGGTGCCTGTTTCCAGAGTGACCTGCTGACTGTGTCCCTTTTTCCCTGCTGACCACGTCCCTTTTTCCCTGCTGATCACATCCCTTTTCCCTGCTGTCAGGCCTGCACAGCCCTTGGAGCTTTGAGCAGTTCAGAATTGTGATGCTGTTGCTCATCAGAGGTGGGACCTGTTTGTCAGGGGATGTCCAAGGATGTCCAGAGGGGACAATCTGTGTCCTCAGCCATGATGGTGCTGAGTCTGGAGCTGCAGTCAGGCCCCTGCACTGAACTCTGAGGGTGCTCTCCAACGCAGAGCCACTCTGTCCTGCCTGCTGTCCCCCTGTCCCCTACACATGCCATTTGCCACCAACAGGGGCGGCCAAGGCAGGGAGCCAGGAACGTTCAGCCCATGGAGGTCCAGCTGACAAGGACAAGGCCTTGACCTGCCTTTCAGCCCCAGGGTGCTCAGGACTGGAGAACAGGAGACAAAGGAAAGGCTGGGAGAGCTGGGTTTGCTCAGATTGGAAAAGGGAAAGTTGGGAGAGATCTTTCAACTCTCTGCAGCCAATTAACAGGAGCTGACAGAGAGGATGGAGCAAGTCCAGAGTCCGTGGAGAAAACCCCAAGGCTGGAGACCCTCTGCTCTGGAGCCAGGCTGGGAGGCATGGGGATGTAGACCTGGAGAAGAGAAGGCTCCACCTTAGAGCTCCTTCCCCAGCGCCTAAAGGGTCTCCAGGAGAGCTGGAGAGGGATGTGGGACAGGGGCCTGGAGGAAAAGCCAAGGGGAATGGCTTCCCACTGCCAGAGGGCAGGGTTAGAGGGGATAGTGGGAAAGAATTGTTCCCTGTGAGGGTGGGGAGGCCCTGGCACAGGCTGCTGCTTAGGGGTGGCTGAGAAGGAAATCTTACATTGCTTCTGTAGATGACAGTGCCTTGTGCTCCTCCTGTAATCACACCAGGCTGACATTTGTCCAGTGACTGCTCTGGAGAACCAGGGAGGTGGTTTCAGGAGTGATTGAGTAGCAGCTGTCCTGAATGGGTTTTAATCTCTGATTTAACTTGATTTGACAAAATACAATAAAATTTAGAGCCTTCTGGGCAGAAATGGGGTTTAACAAAAGTTTTCCACACGCTTCTACTCCATATTCCATCTGAGGCCTCATGCCCTGCGAATTTCCTGCCCTTGTGGGGAACTGAACAAGAGAGGAAAGAGCCCCTTGCTGCAGCCCAGCAGCAGCTTTGGGAGGAGGGAACCTCCTTGGGAAGAGGAACTTCTTGTTCTTGGCACAGCACAAGGCATCCAAAGCATTTGCCCTGGCTGTGGGAAAGCAAAGAGGACGAATGTGCAACTAGGACACTTTTTCAACATTGGCCAGGATGAGAATTCCTGTCCCAGCAGCTGGGATAAGGAAACCCTGGCCAAGGGGACCCCCACCCAACCCTGAGGTTCTGCCCTGCTCAGCAATATCAGAAGAGTCATCACAACAAGAGGCACAGAGACTGATCTGGGGTCCTTGGCTCATCCATCATCCATCCATGGATGGGCTCCCAGCTGTCCTGCTTTGGGACATCCCTCCTTAGAGCAGGTTGTGCCCACAGATCCTGCTATCAGACCCTCGTGGTGCCCTGTGACATAATTATTGTTATCAGAGGGGTTTTTCCTGTGTCAGAAATAGCTGGAGGGAAGGTGAGGTGGGTTTTTTATAATACAAGCCCCAGGCTTTGTCCTGGAGAGAGCTGGGTGGAACAGCTCAGAAAAAGCTGGAGAGGGAGCTGGTGGTGGAGGAGCCTGGCCTGGGCTGGAGCTGCTCCCTGAACCCTCCCTGCAGC
Source organism: Vidua chalybeata (assembly GCF_026979565.1). Lineage (NCBI taxonomy): Eukaryota > Metazoa > Chordata > Aves > Passeriformes > Viduidae > Vidua > Vidua chalybeata. Next base: position 856,582 of record NC_071553.1, on the reverse strand, counting down.
ACAGGGACACCAGGACAGGGGCGTCACACAGGATCCACTGGGGGACAGTTTTCTCCAAGGCCCAGAGAAACCCAAAAGCCCAGGATAGCTGCTGAAACGGCCTGGGCAGCACCACAGCACCTTCCCTGCATGCCTGGCCATTCCCACAGGGAGCCAGAGTGTCCCAAAGGCTCCGTGTGATCCCAGAGTTCCACAGCCAATGTTGCCCTGTGGGCAGAAGGCTGCCCCTAAAATCTCCCTGTCCTGGCTGCTGGAGAGGGTTCAAGGGGAGAACAGTTCCTGGACTCTTCCTATCCCTGAAAAGGGGGGTCTGAGGGGGAAGAAAGGAGCTGTTGATGATTTGAGGTAAGTGCCTTTTACCCCATGCAGGTGCTGTTCTGGAGCCTGTAAGGAGGGGTCACAGTGTCCTGCACTGGAGCAGGGAAAGGACCCGGGGACTTTTTGTGCTTCCCTCCCACCCTGGACCGTTCAGATCCTGCCCCTCCCCAAGCACCATGAGCTTCCCTCCAGCAGCCAGGACAGGGGCACCTCACAGCAGAGACAGGGCTGACAGGGACACTGGACACTGCCCTGTGACCAGTTTGGATGTGACCCGCCCTGCCCATGGTCCCTGCTGGCTCCTCACACGTGCCCAGGGCTCAGCTCTCAGGGCAGGGAGGAGTGGCCAGGCTGCCAGGCTGCCCGGGCAGCAGCAGGGCAGTGCTGGCCACAATTCCTGCTGCCCACAGGTCCCGGGACCATCCGTGTGGGACTGACTCACACTTGGGATTGTGCTAAAGGCAATGAGCTGCTCTCTGGGCACTTTTCCAGAAGGTGGCACGGGGAGGTGGTGCAGCCCTGCTGAGCCAGGTGCCCTCTCCTCAGCCTGGCTCACTCTGGACAAGGCTCCAGGAGCTGTGAGTTCCTGGCTGGACGAGTTCTAAAATCCAGCTCTCAGCTCCTTCTCCCAAACACGTGTCCCTGTAATAGAGGAGTTTATCCTCTGCTGGAATGAAGCAACTCAACCCTCCCCTTGCATTGCTGAGCCTTTCAAGCATCCTTTGATAAGCAGTGTGAGTGCAGCTCCCTGGGCATTGCCACATCCTCCTGGCGTGCTCTGCCCTGCCAAAGCTGAGCTCCAAGCTGGTTATAAATTAGGCACCACGCTCGGCTTTCATCTGCTCCCCGAGCAGCGGGCGGGGGCAGAGGCCACGCCAGGGCAGAGGAGCAGGGCGTGGGCAGGGGAGAGGCAGGACCAGGCTGGGGGTGCAGAACCCCCTCAGCCCCTGCCAGCCCTGCAGCAGATGGGGGAGAAGTGGCTGCTGCAGCCAGCAAAGGAGCTGAGCTCTGGGGACAACAACAGCAGAGAAACCTGGGGTTCCCTGAGCAGTGACAGCAGCAGGAGCAGCACCAGGGAAAGAGGGAGGAGAGGATAGGAAAGGGTCTGGAGGGGAAATCACATGAGAAGTGACTGAGGGCACTTGGTTTGTTCAGCTGGAGAAAAAGAGCTGAGGTCAGACCTCAGCAGGCACTGCAGCTCTGATCTGTGCTCCCTGTGAGCAGGGACAGGACCCCAGGGACAGCTGGAGCTGTGTCAGGGGAGGGTCAGGCTGGATATCAGGAAAGGTTCTTCTCCCAGAGGGTGCTGGGCACTGCCCAGGCTCCCCAGGGAATGGGCACGGCCCCGAGGCTGCCAGAGCTCCAGGAGTGTTTGGACAGCGCTGCCAGGGGTGCCCAGGGTGGGATTGTTGTGGTGTCTGTGCAGGGCAGAGGTTGGAGTGGATGGTCCTTGTGGATCAATTCCAACTCAGGAGATTCTGTGATTCTCTGAGGCAGCACCATCCCATCAAAAGGACCACTCAAAGAACAGGTGGCTGTACACAGACAAAGAGGGAAGAAAGACAGAGCTGTGGGCACAGGAAAAAAAGTGCTGCATGAGCCATCATGACTGGAACCTCCAACTACTCCAAGGCCATCCTGGAGGGAATGCAATTGCCCAGACTGGAGCTTTGGGCCAGGTCAGAGCGAGGCTTCCCCGCAAAGGAGCGATGAAATGAGAGGAAATGTCATTTACAGGGTAACAGAACTTCCCAGGTCAGAGCCTCTGGGTCTGCCATGCAAATCTGCATCTGCTGCAGAGGCTGAGCCTGCCCAGGGCGAGGAGGAGCCCGAGTCACAGGAAGGATGAGGGAAACCAGCGTGAACCACTGCAAGCAATGGCAGTTTGCTGCTCACAGTGCTTTTGTGCATGTTTCATTTCATAGACTCCCACAATGGTTTGGGTTGGAAGGGACCTTAAACTCATCCCATTCCTCCCCCTGCCATGGGCAGGGACACCTTCCACTAGCCCAGGTTTCTCCAGTCTAGCCTTGGACACCTCTGGGGATGGGGCAGCCACAGATTCTCTGGGCACCCCGTGCCAGGGTCTCACCACCCTCACAGCCAAAAATTCATTCCCAATATCCCATCTAACCCTGCCCTCTGGCAGTGGGAAGCCATTCCCCCTTGTCCTGTCCCTCCAGGCCCTTGTGCCAAGGCCCTCTCCAGCTCTCCTGGAGCCCCTTTAGGCACTGGAAGAGGCTCTAAGTTTCTCCCCAAAGCCTTCCTTTCTCCAGGCTGGATAGCTCCAATTTCAGCATGTTCCTTGCTCTCTGAGTTTTCAGATACCTCTGGCCCCCTGGGCAGACCCCCAGTCCTCTGTCAGTGCCAGGGTTGGGCACAGACTGAGAAACCTCAAAAGTCCCTTTATACAGCACAAACAGCAGCTGAGTTGCCCAGATGTGGAGATGGCTTCCTTGTCAAACAGCTCCTTGTGGTGTAACAGGATCTTTTCCATGGATCAAGGTGCCTCCCAGGGCAGCTGTCAGAGCTGCACACACAGCATCACCTTTCACTGAACTGGTGCTGCATCCTTGGACACCAGGAGCTCCACCAGGCACAGCAGGGTTCAGTTTAATCCCACACCGTGGCCCCCAGGCTGTGTTCCATGAGGATCCACACACGGGGGGATCCAGCCCCCACTGCATTCCCCAGACATGCCCTCAGCAGGGCAGGGCAGGGCAGGGCAGGGCTGACACCATCCTACTGCATGGCATTGGCTTCCCTTTCATGTCACCAGTCCCAAAATTAGAATTAGGCAGGAAATCGTGGTCTGGTGGACACCTCCATGCAGCTCTGCTCGTGGCTGACAGGTCCAATTCAGGGCTGGACAAGCTCCAGCATCCAGACATGCTCCCTGCAGGAAAAGTGCCTTGGGTGGGAAGTGTTCTGGGAGCTGCAGCTCTGCACCCACTGCCCAAATCTTGAGAGGTTCAGCTGAGCTGGGCCCTGCTGGGCTCACACCACAGCTGAGCCACTGCTGGGACACTGCAGAGGGTTTGGGAACACCCCGCACTTGTCCAGATCTCATTGCCTGCAGTGCCAATGGCAGCACTTCCAGCTGGAGCCTTTGGGGTGACTGAGCCAGGTAATGTGAGCTGTCAGGGTCCCCCTCCAGCCTCCACAGAACCCCTGTCCTGTGCAGGAAAGAGAGCCCAGCTCTGAGGGTTCACACCAGGACCCTGCCCCTCCCCAAGCACCATGAGCTTCCCTCCAGCAGCCAGGACAGGGGCACCTCACAGCAGAGACAGGGCTGACAGGGACACTGGACACTGCCCTGTGACCAGTTTGGATGTGACCCGCCCTGCCCATGGTCCCTGCTGGCTCCTCACACGTGCCCAGGGCTCAGCTCTCAGGGCAGGGAGGAGTGGCCAGGCTGCCAGTTTTGGCACAGGCTTCCCTGTGCCAGAGGGGCACAGGGAAGGCACCCACACCCCCATGGCATCCAAGCCCACAGGAACAGAGAACAAGGACTTGGGATCTGGTAACAGTAGAGCTTCCCCCCTTGGGAGCTTCATCCTGCACATGGAGGGCTCCAGGGAGGGAATGGCAGCCAGTGCAGATCCAGGACCAAGGGCCAGAAAGAAACTCCATCGTGTCCCCATCTTGTCCCCTGCCCATCCTGTCTGGGTGTGCCCATCTCCTGTCACTTCCCATGAGCAAACCGAGCAGGCCTGACCCTGCAGAGGGGGTGCTCCAAACCCTGCCCCCAGCAAGCCATGAAGCAATCCAAGAGCCCACTGGGCTCCCATTCTTCCCCCCCAGGATGGCCACATCCCCAAACAGCTTCCTCCAGCAACAAAGCATCCCTCCCTGGCTAGACATTTCCAGTGTGGGTGTTACAGGACACTGGGGCTAGCATCACCTCCCTAAGGAACAGACAGTGCTGTACAATCAGTGCCAAATTCGTCCCTCTCATGTGGCCTAAGCAGCTGCCCCAGGACTGCTCAGGGGCCCTGCTGGGACCAGTGGTATTTAATGTCTTCACCAACGCCACAGGAAGGGATCCCACAGCAGGTTTGCAGCTGCCAGGGCACTCTCAAGTTTACAGCTTTTCCTGCCCGAATCTCCTCAGCCAGGAAAGAAGAACTCCAGGTGAGTGATGCCAATGGCAGCTCTTAAACGAGGCTCACGGAGGCTCAAGTGTCTCCAGGCTCTGAAGGAGCTGAATTGCAGAGCCTCCCGCACGGAAAAACCCTCTCAGGAAGACGCAGGGAGCTCCGCAGTCCTCCAGCACCACTCCCTGGAGAGGGAGGGATGGGACGGACTGTGCAGCCAGGGAGGAGCTGCTGCAGAGGCTGCGCTCCCTGCTGAGCTCTGCGAGATCCAGAGGCAGCTGGATCCCCTCCTGCAGCACCTGCATCCAGGAGATGGTGCAAAACTTGGCTGCCTTCACTGCCCAGGGTCAATCCACACCCATCTCGCTCTGCCAGGAGCTTGGGCTGTGGACCCCTGCAGCCACAGAGAAGTTACCCTTCCCAAAGGGAAAAGGACCCAAATTCACCCTCAGGGGCTGCTTGGGGACTGACACCAACACAGCCAGGTCCTGCCAGGGGAGGACTCCACACTTCGGGATGCACCGAAGCTCTCTGGGACAAAAGGCTCCCCAAAGACACGAGCACAGCTCCTGCCCCACTCCTGCTCCCAGCAGAACCAGACCTGCATCCAAACTCCTCCTGGATGCAGCAGCAGCTCCTCCCTGAGAGGCTCCACCAAGAGCTGAATCCCACAGCCCTGAGCAGCTCTGTCTGGAGGGAAGGGACTGGGACACACAGCTGAACAGGGCAAACACAGGGACATGGACATTCCCAGCACATGGAGACCAGGAACCTGCAGAGGGTGAGGAGGCACAGCCTCGGTCACTGCGCCGGATGGCGAAAAGCGTTTCCTAAGCTGGGCCAATGAAGGGAAAATTGGCAAGGAAAGAAGGTCCAGTACATTCCTGAGTGAGATTTCAGCACTCAGAAAACAGCCTGGAAAAGCCTGCTGATTCAGGGGCAGACTTGATCTTGCTGCCCAAGTCACCAAAGATGAGATGGAGTCCAAACAAAAGAATTCGGGGGCGTGGGGGAGGCAGAGGAGGATTGGTGCAAATCAGCCACAAGCAATCTCCTGCCCAGGAGGCTCCTGTGAGGAGCTATTTCCTGCCCCAGCAGGATCCACCCTCCCTACTCAGGGGCTGAGGGGGGATTTTGCTGTAACGCTGCTGGAACCTGTTCATCTGCTCATCCACGCCAGGCTGGCACAGCCACTGACCTCAGCAATGGCACCAAACCCAGCCCAGGAACACGGGGGAAGTCCCAGCGTTGGCAGAGGGACAGCTCAGCACATCAGGGCACAGCCTGTCCTGCCCGGGGTGGGAGCCCCAAGCTCAGCTCATCCCTCCCTCCCAGCTCGGGAGCATTCCTCTCCTCAGTGCTCACAAACTCCACTAATGAGGCACTGCTGCTTTCTCATGGGATGGCAATTTTGGGGAGTGGCTCCCAAGGGCTCCCGAGTGCCACCCCCCAGCAGCACCACTGGGACCTTGGTGACAGGAGCCACAGGTCAGGGTTCCTCTAGGACATCCTTTGGCCATTGCCAATAGCTCCTGGAAGGGGGAGCAGCCTCCCAGTCACAGAATCTTAAAAAATTTGGACTGGAAATTATCTTAAAGACCAACCAGTTCCACCTCCCTGCCATGAAGAAATACCTTCCCTTAGACCAGGTGGAAAAGGATGAAAGAAACATTCGAATTAAAAAAAAAATATTTTTATTTATGTGTTATTATTAATAACTGCTAAACTGAAATAAGAGCTGGAGCTGCTGGATTGGAGCCAACACACTGGGAAGGTTTTCCAGTTGTTTTGACAGTGAATAAAACAGGTGGACAAAGAGCAGCCAAGGAGATGCTGGCACTCAGGGAGAGACACCAGAACCTGGCAGCCAGTGGGAAAAGGGTCTGTCCACCCTGTCCCACCCTTGGCAGTGCCCAGGCCATGCTCTGAGCTGTGCCCACACCACCCAATCCCTTCTCTGGGAGAGCAGGATGGCAGGACAAGTGCCACCTTCTGCAGCCAAGTGTGGCAGATGAAGCCCCTCAGCAGCTGCCAGGGCAGGACATTCCCGTGCCCACCCCAAACCCATTATCCCACCCCTGCCATGAAGCCGGGCACCACTGCCCGGGATGTGCTGCTGAAGAGGAGCTGGTCCCAGCCACGTCCTGGTCCTGCTCAAAGGGGGGTTCCCCAGCGTGCAGGGGACACAGACTGTCCCTGCCTGCCCGAGGCAGCGCTGGAAGCAGATCCTCTCTATGGGACACAGCCCCTGTCCCTGTGGGATACACGTGGATGCTCCCAGGCCCTCACCCCATTGCCCTGGGATGTGGGAGCTGCCCTGCTGTGACTGCGCTGCCTTCTCCCCACTGGTTTACAAACTCCAGGCTGGAAAATGAAGCTGCTGGTGCTGGAGGACAGCGGGACCCTTGGAAAGGCCTGACCTCTCTGGGTGAGGAATGAACGCACCCACGGGTGGGGAAAATCCTACCTCTGCTCCCCTCTGCACTGGCCAAAAACTTCACCCTTTTTCCCCAGCAAAGGGGGAATACCCGCTGCCCCCCAGGCTGGACCCAGTGCCCAGGACCGGGAGCATCCCCAAGATTTATCTACACACTGGGTGTGCAGCAGGTCCTGCACAACTGCTCTGGAACCGAAGCCAAGGAGCCGCGCCGTGCCCCGGCCCGGGGGATGCTGCCGCCCGTCGTGTCCCAGTGTAGCGCCCGCGGAACAGCCCTCGCTGTTCCCCTCGGAAGGAATTCCCGCTCCACGATGAATTCCAGGAGATCCCGAGGGTGCTCCGGCCGCTCCAGCGGCAGCGCGGAGCTCTGGGGGAGCTCGGACCGCTCCCGGAGCTGCGAGAGGCCGCGGCAGCGCCGGGAGAAGACCCCGAGGAGCGGCACCAGCCCCGCGGGCACTCGGGGCCGGTGGGGGAATGGCGAGGGCGGAATCCCCGCCCAGGGGACCCCCGGTGCCCCGTGCCCGGCCCCAGCCGTGCTGGGCATTCCCGGCCCGGGACGCTCCCCCCGCGGTCGCGGAGCTCCTCTCGCTGCCGCCCCACGCCCGAACCGCCACCTCTGTCTGTTTTCCCTTCTCTTTACTGTTATTTTCCCGCCCTGTCACCCCTCCGCGGCCGTGCTCGGCTCCCCCGGGCCCGTCTCGTCCCGCGCTGCCGCCGCTCCCTCAGACACCGGCCGGTGCCCGCGCCTCTCCCGAGGCCAGAGCAGCGCTCGCCGTCCGAGCAGCCTCGGGCAGAGCCGCGGGACGCTCCGGAGGCACAGACCCGGAGCCGAGGGGCGCTCCCGAGGCACAGACCCAGCGCTCGGGGCTCGCCGCTCCCGGGTCCGCGAGAGACAGAGGAGCCGAGGACACCACTCGGCCTGGCCCTGGGCGCTGCCATCTTGGCTCAGGGCGGAGCGGGCCGCCATTGGCTGGGTCGGGGAGGGCCCCGAGGATCGACCAATCACCGACGGCATTGGCGTGATGGACGTGCGGGGGTGGGACCTGCTAGCGGGGCGGGAGAGACCATCTACGGGCGGTACCGGGGGCGCTGGGGCCAGGGAGAGACCATTGCGCGGGGCGGGGGGAGCCCGAGCGGCGGCTCCGGGCTTGAGCCGGGCCCGGCCCGGGGGGAACCCAAAATCCCATCCACGGGCGGTGACACCGTCCGTATTCCAGCGTGCTCCCCGTCCCGTCCAGCCCGGCACAAACATCGGATCACAAAGATCGGCCCTTCCACCCTGGAGGTGATTCCCGGCCGCGGATCCGCCTTCGGCGGGGATCGGAGCTCGCGGAGCAAAGCGGCAGCAGCGGATTTGCTGGAATTGCTGCAGACATCTCAGTAGGACTTGCAGGAATCGCCTGCTCCTGCTGTGCCGGGGCTTCCCGAGGTCCCTCAACTCCAGTTCCGGTTTCCATCAATCTTGGTTCTTGTATTTTTCAGTCAAGAAGCGAATATGCCCTGCAGGTGACATCCCCTGCCTCCAGCCCCGCAGGAGGAGGAGCTGCGGGAGCAATTCCATGAGGGATGACCATGTGCAGCAATCGCATGTGAAACTGCAGCAGACAGGGATCCCGAAACTGACTGGGATTCCTTCTCCAGAATAAACATGGACTCGGGGTAGATTTCACTGAATTGTGGTTTAATTTCATTATCTACTGCTGCTACATCTGTAGCAATGTACATCTGTACATTGTACAAAATGTAATCCCGGAAACATTCCGGCCCCACAGCTGTGTTCGGCTCTGCTCTCTCCTGTCACGAAGTACCCTTGGTGCTCTGGTTGTGACATCCTCCTACAGCCACCAGAACATTTTGCTGTCCAGGCCCAGTGATGGGAGCCCCTGGCCATGGCAGGAGGTCCCTGGGGGTCCCTCGTATTTCTGGGCAGACAGGAAGGATTTTTCCCCTCTTTCTGCTCAAGGCAAAGCCTTCCAGCAGTGCCGTGACCAGGGGCAGTTAGGATGCACAGGTGATGCTGGGGTGATTCAGGACTGACACAGCCTTTGTATGGCACATGCTGTGGATTTTGGGAGTTGCTCTGCTCACACAGTGATTGTAGCCTGCCAGTCCTTCCCACCCATGCATTTGCACTGGGAGCTTCACCTACCCCATGTCAGGCTAGTCTGAGGTTTCATCTCCTGCCCAGACAAAAGGAGCAGGCAGATGATCTTTTAAACTTAAGATAATCTACTTAGCAGCTACTGGTAGTAGAACATATGCAGAACTGCTTTTGCCAGATTTGGGAAACCTGCAGAGAATCACATGGAATCCAAAGTGATTGTTATGGCTTGAAAAAGCATATGTGAAAGGACTAAAGATCCCTGATGTCCAAAAAGGTCCTTGTTGCAGGTGTAGCAGGATGGTCTCTCCCACCTGTGTTCTCCGTGGAAAGTTTCATTTCGGCCAATTATTTTTCCTCTCATCTTCTGTGTTCCTGAAGCTTCTAAGCTGTGTTTTAAAGGTCTCATAGAAAGCCTGATCATTAAAAAAAAAAAAAAAACAAAAACAAAACAGTGCTCTTAAAGCTTTTTTCCCCCAGTATTAATGGCAATGCAGCACCATGTTCCACATGCAATTACTGGATCTGAAAAATAACACCCTCAGACTGCGAACAACTGACAAGAAATGCACAGCCTTCATATGGACGAGTCCTCACCAAAACCTTCTCATCCTCAGAGCCATGCAGGGATGTTCTCAGCAGGGCCACACTACAGGGAGGAGTCTGAAAGTGAGAATAAGAGAGAAGCAGCTCAGGGTTGTACTGAGGGAGATCAGAAATAGTCTGAAAAGCTCCCTGGGAGGGGGAGCTGAAATGTTACAGGGCCTGAAAGTCTGCAAGAGGGTGACAGGGTTTAACTGACCCATTTTACCACTCCTGTAATCCCAGCATTTTGCATTTAAAGAATATTTGACTCCAAGTAAAGGATATGTCACTGGGTACAGTCACCAATAATATTTATCCATAAGTATATCCAAGAGTCTATCCCCAGCCAATCCCACTGCCCTTCCATCCACATGAGGATCCCAATGCCTCTGACCATGTCTCCCTCTTTTCTCCCTTTCTGTTGGCTTTGGCCAAATATCAGCTGTTCTCTCAATGCTCCCCTCACATTTGCCAGGGTCTTTATTCTGCAGCTCCTGCACTCAAGAAGAATCTAACCTTGATATTATCCTACCTAATGAAGATGGGATCATTCCTTCTAAAAAATTTGCTCAAGCTCAGCCAAAACCTCTGGTCATGTAGAAATCAAGTGGTCTTTCCCATTTGCCTTTTCTTCTGCTTCTGTTTGGTACTTGCTCACAAATACCACGATTAGGAACTCAGTTAAACAGCCCAAATGTACCATTGCGTTGTCAGCAGGTGGAGCTGGTTGGGGACCATTTCTGAGGCTCTGGGCAGCAGTGGCAGCCCTGGATCTGCCAGGGAAGCAGCACTGCAGTTACCTTTGATGGCGAGGAAGGCTTTGCTGAAGGCACGGCCCACTTCATTGCTGGCTTCCACCATGTACTCCCCCTCATCGTGCTTGGTGACCCCCAGCACCACCAGGGAGCACACTCCAAAGTCGTTGGTGCAGAAGTAGTTGGGATCTCTGGAGAGGTCTCTGCTGTCCTTGTACCATGTGATTTTTGGTGGAGGATGGCCTCCAACAGCACAGCTCATGTGACACTCGCTGCCTGTCACCACCACGTGTGACTTAAGTGGCACCAGGAACCTCGGGTGCTGGTTCTGGTTGACTGCTCTGTATTTCTGTGCTTTCACTCGAAATTCAGCTGTGAAAAACAAACAGCAGCAAACACACACTCAGATACTGCTCCCAGCACTGCAATGTTTGCAGGGGTTTGTTTGTGCAGTGTCTGGAATTCTGCAAATTATCAGAGATCCCATGCACCTATGGATTGTAGCCTCTGCTGCTCCTCAGAATTACCTAATATTTAACTTTGAAGCCAGAAACTTTGGTTTCTACAATACTAAAGTCTTAGATCTTGCTGGGAATTCATTTTGGGGCAAATTGCATGTCATAATGGCTGGGAATGATGGGTCTGTCTGCACAATGTCCCTGCAGAAAGAACAAACCTTCCCTGCCCAGCTGGAAGTCCTTAGGGCATCTCTGTACATTCATGTTCTGGGCCACTGAATATTCATAGGAGGAGAGACCCATTTGAGGGTGGGGTGTTAGAAGCAATGAAAGAAACAAAACACAACACAGAGAAATACTTGAAAATGTTTTACCTTTTTTTTTCCAGATCCTCCAGGGCTGCACAGTCTCTGATGGATCACTGGCTCCCAGGTCATTTTTTGCCACAACCCTGAAGTAATAATCTCTGCCTGGGACCACCCTGGTGAAGGTGAACTTGTTGTTGTAGATCAGATCCCCCAGCACATGCCACAGGCCCTTCTGGGATTCCCGTTTCAGGACAGTGTAATACAGGTTCTTCTCCCACTGCTCAGATGCTGAGGGGACCCAGGTCACTGTCACCGTGTTGGGCACGTTCTCCTCCAGCTGGATGGCTCCAGGGGGCTGAGGGATATCTGCCAGGGGAGGGCACACAACGTCACAGCTGTAGGGACAGTGGCACAGAACCCTAAAATCCTGGAGTCTGTTGCATGTCTGGGGCTCAGTGACCATCCTGGTCACTGGAAGGGACAAAATGCCATTCCTTCTCCAGGCACACAAATGCATTTGCTATGAACTGAGCTGCTGCTGCACAACATCTGCACTGGCTGAGGGGTGAGAGGAGGGTGCTACAGCTGAGCTGCTTCTCCTGCTGGGGTCACAGCTGGGAGAGCTGTGCTCAATGTCCTACAGCCTCTGCTGACCTCCCTCATTCACTGTGGAAGGATAGTTTTAGTCAGGGGATTGCTCTGTCCTGCAGACAAGTGAGATCATAAAGTGCCTAGACAATCTCATAGAAAACTGTACCCTGGTTCTCCCTGCGCCTGCACAGACAAACTGCATCAGAGCTCACCCTGCGAAACTCAGTTTGTGGCCTTCTGCCTACTCACAGTAAATCATGGAATCCCAGACTGGTTTGGGTGGGAAGGGACCTAAAATCCCATCCAGTCCCACCCCCTGCCATGGGCAGGGACACCTTCCACTATCCCAGGTGGCTCCAAGCCCTGTCCTACCTGGCCTTGGACACTTCCAGGGATCCAGGGGCAACCACAGCTTCTCTGGGCAACCTGTACCACCCTCACAGGAAGGACTTCCAATATCCCATCTAACCTTGCCCTCTGGCAGTGAAAAGCCATTCCCCCTTGTCCTGTCCCTCCAGGCTCTTGTCCCAGGTCCCTCTCCAGCTCCCTTGGAGCCCCTTTAGGCACTGGAGGGGACTCTAAGATCTCCCCAGAGCCCCCTCTTCTCCAGGTGAACACCTCCAGCTCTCCCAGCCTGGCTCCAGAGCAAAGGGGCTTCAGTCCTTGGAGCATTTCTGTGGCCTTCCCTGCAATTGCTCCAGCAGCTCAAGATGCTTCTGTTGCTGGGCCCCCCTGGGGCTGGAGGCAGCTCTGCAGGTGGGGTGCCACCTGAGGGGGCAGAGGGGCAGAACCCTCCCCTCCCCTGCTGCCCATGCTGAGGGATCTGCCCAGGGCATGTCCAGCTCTCACCCACCAGCACCCCCAAGTGCTTCTCCCAGGGCTGCTCTCAGTCCCTTCATGCCCCAGCCTGGATTGGCTGGGAGTTGCTGGTAGATCTGTATGGATGGCAGTGAGTTACCTGTAATTTGAACCTGGAAGCTGAAGGTTTCCCTTTTCCCCAGCCCATCCCCAAGCTCCACAGTGTAGGTGCCGCTGTCACTGAGCTCGGCTGCCCTGAGCAGCAGCTGGCTGCTCCCATCCTCGGTGCTCACAGCAGCCCGGCTGGGAAGGGGGAGCCCATCCTTTAACCAGGTCACCAGCGGCTCGGGAGATCCCTGGAAACAACAACGACTCACAGCCACTTGTTTCACCTCCAGACTGTGTCTTATAGCTTTAGTTTCATTCTCTTACCCCAAATATGCACCTCCACAACACAGTAATGTTTAGAAATACAGATCCACGATGGATCTGAGAGCCCTGATCTGTTCTACAGTTTCCTTACAATTTTTTTTTTTTTCCTTTTTGTCCTTTAGGGATGTAAATGCAGTGAAGTGTTCAGAACTGTGTCAAACAAGCTATGCCAGATCAAGGACAGATAACTCCAGGAGACAGTATTTTCTGCTTTTAAAAAAAGATCTGTTGGTTTTGGAAAGAAAAAACATTCTCTAAGTCTTTATTTCCATTGTGCCATCTTTGGTCTCTTCTCCCAGAGATTAAGAGAAAGGCCAGCAAACACACACACTTCATCACCCTCCTCTGGTATCCCAGACGTCACAGGATCATGGAATCATTTATGTCTGGAAAAGACCTCCAAGACCATTGAGTGCAACCCATGCCCTATCCCCACCTTAAAAGCACTTTTACACTTTTTACACAAAAGGTGTTCCTTGGACACCTCTAAGGATGGGGACTCCAAACCTCCCTGGGCAGCCCCTTCCAAAGCCTGACCACACTTCCCATGAGGAATAGCCTGTGTTGTTCCAAGCTTACTCCAAAGCTCTGAGATTTCTGTCAGTGCCTGCCAAGTTCTCAAGTCACAGAGCTCAAGTTCTGCTGCTTGGTGAGACAAGCCCAGTGAAGGTGTTGCTGGAAATGGTGCCCCAAGGCCTTCTGAGGGAGTCACAGGGAAATCCCTGATTTGGGAAGTCTGACAGAGCAGTACCAGATGATGATAACATTGCTAAGGCTGGGTGGACAGCACTGAGCCTTGTCTGCAGAGGTTAAGGAATGATCACAATGTCATACAACACCAATGCCAAGACTGATAGCTCAATTCTGGTTTGTGTTTTCCTCACCCTGAAAGTCTACATAGCACAGGCAGGCCAAATTATTTTCCCAGTGGCTTGTAAACAAAATTCCATGACATAAAAACAGTGGCTCAGTTTTCCTGTCTGCTATAAAAACCAGGCAGGGAATTCCTCCAAAGCCCTGAATACCCACCTCAAAGGGAATCTTCACCCTGATGGGATTCCCTGCTTTTATAACCAGGAAGCTTTTCACTGTGTCATCTATCAGTAACCTGGGAGAGACTGGAAGAGACAAAGATTATTCCCAAAAGGTGAATGTTGGTGCAGTCACTGGTGACAATCAGTGTTCCACCCCCTGGTGCCTCTCCCAGCTGGGTGAGGTTGGTGAGGGACTCACAGTGGGAAAAATCTCTCTGGTTCAGTCCCAGACTTTACACCCCTCAAATTTCATTACTATTTACTTATCACCATGACTGAACAAGGAAAAATGATGTAAAAATACATTCACAACAATCTCTGTATTCATGTGATGTCTCAGTCACAAAGAAATTGGCTCTTTGCCACACTTTATCCCATCACAGGGATCATCTTTTCTCTTTAAATAGTGCCTGGAAAAAGGAAATTCCAATGGAAACTTATAAAATATATATGCAGTACAGAGCACAGGACATCCACAGGAAAGCTGCCAGAGTTTATCTAAAATAGTATTTTTTAGCATTTAAAATATTTTCCCTTTTCATTCATATACTGCAGCAGTTAGTATTTATCTAAGAATACCAAATACAGTAATGCTAAATTGCATTTAGTGTTTCCAGTATAGAACTGAACACCTGCTTTATATGGATTTATTTGATTTTATTTATTTTAGGTTTTTTATTGATAAATGGGGTCTCCAGGCATATGCCAAAGTAGACATTTTCACTTAGGATCCAAGTTTAGGAAGCTGAACCCGTCACAGAATTATCTCTTATGTCTGTAATTCTGCAATGTTCCCAAAGAGCAGGGAAAAAACACAGCTGCAGATTGTAATTAAAGATGAAAAAGTGAAAGTGGTGAAAACTTTCAAGCTAAAAAATTAAAAAGTAAACTAAAGTATCCAAAAACAGCATTAAACATGTGATTTAAGAGAACTAAACAAAAATTTAATTTCAGAAGATTGTCTAAAAAATTGAGTGAAAACTCTATGTTTCCCTTGGAAGGGTGCAAGCAGGGTTCTGTCTGGTGACTGTGGTGTGGGCACAGGGGGCAAAATGTAAGTCCAAGGAGAAAATGGAGTTCTGAGGGTTGTTTTATCCAAAGGAGTCTCTAAATGAGCTGAGCACTGTGCACTGCATATCTAATATCGGTTAATATTGAGACTGCCCTGCCGAGGTGAGCAGACAACCCCGAGGTGAGCAGGAGCAGCGCTGCCCTGTGCGAGGCCGGGCCTGGGGGCAGCTCCTCCCGGTATCCCACAGCCCGGCCGAGCCTGCTCCCGGAGAGCGCCCCGTTCCCGGGGACAGAGCCCCGGGGAGAGCGCCCCGTTCCGGGGGAGAGTGCCCCGTTCCCGGGGACAGAGCCCCGGGCAGAGTGCCCCGTTCCCGGGGACAGAGCCCCGGGGAGAGCGCCCCGTTCCCGGGGAGAGTGCCCCGTTCCCGGGGACAGAGCCCCGGGGAGAGCGCCCCGTTCCCGGGGAGAGTGCCCCGTTCCCGGGGACAGAGCCCCGGGCAGAGTGCCCCGTTCCCGGGGACAGAGCCCCGGGGAGAGTGCCCCGTTCCAGGGGACAGAGCCCCGGGGAGAGTGCCCCGTTCTAGGGCAGAGTGCCCCGTTCCAGGGGAGAGCGCCCCGTTCTCGGGGGAGTGCCCCCTGACTCACCCAGGGCAGCAGCAGCTCCAGCACACGCCTCGAGCTCCGAGGCCTCCCCGGGGCCGCCGTCGCCGAGGGCCCTGACGCGCAAGAACAGCTTCTCCCGGGCCTGCAGGCCCTGCACCCTGCACGAGGTGCTCTCTGCAGGGAGGGTGAAGCACTTGGTCCAGCTGAGGCTGTTACAGGGCCTCATCTCCACCTCATAGCCTTTTACATCATTCCCGTCTTGTACTTCAGGTTTGTTCCACGTCAAGGTGACGCTGGTGCTGTCACTGCTGCTCACTTTAAGGTCTTGCACTTGGCCTGGAGATTCTGGACGGAGAAGTTTTATTTAAACTATTTTTCTAGGATTTCTCTTCCCTCTTCAGTCACTGCCTGAGATTCCCCAACATTCTTGCTGTGCACTGGATTTCTACTGTGCTGTCTTGCCCACCTTGTCCCAGTTCTTCAGAGCTGGATCTGGGCCCTTGCTCCTTCCAGCCCTGCAGT
The DNA here is from genome assembly GCF_026979565.1 of Vidua chalybeata. Lineage (NCBI taxonomy): Eukaryota > Metazoa > Chordata > Aves > Passeriformes > Viduidae > Vidua > Vidua chalybeata. The sequence goes on along the minus strand of NC_071553.1, from coordinate 840,532 downwards.
AAATCCACAACATTCCAGAACACTCTGTGGCCCTCCTGAGTGTTCCTCCACACTGCACATTACCCCACACTGGGATCTGCCGAATCTTGACTTGGACATCCTACAGGAAATCCTTCCATTCCTTCCTCCAGCTGATCCTCAGCCATGAAACATTCCCTAATTACTGATCCTTGTCTCCACACACTTTTACAGAGGATTTAAAAACATCTCTCCACGAATACCCTGAAAGCAGAGCACAGGGCAGGGCACTTACTGGTGGGGTCCCGGGCAAAGGCAGGCTCTGAGGGGTCACTGGGCTGTCCTGTGCCAGCAGCATTGACAGCTGCCACACGGAACTCATACTGCACACCCTTCTTGAGGCTGGTCACCTTCAGTTTCTTGTCTGAGGAGAGAGGAGAGAGGAGAGGAAAGGAGAGGTATTGCCTCAGAGGAGCTGTTTCCCATGAGGAAAGGTGACACAACAAAGCTGTGCCTTACTTCATGCAGAATTATGGACTGAAAAACTCTCAGGAGCCATAAAAGCTGTCACTGATTACCCTGCCATTCCCTAGCCAAGTGCATGTGATCTTATGGGATGTGTTCATTGTATTCCTTTCAAAATCAAACAGCCCTTGAATCACAGAATCCCAGAATCATTTAGTTGGTAAAGACATCCAAAGTCACCCATCACCACCTTGATACAAAAGGTGTAAGATCCTAAGCAGTTCCTAAACCCAGCTGACATTTTTGCCTTTTCAAATCCACCAGGCTGTTCCAGGAGTCAGAACACCCACCTTTGACAGGCACATTGGTGACTGGCAGCCAGGTCACAGTGCCCTTCTTGCGTTTCTGAACAATGTATCCCATAATTTGGGAAGTGCCAGTTTTACAAGGAGCTTTCCAGGATATGGTGATGGTGTCTCTGCTGGCACTGATGATCTCAGGAGGATCGGGGGCACCAGGGGAAGCTACAAAGAGATGAGGACTTCATTATCAGCAGGTATGCTTTTATGGCAAGATAAACTGGTGTTGTGTGTAATTTCTTCTTCCAGATTCCCCCAGGTATTCCTATGGATGTGCTTTGAAAACCTGGCTGAGACCTGAAGCTGTGGATCCTGTTCCCCACACAAAATGGATCCAGCATGGACCCTGTTCCTGAGTTTGGATTTCACAAAAGACCTGCTGTCATCAGGACTGACAATTCCTCTGCCAGTGGGGTGTGTCATTCCTACATATAAACATTCAGCATCATTCTTGCTTTCAACAACAGGAACTGGTAACAAAATGGATTTTCTTTGCCCTCTGCTAAAGTGTTCAAGATACAGAATCATGGGAATGAGAATGGAGAAAGAAGATAATTAGGACTGAACATTGCTCTCTCTAGTATTGCATCTGTGCTCATGGCAAACCTGTTCTAGTATTTAAACTCCTTGAAGGACAAAACCAATGTTCAGTTGTTTGGAGATCAGGGGAAGGCAGTGGTCATGCTGAGAAGGGCTGCACATATAAGTTCTTTTGCCTGTGGAGTTAAGAAAAGGCCTCACATATTCCATTTGCAGCCACACTGGGAAAAATTTCCTTTGATCTTGATGCATTTTGCATTTCCCCCATGAAACTTCCTTTCCAATCCAAAATGGAGCATGACCGAGGAGTAATTACATCTCAGCATCGGCAGAGTGTACAACAAACTGCTGCTCTTGCTGGGCAACTTCCACAGCTTTGTGTGAAGACTGAAGTTGAGATCTGTAGCAACATCCACAATGCAGTGAGTTTCCTCTGATGTCATCTTTGATAATGAATTTCCTAATTTGAATTATGAATTATGAGAAGTTCTCCTCACCTTTACCAGCAGCCTTCACTTCCCCTGACTCCAGCGCATCGCTCACTCCCTCGGCATTCATGGCTCTCACCCTGAAGTAGTAGCTCATCTCTTCCTCCACTTTGCTCATGGTGAAGCTGGTGCAGCTCCTGGGGGTTTCTCCCAGTGTCTCCCAGTCGTTCCTGCCCACCTGCTGCCTCTCCACGAGGTACCTTTGTATTGGTTTGCCCCCATCATCCTTTGGGGGCTTCCACTGGATTGTGATGTTGTTGGCGGAGCTTTCTACAATTTTGATGGGTCCTGCTGGAGGCTGTGGCTTGTCTGGAAAGATGAACAGAGACACAGCCAGCTCCAGACCCAGACCTGCTCCTGGGTTTGGAGCAGACACTGTCCCTTGCTCACCAGCTGGGAGACTGTTCCTGATGAAATGCAGGCACAGTTGTAGGGTGAGGGCTGGGCATGTGAATTGCCTCTTCCAAACTTGTACTCTTCTAACTTTTTATGGAGAAGATGGAAAGCCAGGCCCTTGCTCTCCCTGGGTCAATAGTTCTCATAAGCATTGCACCAGTTCAGCTTGCTAATACAGACAAACTTCATTTCTGGTCTCCCAAAAAAGCCGACATTTATGGGAGGGCTGAATTGGACCTTGATATCCTATTTCAGATTTGCATGTTATGTACATTCACATCTCCCACAGTGTCTGAACATGCAAAACTCAGCTGCTTAGGCCATGAAAAACCAAACTAGGTTTGTGTTCCCTTGTACTAAAGGGCATGAAGCATGTTCAGCAATCTTTCCTTGTACCCTGATTTCGGGGCAATAACCAGAGTCTTGTTCCTCTCGAAATACCCAGTCACTCCAAATAAGGTTGTCACCAGTGTCAATGGATTCCCTGGCTAAGCTTTACAGTGAAAGCCACAGTGAATGTTACAGGATCTTACCTATCACCATGAGCTTTAGGTTGATCTCCAGGACACCACTGTCGTTCTTGAGCCTGACTTTGTAATCCCCACAGTCCCTCCTGTCGCAGCTGGAAATGGACAGCATGGTGCAGGTGTCTGTCTTGTCCACACGGATCCTGGTGTCATCCCCCAGCTCCATCCTGTCCTTCAGCCACGCCGCCCTGATGGGCCCCCGACCCTTGAATGGGATCCGCAGCTTCACCCCCTCCCCAGCCTTGGCCACTGTGGGGACACTGGTCAAGTTCTTGAGGAGAACTTTGTCCACCTGGGGAGGATCTAAGCAGGTGATACAAGGTCATTAAAAAACACAATTCAAGGAGGATAAGTCTCACCTTGGAGGGAAGGTATCCCCTCCTGGTGCTGCCAGCAATGCTTAGAAGCTCACAACACTTGGATCCAAACCTTTAGTTGTACTTTGCTACAGGATAATTATCACAAAATTTTGTGGTATTACACTGTCCTTTCACTAAAGAAAATTTCTCCTAGGCAACAAACTAAACACAAGAATGAAGAGTCTGCCCTGATAAAGTGTTTTGTGCACTGCAAAAATATTTGAGTTGCTGGCAGAAGGGTCACTAGTTAAATTTGCAAATGCAAAATGAACCAACCCGTACAAAAACCATTTCCCATTTATCTTGTAATTCTTTATAATAAATGTATCTCAATAACCAATAACATGTCTCTGAGTAAATATATTACATTTGAAGCCCATCTCATGCTGCCTTGGTGGTTTGAGTAGACTCACCTTCAACAAAAATTGAAGCTTCAGTTTTTACATCTCCACCTTCAAACCTGTATTTCCCAGCATGAATATCTTCAGCCTTGTTAATGATCAGTTTGTGGACAAGGCCTTTCTTTTCAAAGACAACTCCATCCATGCTTGTTAACTACAAAGTAAATGACAGAGACCTATCCTTAAAAAAAAAAAAAAAAAAAAAAAAAGGAAAAAATGCAATCCAAACTAAAACTGGGCAGACTACAATTTGAAAGGCAGTTGAAAAGACTTACAAATGTCATGCGTATTTAATGACAACATTCTGGTATTCTGTTGCCCAGAGAAGCTGTGGCTGCCCCATCCCTGGAAGTGTCCAAGGCCAGGTTGGATGAGGCTTGGGTCTAGTGGAAGGTGTCTCTGCCCAGGGAAGGGGGTGGACTGGATGATCCGTAAGGTCCCTTCCAACCCAAACCACTTTGGGGTTCTGAGAACCCTTCCAGGGTCCCACTGGACTGCAGGTGACTGTCAGGGGGAAGGACACCTTGACACCACCCTTAGGAAGTAGAGCCAGAGAGCAGAGCATTGCTGCCCAAAGCCAACAGGAAGCTCAAGGAACCCACCTTTAGGCCATCCTTAAACCAGGTTCCTGTCACATTGTCCTTGCTGACAGTGCAGGACAGCTCAGCTGGGTCCCCCTTCAGCACTCGCACGGTCGCCAGCTGCTTGTTGAGGTAACAGCGTGGGACTGAACAGGCACAAAGGAAGGGAAAAGGCTAAATCTGTGCTACAGAGAGACACCTAGAGCTGAAAATGCATGTGCACGTGAGGTAAAAAGAGCTTTTAAAAAAATGTCCTCTGGTCAGGTGAGGCTTTTGTGCCACGTCGCTGTGGGCCAGCTGGGTACACTCAGTGCCTGAGGTCCATCCCAACATCAGCTATATCCGAACATCACCTCATGGGCAATGGATTCACCACAAATCATATTATCCAGCTGTGGATTTGCTAGTTTATGTCTATGCTAATTGTCTTGGCTCCCTCTACAGCCAGTGGAAAAAAAACAGGCTGCTCCAGAGTGTGGATATACTGCTTCATCCTCCTCTTCCTCTGCACTGACCACACATGGGGCTGCCCAACACATCCCCCTAAACAGCCCCAGGCACAGTGTTCTCCACCCTTGTATTCTTCTTTCTCTTCCCAAGTTCTTCTCCATTACTATCATCATTTCCTCTCTAGTATATACCCCACTCCTTCCCCCTGAACCCCAATTTTGGTGATTTTACTTCCTTGTTTATATTTATGGTTTAGCAATGATAATTCCTAACTTGTGAACCATCCCATTAGGTCAATATTCCACTCTGATTATACACCTGAAATTTCTCATTCCTACATTTTTCACATCATCATCTTGCTGGTGGAGCTACAGGTCTTACTCAAATGGCTGCAAACACATTACTACCCTCTTATTCTGTGCAACACCTTATTATTCCTGATGTTACAAGAGAAAAGAGCTCTTGACATTATATAATTCCATGTAAGCAGGCACAGAATTGTTCCTAGAACTTGGAAAACACAGTTCTTTACAGTAGGTCTTTGAAAAACAAAGTGAAACCTTTAGTTTTGACTTGGAACAGTATCAAAGAAACATGATATTCCTTGAAACTTTATGGAAACTGGTATGTTTGTGAACTGGTCTGTTCCATGATATGTGAAACACAAATGAAGAGATGAGACCTGGTTTAGATCATTTAGACAAAGAAAATAATTTAGACCTTTAAGACAGTTTGATCAGAGCACACTGTGTAAGATCAAACAGCCAATCAGTGGGAGAATTAGGAACAGATCATGGGACAACCAAATTTCTATAGAGTTGTGTTTATCTAAATCATAAGATCCAATTTCTTTCCAGGATTAGGAATGTGAGTATCAAAATACAAAGACCAGGAGTCATCAGTTAACCACGTACCTTTGAGATCATCCAGGACACTCCGTCTCTTTTGTGCTGTGCTTTCTGTGTTCAGGGAATCATTTGCTTTAAGATCCACGTCAGGTTCCTGGTTTCTCTGGTTTGCTGAAGGAGGTCCACCAAAAGGACCTGACATCTGGCCATAACTCAGTGGACCTTGACCAAACCCTCCTGAACTACTCCCATCAACAGATCTGTCATGGGATTTACTCCCTGCCTCTCCAAAGGCAGAATTCGTACCATAGAGAGAGCCCAACTGTCTGAAATCTCTGCCCTCTCCCCTGGCTCCTCCTGGACCAGGCAGGGACCCTCTGTCACCAGCTGAACCTTTGTTCCCTGGCCCTCTGACATCACTGGCAGTGCCCTTTCCAGTTTCACCTCTCGAAGATCTGCCAAGATGTGCGTCCAGCCCATATTCACCACCTGGTCCACCAGCAGCTCCCACACCTCCTTTACCATGGACTGAATCCCATTCATCCCCTCCCAACCTCCCAACTCCACCTGCACCAGCTGTGGCTACAGCTGACCCTCTGTCCTCACAATAAGGAGACCCTGCACCCCACAGTGCAGAGCCTTCCCTGGAAAAGCCCTCTCCTCCTGCTCCACCTGCATATCCCAGAGCTCTGCTCAGTGCGGCATCCGTGCCATGGCCAGATCCCATTGCTTCCTCACCTCCAAGAGAAAAATGAGCAGCTCCTGCCACTGCCCCAGCTAGGAGACCATCCTTTCCATAGGGACCCCCAACTCCCACTGCACCACCAACACCAGCACCTGCTCCAGCTGGGAGACCATCCTTTCCATAGGGACCCCCAACTCCCCCTGCACCACCAACACCTGCTCCAGCTGGGACACCATCCTTTCCATAGGGACCCCCAACTCCCCCTGCACCACCAACACCAGCACCTGCTCCAGCTGGGACACCATCCTTTCCATAGGGACCCCCAACTCCCCCTGCACCACCAACACCTGCACCAACTGGGACACCATCCTTTCCATAGGGACCCCCAACTCCCACTGCACCACCAACACCAGCACCTGCTCCAGCTGGGAGACCATCCTTTCCATAGGGACCCCCAACTCCCCCTGCACCACCAACACCTGCACCAACTGGGACACCATCCTTTCCATAGGGACCCCCAACTCCCACTGCACCACCAACACCAGTACCTGCTCCAGCTGGGAGACCATCCTTTCCATAGGGACCCTCTACTCCCTCTGCACCACCAACACCAGCTCCAACTGGGACACCATCCTTTCTATAGGGACCTCCAACTCCCCCTGCATCACCAACACCTGCTCCAGCTGGGACACCATTCCTTCCATAGGGAGCTCCAGTTCCTCTGGCACTCACAGAATCAGCACCACCAACACCTGTTCCAAGTGGCTGACCATCTGGACCATACAAAGCCTCTCCTGCACCACTAACACCAGCTCCAGCTGGGAGACCATCCTTTCCATAGGGAGACCCAAATGCCCCTGCACCAGCCCCACCAGCACCTGCTCCAACTGGGACACCATCCATCCCATAGGAACCCCCAACTCCCCCTGCACCACTAACACCAGCATCTGCTCCAGCTGGGAGACCATCCTTTCCATAGGGAGCTCCAGGTCTCCCTGCACCACCAACACCAAAACCAGCTCCAGCTGGGAGACCATCCTTTCCATAGGGAGATCCAAGTCCCCCTGCACCAACACCACCATCAACACCTGCTCCAATTGGCAGACCATCCTTTCCATAGGGAACTCCAGCTCCCCCTTCACCACCAGCCCTACCAGCACCTACTCCAACTGGGAGACCATCCTTTCCATGGGAACCCCCAACTCCCCCTGCACCACCAACACCAGCACCTGCTCCAGCTGGGACACCATCCTTTCCATAGGGAGCTCCAATTCCCCTGCCACTTGCAGAACCAGCACCAACAACACCTGCTCCAAGTGGCCGACCATCTGGACCATACAAAGCCTCTCCAGATTCTCCTGCACCAGCTCCACCAGCTCCAGCTGGGAGGCCTTCTTTTCCATAGGGAGATCCAAGTCCCCCTGTACCACCAGACCCACCAATACCTGCTCCAAGTGGCCGACCATCTGGACCATACAAAGTCTCTCCAAGTCCTCCTAGACCAGCTCCACCAGCTCCAGCTGGGAGACCATCCTTTCCATAGGGAGATCCAAATCCCCCTGCACCAGAACCACCCCCACCAGCACCAACACCAGCTCCAAGTGGCCGACCATCATACAAAGCCTCCCCAAATCCTCCTGCACCACCAGCACCTGCTCCAGCTGGGAGACCATCCTTTCCATAGGGAGCTCCAGGTCTCCCTGCACCACCAACACCAAAACCAGCTCCAGCTGGGAGACCATCCTTTCCATAGGGAGATCCAAGTCCCCCTGCACCAACACCACCATCAACACCTGCTCCAATTGGCAGACCATCCTTTCCATAGGGAACTCCAGCTCCCCCTTCACCACCAGCCCTACCAGCACCTACTCCAACTGGGAGACCATCCTTTCCATGGGAACCCCCAACTCCCCCTGCACCACCAACACCAGCACCTGCTCCAGCTGGGAGACCATCCTTTCCATAGGGAGCTCCAATTCCCCTGCCACTTGCAGAACCAGCACCAACAACACCTGCTCCAAGTGGCCGACCATCTGGACCATACAAAGCCTCTCCAAATCCTGCACCAGCTCCACCAGCCCCAGCTGGGAGACCATCCTTTCCATAGAGATATCCATGTTCCCCTGCACCACCAGCCCCACCAGCACCTGTTCCAATTGGAAGACCATCTTTCCCATAGGGAGCTCCAAGTCCCCCTGCACCAACACCACCAAAACCACCCCCAGCTGGGAGACCATCCTTTCCATAGGGAGACCCAAATCCCCCTGCACCAGCTCCACCAGCACCACCAGCCAGTCCCAGTGCCTGACCACCTGGACCATACAAAGCCTCCATTTCTCCTATGGAATTGCCACCTGTACCAGATGTAGCCCCATCTCCACCTGGAAGACCTCCTGGCCCATACAATGAGCCAGATCTTCCTGTCTGCCCTAACTGACCACTGGCATGAGGTGTCAGGCCATCCTTGCCATAGGGAGTCCCTGTTTGTCCCTCTCTGTTTATACCTGCTCCATTCATATCACCCACAGTGGCATGCCCATCCTTGCCATGGTGGGAACTCATTCCTCCTGCCATTCCAGCACCTGCATCATTCCCCCCAGCTCTAGTTCCTGGACCAGTCCTGCTGAACAGATCACCCACACTGGCTCCCACTCCAGCTGAATCAGGATCAAGCCCATCTGGCACAAAACTTCCACCACTGAACCTCCCAGCACCCCCAAAACCCACTCTGTAACTGGCATCACCTAAATTCCCATCCTTGTCATGCTGAGAGCCCAAACCTTCTCCATCATCCATGTCAATGTTAGCAGCACCCAGCAAACCTTCACCTCTGCCATCCACAGAATTCCATTCACCTGCCCCTCCTACTGCACCACCAGGACCTGCTCTGCCTGACACAGAGTCCATGCCATGGACAGCCTTTAACCCACTTCTGCCCCCGAAGCCTTTTAGTCCAAAGATGCTGCCGTCATTGGCTGCCGAGTCTCCATCTAGACCTGCTCCAGAAAACTGCCCAGACCCCATCTCTCCATTCACATGGGTTTTGCGTAGCCCTTCTTTTCCCAAAAATCTTTGGCTTCCATCATCAGAATCAATGGAGTGTCCTTGGCCCCTGCCTTGACTGCTGCCTTGACCTGTTCTGTACCAGCCACTTTTCTCCACACCAGAGGATGTGGAAAAGGAAGGACGATCTTCAGCAGCAGCTTGTTCTTGGCGACGAAGCTTCCTCGCCCTTTCATTGTCTGCCATTGTTTCTTTCAGCCACTCAGATGTCTCCCTTCCAATCTTTTCTCCTTCATCCTGTCTCCTCTTTCCTTTGGCATCTGAAGTTGCAGTTTCATGGCAGCAGATTTGCAATTTACAGAAAAAGAAGGGAACAAAATAACAGAAAATCAATAGGACATGCACTGCATCAACAACCAAAGAAAATGCGTTAGCACTTTTTGAATTTCATTTTAGGACACACACACAATACATTTAAATAAATCTAAAATAATTTCAAATCCCGAATTTTCAATGCCACATTCAGACAATGAAATGTTAGTTAAAGACAATTATTTTTCGTTAAAATGCATTGTTTTTTAATGGAAACATGCCCCTTATAACAAACAAACAAACAAACCAAAAATAACAGAAAAAGAAACTTCCAGCATGGCAGATCTGATTTAGAGGGGCTGAGATTGTATGTGGGATTCATTAATTCCATCTGCCTTCACCCTCCAGCTATGGAGGAGTTACAGAATATTCCATGCACAGAGGAACCATCAGTTCCCATCCTGGAATTGGGATTTCACTGCTCTGGAGGCAGCTTGCACATCTGGATAATGGCTGGTTTAGGGATGCCCAACCTGAGGACTAAAGCTTTCAGATCTGTGAATAGCTTAGGATTAATCTGAAATTCAGGCTGTTCTGAGAGGAGGTCACTCACTGCTTTGGTTCCAGGTCAGATATAATTTATCAGAGCTCACAGCTCACTGAAATCCATGGGAAGTTTCTTTGTTTCAGAAACCTACATTGCTTTGGAGAGGCCTTTGTGAGAGAGACCCCTCCTGCTGCTGCAGGAGGATCCCAGAGTCAAAGGGAACCAAAGGAACCACCTTTCATAAGCAAACAAATATAAGCCAGGTGATTATCAATGTGCCTGCACTGTGTTCCCACCTTCCCAGCTTCCTCTGAGCTCCTTCCAGCATGTTTAACTCTAACTGGAAATGAAAAATATTATCTAGCAAGAAGAATGGCATTGATAGTGTAGAACTGAGAGTATCAAAAGCTCCCTGAGCCTCTGCCTGCTGCAACTGTGATCACTGGGACCGCTTCCTCAAAAACATGTGGGTAGATAGGGAGCATTTTTCCAATAACTGATGGAGAATGTGCTACTTCATCATAGCTGTAGAGCAAACAAGCCAATAGGATTTGTCAGGACTAATTAAAAGGGGAAAAGTTGGTCTAATTTGAAGAGGAAAGAGGATCTAACCAGACCTTCATTTTTCCAAACAGGATTTAGAATCATGGAATCACAAAATGGTTTGGATGGGAAGGGACCTTAAGACTCATCTCATTCTAACCCTGCCATGTGCAGGAACACCTTCCACTATCCCAGGTTGCTCCAAACCCTGTCCAGCCTGGCCTCAGACACTTCCAGGGATGGAGCAGCCACAACCTCTCTGGGCAACCTAGGCCAGGGCCTTCCCACCCACACAGCCAAGAATTCCTTCCCAGTATCCCATCCAACCCTGCCCTCTGGCAGTGGGAAGCCATTTCACCTTGTCCTGTCCCTCCATCCCTTTCCCAAAGTCCCTCTGCAGTTCTCCTGGAGCCCTTTAGGCACTGGAAAGGGCTCCAAGCTCTCCCTGGACTCTCGTCTTCTCCACACTGAACACCCCCAGTTTTCTCAGCCATAATTTTGGAATTAGAGGCTCAGCAATGCATTTCCCAGCACAGCAACATCTCCCTCAGCCATCAGGCAGTGAGAAGAATGTTTTGTGCCAGCACACCATGGGAACAACCCGCTGCCAACCACTCACACTCCACGAGGAGCCAGGCGCTGGAGGAGCCCTGTCCCGCGTCGAGTGTGTACAGGCCACTGTCCGAAGGCCCCACGTTCCTGACAATCAGCTTGTGGGTCAGGCCATCAGGTGTCACAGAGATCTGGTGCTTGTCACTGGCCTGGAGAGGGTGGCTTTTGTGCAGCCACAGGGGTTGGTGGCAGGGCATGCACAGCACACACTGGAACTCGGCGTCCCCGGCCTCGGCACAGCGCACGTCGGAGAGCGGCTGCCGGAACCGCGCCGGGATGGCTGCAGGGAAACCGAGAGCTATGGGAAGGAAGCGGCTGGTTCTGTTCTCCGAGTAAAATTGCTACAGCTGAAGGAGGAAAGAACAGGAAGTTGTGGTGCCTCTGAGCATTGGGTTACTGAGAAAAAGGAAAAACTCAGATGTGCTTCTGTGCCCAGTTCTGCAGAAAGCAGAAAAGTAGATTTTTCTCTTTATTATCTTCTGAGACATTTGTACCTCACAGCACTGATGTGTTGCCAGTCTGTAGCCAGTGATGTGTTCCTGCAGTACAATACTTGGATTGAGTTTGTTGTTACTATTCTGAGGTCACAGAAGCAAACTGTAATATGGAGTAGGTTAAGGAGTGTGCTCACTGCCACCCACAGCCAGACTGGTACTTGAGGTTAGGCCTGCTCCCTTGGACTGCAAATGCAGCACCTAAAGCACTTAATCACCCTCCTGCTCCTTTTCACCTGTACCAGACAAGAAGCCCTTACTGAGCAGCACAAAACCAATCCTCAGTGGTGGTCAGGAGTTACTGAGCTTTGCACCTCCTCCTAGACACACTTTTCCAGCAAAAAAAAGAAACTTTTGTCACAGTTGCACACCACATCCATCAAATTGAATTCCTTACCTTGAGCATCCAGTTCAGTTGAGAAGACAGGGACGTCCTCCACCCTGACCTGGTACACCCCTGCGTCCTCTGGCTGCACATCATTGACAGTGAAGTAGTACCTCCTCCCCACTCTCCGCAGGCAGTGCTTCCTGTACTCGTCCCCTGTCCCGTACCGGAGCCGCTCGCCGTCCTGGGCAGGGGAGGGGAGGGGAGGACAGGGGAGGGGAGGAGTGTCCTCACAAAGGCTCAGCCAGTGCCAGGCATTTCAAACAGATCTGGACAGGCTGGTGCTACAATCCCCTTGTTGATATAAATGAGTAACCTCACAGTGCCCAGGGCTCTTTGCAGTACACAGGCACTGTCTGGGTAGTGAATCCTGCACAGAGCAGGGCACCAGGCTCTGAAACTCAGCAAAACAGCAGCTCTTGGCTACCCACATAAGGGTCTAAAGCTTAATTAATACACAGTTCTTGCAGCTACAAAGACAAAGCACGTTATTTTCTAGATTTCAGCATCCTCACAGCTGGATGAGCAGGAGAGTTCACCACTTTCTGTAGCACACTTGGGTTACATTGTCCAAATTGTGGCTCATCAACTTCATGTCATATGTTTGATCCAGAAGATTCATGGTTAGTCTGTCCTCCCCTTCAGGCCATTCTGATTTCCCCTGGATTAAAGCCTCTAACCACAATTTGACTAAAAAGTATCTTTCAGAAAAACACACCCAGCACTGAGCACCTGCAGATTCCATCCATGGGACTGTGGATCTAGAGAGAATGTTTTACATCTCTGAGATCTTTCACAGAGGGAGTTATAGTGCAATAACACACTTGAGAAAGTGAATAAAATTTATATGAAACTGGAATTTCTGCAGCTTGAAAGACACTGTTGGGGTGATGGTCTTAACCTGAAGGAGGGTCAGGTCAGATATAAGAAAGTATTTTCCCAGGAGGGTGGGGAGGCCCGGGCACAGGGTGCCCAGAGAAGCTGTGGCTGCCCCATCCCTGGAAGTGTCCAAGGTCAGGCTGGACAGGGCATGAAGCAACCTGGGATAGTGGAAGGTGACCCTGCCCATGGCAGAGGGTGGAATGTTTTAAGGTCCCTTGACCTTTAAAAGGTCCCTTCCAACTCAACTGTTCTATGAATTTCCATGATATCCACAAGGATGTCAGTAACTGACTGCATGCTCTGTACTTGGATCTACAAATCCACAGGGATATTCACCACCAAAGATCACTCCACATTCACCCACATTGCTCCCTAACCAAGCAGGGATCTGCAAAAGACAGACAACTTTAAGGCATTTATTTGCTCTCAGCCACTGCCTAGCAGACAAAGCCTTTTCTGAAGAACACCTGAGGGGCTGCTCTGAGCTGCTGCTGCCCAACTCATTCCACTCACCTTGAGCAGGTAAACGTTGCTGTTGCTGTTTTTCAGCTCCATCTCCAGGCTGAAAGTAGCATTTCCCTCCTTGTCAACTTTGATGTGTTCAAAGTTTTTGAGACTGTGAATTAACTGCAAGGAAATATTGAAGAACCTAGTAAATGATAAAGCTGCCATGACAAAAGTTCTTAAGCTGTTGAATTAATGTGAAATCTACTTTAAAGAGCTACCTCTAACATTATGTAGTAGAAGTATCTGTAAGTCACAGTTCTGGTACAGAGAGTTGCAGTGTCTGTAAGTTGCCAGTTTCCTCCTGTATATAAATTATTTTTTGTGTGTTGCCTCCTGGTCACTCCCACACTGCCCATCCCAGGCCTCTACATGCCCCTGTATGTGAAGGCCTATTTTTACTCTTGGAGATATAATTTTTAATTTGGGATCCAAATTCTTATCAGAGACAATGGAATACCCCTGTGGTCAGTATCGCCTAATATCTGTGAACTGAGCTTCAAAAAAATCATTAGCATTTTCACCTGCATGAGTAAAGAAGTGGAACTTCTTTAAAATATTGTCATAAATCACTGTCATACAACAAAATTTTCATCTCCAAACCAATTTAGGAAGATACAGCCTATTTTCAGAAGCTACAATTTATTAAAAATGAATGGTTTTAATTTATTTACCTTGTCTTGTTCACTCTCTGTGTCCTTCCTCATCTCCTGCAGCTTCCTCAGCATCCCACGGAAGTCAACAATTCCATATTTCAAACAGATTTTCTCATAATCTCTCCTATCTGCATGCAGCAACAGCTGCCACACAGCTTCTTTGTCCAGGGGCTTCGGTTTTGGTGCTGCAACCCTGAGAGCCAGGGGGGAACCATTCAGACATTTGCACGGACAAGATGTCCTGCTTTTCTATGCCTAACTCTCTTTCATCTCTCTCCATCATTCCTGTAGTTCACTTGGCCCTGTAGGTGCAGGCAGGAAAGACTGGGACCCTTCCAGAGCAGGTTTTCTGCATCTGTAGTACAAATTAAATGGTGCCAGGGAACTGCTTCCACATTGCTGAATTATCACCAGAGGGTCTGGCACAGTCTGGCCCAGGCCAGGTAACTGCCTAGCACAGTTCAGGATTCTGCACAGAGATCATTATCAGCAGGCAATCCTTAGAGCTTCCCACCTGGGAAGGGAAGGATTCTGCCCTGTGCACTTGGCAGTGCAGCTGGGCTGGGAGCCAGAGCTCAGCCTCTGGGAGCCAGAGCCATCAGTGCATGAAGAGTTGTCCTTTGCACAGGAAGCTACTCCTGAGCTGAGCACAGGGAAGCAGAGAAGCACAGCCTCCCTGTCAGAACCTCGTGGTGCAGAGGAAATACCCCTCCAAATGAGGCTGGAACCTTGTGTTTATCTCAGTCCAGCCAGCAGTGCCAAGTTGTTCTGGCCTGTCTCTCCACAGGGAGTCTCACCACAACTTTGGACACGAGAAGTGTTGCCCTGAAGGTCTCTGGAGCTGTCCCCTACCACCAAGAAACATCTAGAAATGGGAACATGTCTCTTACTTCAGAGCCTTACCTCTTCCTCAGCAGCTTCTTGGAGTCCAGGAGTGTCTTCTTGAGCTCTGTTACAAGAGTGGGGGAAACAACTAACAGTCACATACCCAGCACTGTGAAATACATCTCCCCAGAGAAGATAATGCAGAATAGCCACTGACAACATTTTGGTGACAAGGTCATTTTGCTGAGGTCTCTTCCTCTGGTGTTTCTTTCACACTACCAAAAAACTGTCATGAAACTTAGTCAGTTCTCACTGCCATGCATATCCTTTGAGTGCCAGTGAAGTTCATCTCTCCCTAAGGGGCTTCCCTCTAGAGACCCATTATTTTCAGCCATGTTATCAAGTTTGATCCAGATGTGTTTAACATCCACCCCCAAATCCCTTTTTCCTTTCCTAATGATTCCACAACCACTAATTAGAACAGCCCAAAACTGTGTCTAAAATCATCACTTTAGCAGAAGGTAAAGAGCAAGCAGACAGAGATGACAGAACATTAGAGGCTCATTAATCCTTCTCTTACTCCAGTCTTCACAAGTTGGGTAGCAATAGTGTGCAGACAGAGTATTTTTCTCTCTGCCCCCCAATAATATAATACACATATAAATCTTTAACTTACCATCAGCAGCATGAACAGGAACATATTTTGCCTTCCTCTTAAAGCCAACTGATCATTTATAAGAGAAAACAGAAGGAAAACAAGCCATGGGATGAACAAGATTAGATTAACAGCAGTTAATGAGCCATGATACCACTGTATCTGTTACCAGTGCAAGAGGCAATCCCAGTTTGGATTTCCTTGTCAATCTGACATTTGGAAACTCCATCTATAAAGGTGATATTTCTATTGCCATTGACTCTGTGTTTGCTGCAGACTCCACACAGAGGAGGAGAACATTTTTACCCTGTCAATTTTATGGTCTAAGCAGTGGGAGGAAATATCAACATCCTGTTTTAGAGATGGGGAGCCAAGGTGGAAATGGCAACTGCAGATCGGCGCCTTCTAAACTTCCTTGAAAGGCACAAAGGTGACATGGACACTTCAGATATAATCCATCTTCTGCTCAAGTGGATTCCAAGAACATCAGTTATGTCGGACCCACCAAGTGCCCATTTCCCTGCACTGACTATAAAGGGAAGCAGGAACGAGATGCAGAGACAGCCACAGAGGGATGGATCCCTCCCAAAGGACTGATTCATTCAATAACATAAAGAAAGGATTGGGGCAGTTCAGCACTAAATCCAGAGTGTCTGATTATGGACCACTGCAGTGAGCACAATTCCACTTTCTTCCCTCTTGCCTTAAAGCTCGCAGTGTTAGGGAGCCACCAAAAGATCTTCAGTCTTCAATGAGGGGAATACCAAACCTTCACCCCAAGAATACCCAGACAAAGTCCTGGACACCCAGCCCAGGGAACAGCATAGCCACTGCCTGGGACCACAGGGGCCTGTGGAGCCCAGAGCTGCCAGTCCTACCTTGGATGATCCTGAGGCCAGCAGAGCAGGAGGCCTCTCCATAGGCATTAACAGCACAGCAGCGATACAAATCACTGTCATCCAGAACCAGGCTCTTGATCTTCAAAGGGAGAGCACAGAAACTGCTCACAGAAAGGGCTGGGGTTCAGTTCACCTTTAGCTTCTCATAAACCAGCTACTCAATAGCACCTCAGAGGCTTCTTCTGTTCCCAAAGGGCTCTAAAAAGCTTTGTTTGCTTATCTTTGTGTTATCTCGGAGCTGGGGATGTGTAGAATCATGGAACACCCTGAGTTTGAAGGGACCCACAGGATCATCAAGTCCAGCTCCTGGACAGGGCACTCCCAACAATCCTAGCCTGTCCCAGGGAACGCTGTCCAAACACTCCCGGAGCTCTGACAGCCTCGGGGCCGTGCCCATTCCCTGGGGAGCCTGGGCAGTGCCAGCACCCTCTGGGGGAAAATCCTATTCCTGAGATCCAGCCTGAGCCTGCCCTGACACAGCTCCAGCCATTCCCTGGGGTCCTGCCCCTGCTCACAGGGAGCAGAGATTGGAGCTGCCCCTCTGCTTCCCCTCATCCCACTGCAGGTTTTTCTTGTCCATTTCTCTCATCTCCACAAATCCTTTCTGAAGTATTTGATCTTTACCTGCAGAATGAATTCATTTGTAGCACTATTGAAGGACATTTCATATTTGGCAGGCTCATCCATTCCTTTCCGTGTACGCGACCATTTCACCTCAGGAGCTGGGACACCTTTGACCACAGCTCTGAAAATGGCATTTTTGCCTTTGAAAAGAGACAAGAATTCAGTTATTTAATACAGGCTTGAACATAAGGACTCCCAGGCCTAGCCCCTTATTTTATCAAGAGTGATCCCCAGAGTGAGTAATTTCTGTTATTTTGTGCAGAAGCAGTCTTCAAAAATAACAATAACATCTTCTTTTGCACATCAATAATTCAGGTTTTGTGTGTATTCAATTATAAAAGGTCTTTAAAACGTGGCATTACCCTGCCAGATGTGGCTGCTGACATCTCTGATCATCACTGAAATCAGAAGCCCGACAGCAAGTTCAACCCAGACTTGCTTTTTACCCATGAAATGTCCAAATCCCTTCTCATCACACATATTCTCTATCAAATCCCACTGTTTCTCCAATCTTTAACTGCCACCACCTTGCACTCCTAACTGACCAGGCTCTGCTCTTTGAAGAGACAAGGGAGGGAGAAGAGAAGGGGGTTCCTTTACTTCAGCCCTGCTCCCCAGGAACCTGAGTAGCCAGCAGCCCAGCACAGAAATCTCCAACAGCTTTCCCACTGCCCAGTACAAACCTCTTCTCCAACAGGCTCCAAAACCACAGGGAACACTGGGAAACAAGTCAGAGAAGTGACTTGTGTGGGTGAGTGGGAATAGAAATGGAGGTGAGTTATCCATGGAAACACCTCAGGGTAGAAATGATCACTCTCTCTTATTTTTTAATACCTTGGTCTTCAGGTGGCCAACACTGTTAAAGAATCTCCCTGGAAAGTTTGGCAATATTTCTCACACCTTTCTGCAGTCACCACCACCAAACTTATTTGATGGAACAAGTTCCTGTCAACAGATCCTTATCAAAAGGCCTTTTCCAGCCTTTGAGATTGCAGTACTATCTCTTATTGAAGTCTGATTGCAGTTTGTTGTTCGTGTTACATTCAGCCACTTTGGCTACACTTTCCCACACTTGCCACCTGTGAGAGACCACCCAGCCAGAAGAATCAGTTTAGCCATGCACTGAACACAGTGGGGTGATGATGATAGAATTAAAGGCCCTCATGGTGCCTCTACACAGACACAGAATTACAGCGACCAACCTGAATACACAGTGTGTATGGGAACTGCAAAGAACCTGCAGAAATTGAAGTAACTTCGAAAATTTACACAGGTGAAAATTTAGATAGGTGGAAACTTAGCCAGGGGCCTTGGGTAGTGTGTGAAACGTGCAGGTGGAGGAGGAGGAAGAGGGACCGGTTCCACTAGAGGCCACTGTGCTCCTTCATAAAACCTCAGCGGCTGCTGGAAATCCACAGGTGAGCGTGGAACACCGAAATCCAAGCTGCTGGTTCAGTCCTGGCAGGAAAGAGGAGCTACACGATGTTCTCAGGCCACTCCAACAAAGAAGAAAAAACAAAAGGACTCTCTGCAGCTGCAGAGAGACCTCTGGGAGGCTCTTCACTGATTCTGGTTCTTGGCTCATCAGCCTGCTCTGTGCTCTGTGCAAGATCCTTGTGTTGTTCCTTACAGAATCATCACAGAGCCATGGAATGGCCTGGGTAGGAGGGACCTCAAAGTCCATCTCATTCCACCCCTGCCATGGGCAGGGACACCTTCCACTGTCCCAGGGTGCTCCAAGCCCCGTCCAGCCTGGCCTTGGACGCGTGATCCAGGGGCAGCCACAGCTTCTCTGGGCAGCCTGTGCCAGGGCCTCACCACCCTCACTGCCAAGAATTCCTTACCAATATCCCACCTAACCCTTCCCTCTCACAGTGGGAAACCATTCCCCCCTATCCTGGCACTCCAGGCCCTTGTCCATCTCTCCTGGAGCCCTTTTAGGCACTGGAAGGCAGCTATAGCCTAAACAGCACCTCCAGTCAGCATATGCTACTTTAAAAAGCAGCTGATTTTAGTGCTGAACACAAGTTCTTTCAACAGGAAAACAAAAAACCAACAGCTTTTTCATGTGCTTAATCTTTTGCTGTAAAATCCTTACTGTGAGAGCTTCCTGCAGAATTCACCAGATTTGCTGTACACATAAGAGCCAGATGCTGGTCTTACATACACATCGTGACAACTCAGGAGACCTGTGTGAGCACTGATGGAATTGTCATCAGTGTAACAAAGACTTTGGCCACACAACACTTTTTTTGTGGTCATATAAAATCATTTTAGAAACTCACTTGATTTAATCATGGTCATTTTTTCATGTGGGTGGGACATGGAGTCAAACCCCCAGATCTGTGGCTTTGCCTGTTTATCAAGTCTCACCTTCTTGCAATGTCAGACTGAGTGGTTTCTTCTCAAAATCAGGTGTACTGCATCCTTCTGGAACATCATTCACAAACTGAGTGATAACAACTCCTGGGACAGAAGATTTCTTGAAGATTTTTACTAGAAAATCAAGAAAAAACACATTCAATTTACATGTTTGTCCTTCAGAAAGAATCTCTCAGTCTGCATTGCCTTCTGCAGAGCAATAACTGCTCCTGCTCAGCTCCTCTTGGACCACAAAGGTCCCACCCATTCCAGTGCCACAGGCTGTAAATGTGTCCCAAGGCTTGGGCATTAAGGTCTAGGATTTTGTAGTGGCTTTACCAAAGTTTGTGTCCAAGTAGGAAATTCTGCAATCAAAGTCCTAATCCAGGACCACCTCAGCTCATAGCTCCAGTGATGGTTTGGACAGGGAGAGCTTTGCATCAGTTCTTGTTGCAAATACAAAATCTGGCATGAGAAAAGCCAGATCTGCCAAGTCAGATCCTGGTGGCTCAGTCCCTGCCACCTCCAAGCTAGAGAAGCAAGCTGGGGTTATTCCCAGGGGATCCCCAGAGCTGTGTCTGTTCTCTCACCTGTCTGATGGCTGCTCATGATGCTTTGCTCAGCTTTCCGGGGTCAGCACAAACAGATTACAAGTTCTCCTTTGAAAAAGACAAATTCATTATTTACATTTTGCAAGGGAAAGGACAGACCTTAACATTGCTGCCTTTCGTGACACAGTTTGTCCTTCCTCACTTGCCACATCCTTGCAGCCAAGTAGAGGTGGACCTGCCAATCAGCCTGTCATGCCCAGCACAACCTGGGTATGAGGATGAGAAGTAGGGCTGAATGGAAAATGTACACATCCAGCGGCATCCCTCCATGTCACCTGCCTTTCCTCTAAAGACCTCCTCTCATGTTTCAGGCAAACATTCACCACATGGCACTCACGTGGTGGGTTCTGATGGATGGCAAGAGCAGTTGCTGAGAAGAAAACCACAGAGATGGATGTCTAAACTGGGGCATGGAGCAGAGGTACATCCTGATCTCATTTAGCTTGGTTAAATTAGCAACAGACCTGAGAACAGACGAGAAGCCTTTAGAAGGGAATGGTGAAGTGTGAGCTTGGCATTAAGGAGTTATTGTTATGGATCATTCAGGGGACCTTCTGCCAAAGGAGTCTCTTTCCCTGTATTTTAAATTGAACAATGTGTAATGTAACACATCCCTGCCTTGCAGCAAGCTGGGAAAGCAAATTCTCTGTCATGTGAGAGATGCTCAGGAACTATAGAGTTACTGCAGCTCTGAAAGAGCAATTGGATTGGATTGCCTGTGGCATTAGTGCTGTGTCTCTGCTTATCCTCTGCACTCCTTCAGTCAACAGAAAGACACAGGAACATGCAACTTCCATCAGTTTTGAAAGGCACAGGGACTTTGGGACCACACCTACACCAAGCATTCATCCAGCTGAACTCTGTCACCTGGCACCTGATGAAAATATACGGGTGACATCTCCTTGTCACACATTCAACTCCAAGCTGCATTGTCTGGTGAGAATTGGTTTCAGCTAAAGGTAAGAGACAACTTAGTGAGCAAAAATAATTTGTGCTGGATAAACGATAGCCAGGCCAAAGAGAGTGTCACTCACAATACCTCTGGGTCAGCTTCTGAACCAAAATGTGTTTTGCCATTACTCAGCAGCTGCAAAGAGCCACAGATACCTCCCTACAAAAAATCACTGGCTCCACTTTGTCCTTACCACAAATCTTGTTTTGGGGCTCTGCACACACTACAAATCTCAGCAATAATTGACACCTCTGTGAGCCTCCCTGGCTTCAGTGGAAATGCACGGAGACAACAGCACTGGGAGATGGGAGAGGGCTGTGTGAGCACCAGCCAAGCCCTCTCTCCTGTCCCCTCCTGGCCTGATCTGGGTGTCCTCGCTGCTCCCACCAAAACAAGGGGTTTTCATTTCACCTGTGTGCTGCTAGTCTGGTACATCACACAGTTACTTCTGTAAACCCATGGGAGATGCCTTAAAACTTGGGAATGAAGGGAATGAGGAGCTTGTGGGAAGGAAAAGACAAAACTGAACTGAAAAGAAGCTGGTTCCAGGGCACCCTGTCCTGCCCCGGGCAGGGCATTGCACAGTGAATGGCTGAGATTTTGAGAGGCTCTTGATCTCCCTCTTATGGATTTAATTTGTCCTCCACAGTACTGAACCGCATTAACAACAAACATAATCCCCTATTGCCTCTTGTATCTTCCTAAACATGTCACCACTCCTGGAGCTGGAATGTCTGATGCTTACAACACTCAACAAACAGGATGACCTGACACCAGCTTGCAGCAGCTTTCCCCTAAGCTCTGTTTATGTTACACTTGTACTTATTCTTTGCTACTCCCGACTCCTTTCCTCCACGCTGGGCAGTGGAGAGGAGCAGCTACTCTGAATCAGCAATGTGGTACAAACTCAGCTCCAAAGCCTTTCCTTACATCTCCAAATGTTTCGTGTCAGAATGTTTCATTCTCAGCCTGGTGTGACAGTGGACATGTGTTCCCATAACAGAAACTGCTGAGAGAGGGTTAAATTCAAATCTAGTTTGGTAAAACCCCCAAACACTGGCAATATTTGCACAGGCAGTAACAGACCCCATGTCTCAGTGGACGACATGCACTATGTGCACTATGTATAAACTGCTGAGTTTACAGTCTTAAAGATTTCAGAAATTCACTTGGATTAAAAATAAGCTTCTGTGAGTCCTTAAACTCCTGTGAATTCCTGACTTCTGGAGAATGAGAAGGAAGCATGTTAATGCCACACATTGATTGCAGGGTTAAAATAACAGTGTTGGATATGAAGGGAACATTCCTTCAGTGTAATAAATCCAACCACGTTGCATTTTCCAGTGTCTTGTGTATTAAATAAGGACCAGAAAATAACACCCTGGTTGGAACAGAGTCACTAAAACCTACCCCTACTTACTTTTAAAATTTTTACTCCCTTGTTACATGAATAATCATGGCTTTGTTCTGACAGTTCAATCTAGAAAAAGAAATCATGGAATTTTTAAAATGAGACAGCTAAAGCCTTCCAAAATTTGTCATAGTGTAATTAATATCTTCACTCACAGGTGTTTGAAACATTGGTGTCCACATGAGGACAATTTATTCAATGGAATAAATGCTTCCACGAGGGAGTCACCCCTCCCCAGGTGAATGCTGCTAACACCCCCAGCACAACGGAGCGACACTGGAAGCAGCTCAACATTCTCACTCCTCTGTAAAACACATCCCTGTCATGCAGTAGCCTTGTTCAGGTATCCAGCTGGCCATTCCTCATTCCAGGCAGAAGTCTGTCTGCTTTGCAGCTGCAGGGACATCCCCACTGGAGACAGAGAGAAAGCTTCCGTGGCTTTGAGCACAGAGCTGGAGCAAGCCCTGGGCTACTGACAACATTTCTAATGTTCCAAAATAAAGCAACAAGCCTGGCAGGGTGGGAGGGTGTCCTTCATCCTGTGTGTTCATCAATCTGTCTGGATGAGACAGAGCAAGAGACCATTCCCTGTGAGCCTGACTGGACACCAGTGCTGAGGCCATAAATCAGCTGAGTGAATAAGCAAAACATTTGGGAGTCAGAGGATTTGTAGGAGTATTGGGGGTGTCACGGGGAGTTATTTATGGGCTTCAGACAGTGCAATACACAGACAAGATGTGACATAATTGCTGGCAGACTGGTGAGGAAAATTAGCCAAACCTGTAGGGAAGTGGCACACGGCGAGTGGGTCATGGGGAGAGGACGGGTGCAGAGGCTCAGGATGTGCCACGGGCACTGCACAAGCACAGACACAGCGGGGACAAAGCCATTAGCACAGACTTAAACCAGCGATGGCAAAGTAATCAGCAAGAGACAGCACTCCCTTTCATAGGAGCATGTATCATGGAACGTGCTGGGCTGGGAGGGACCCACAGGGACCGTCCAACCCCTGCCCTGCACAGACACCCCAACAATACCAGCCTGGGCATCCCTGGGAACATTGTCCAGACACTCCCGAAGCTCCGTCAGCCTCGGGGCTGTGCCCATTCCCTGGGGAGAAGAACCCAGAACTCTGGGGGAAGAACCTTTCCTGATATCCAGCCTAATACTCCTCTCACAAAACTTTTCTCCTTGTAATTCTCTTTGAATTTCTCTTTGTAAATCACAAAAATCAGTGTGGTCCTGACACAGTAAATGTTCTAAACAAAATACACAATTGTTGGGAGCTCAGTCAAATTCTGGTTGTGCTTTACCATAGATGTCCAGATACTCAGTGAGTATATTTCACCCAAAAGTTCTCTTTTCGCTTTGGATTGGCTTTCTGTGTTTTTTGTTAACTTGAAGTAATCTTTTGAGCTTGAGTGTTCCCATTTCAGATAAATTTTCAAGGAAAATTTCAAATGCTTTGATTAGAACCACAGAACTGAAGGCCAACAAACTGCAGAAGGGAAACTTCATGAAAACTTCTGAGCAGGTCACAGAGTGGGAATGTCACAAGCTCTCCAGTGATGAATGGAGGTCTTGTGCAGAGTGGGGAGGAATGCCCAAGGATCAGATTTTGTGTGACTTATCCCTTTGGTAAATCTATACCCGACCTGATCTTCTCCTCTGCCTCAGGGATTATGAACACGACCTAAGTGCTTGCTCAGGATCCACAGAAACACAAACTAGATACCCTGTACCCATTTATGTATGAAAGTGGCACTGGTACCAAAGGCCAAGAGGAGACACACACCATCCCTATTTTCTAAGGGAGCAAAAGCTATTAAGCCCCACCAGTGAGCAGGAGAGTGAATCCATGTCCCTTTGGAGCAGCAGGGATGGGATGGCAGCAGGAGAACCGGTCAGTCTGTGCCTTCCCGTGGCCAGAACACTCCCACAGATTTTTCATAACAGGAACAGACTTTGATACAGGCAGTAGATTTACAGCAAGTATCACAGAGCAAACACAAGTGTCTCACTGGCAGGAAGGAAAGATAACATATCCCTACTCACTGTCCAGGATGAAAACCCATAGGAACCCCAGTATACCTGTGCCACAAGTCCCCTGCCAGCTCCAAGGGACAATGACAGCAGATCTTCAACAGCCTGGCATCTTCCCAGGGAAATCCAGGGAAATCAGTGTACCCTACAGGAGCCCACTACTCCCAGAATGTTTACAACCATTTCCAGACCTACTGCAACACAAACCCACATTCAGTGTGACAACAAAGGTGTCACTTCCCAGTCCCAGCTCTGCATCACCCCCACACAAATCAGCGGTGACGTGACCAAACTCACCACTCTACAGGCTGAGCTTCTGAGAGGATCCTCTGGAAGTCACTTCTGCGTCTCCAGGCCCACAGTGCCTTTGTTCACTCAGAGCACAGAGCTCTTCATAGCAGTCCAGTGGGTCACCTGGTCCCAGATATCAGTGACCTGTGGGAAGGAAGATAAGCCCCTTATCCGTCTGGTGTAAATGTCACTAAATGGCAAAAGAAACAGCAAACTGTTGTCCCCCTCACACCTCTCCACTCTCGCTGAAGGTGAAGCTGTGCCCAGGAGCTGTCGGGTGTCTCCACACTGTGCTGAAGCAGCCCTGGGGGCTCATTATAGCCCCACACTCCCCCAGCCCAGGGGAGGTGCCCTGGAGCCCTTGGCAAGGCCAGCCATGGCCTGGGCCAGCCTGGCCAGATGCGACCATCAGTCAAGGCCATGCTGCATCTCCAATGCAAGACCTTGGGCCTCAAAGAAGGACAAACACTTGTGCAGATCCAAGGAAAGGACAGGCTGTACACCAGGTTATGTGGGACACACCAGAAGATGGGTGTGTCCTACTCAGAAGCCGTGAGTCCTTAGAAGATACCACAATTCCTTAGCAGAGAAGTAAAACCAGTGAATTATTGCATCTGGGTGTGGGTTAACCATGCCTGGGCTTGGCCCTCAGCAGAAGGGTCCCTCAGTCTGTGTTATTCCAAGAGGCCTGAAAGAAATCCAGTTGCTCTAGAATAGCTTCACGGCTACAGCCAAAAAACACACCTCAGTTTGCTCCTTTGCTTCCGCCACAGACACAGGCTGATCCCTTTCCCATGAGCAGCAAACAAGGCCACTTAGTCCTCCAGTGGAAAGTTCCCTGCCCATGGCAGGGAGCATGAATTAGATAGTTTTAAAGTTCTCTTCCAACCCAAAGCACTCTTGGATCCCTGATTTCCATGGGCAGGTACCCGGATGTACAAGTTCAGTGCATTGTGACCTCAAATCTTTTGCCTCTGGTCTGCCCTTGAAGACCTTGTAAGCCTTCCTTCTCCTGCTCAGAAAGCTCCCCTAAAGCAGAGAGGCCTTTGCTTAGTTCCTGATGTTCACAGAGATGGCCAGTCTGGGACTGCAAGTTCCCTTCTCCCAGCAGCTCAACCTGCAGGCAACAAAACCAGACTGGCCTGAAGGCTGCTTTCACTCACTTCAGCCTGAGAGCCCACAGTCATTGCTTTCCTTTGCACTGGCTGAACCAATTAATACCAAATCTCATGTTCAATTGGAGAGGAACAGCTGGCTCCAGAAGGTGGCAAGAGAAGTGTTTTTACTGTGATGGCCATGGTTCACAGGCTGTCTGTGCTGGCAGAACCAGAAGAAGGTTCTATGAGAAGATGATAATTTTAAAATCTGAGGCTAATGTAAAAGGAACACACAGAAAATCCTTAGTGCCACAGCTTAGACTCCTGTTAGATTGCATCAAGACAGAAGAATCACAAAGAGCACCATTTCCATTAGCCTCAGAAAGAAAATTCTCACCCAGGTATCAAAAATTTCTCCCTTGCAGGGCTGGGAATCACCATTTCAACCAACAATTTAAGAGATAAATGTGAAAAATAAATTCTGGAGTTATTTTCTTCATTCCTTCTTTCTTTTCGACCATTGCTGCTGGTGGCAGTGTTTAAAGCTTCCCAGTACATGAGAAAAGCATGTCAACAGAGGAAAATGGAATTGCTCAAACTGATGCCTGGGCTAAGATACTTCAGTTCTGTATCCCCTGTTACCTTTGCAGTGATATAAAAGTAGAAAGTAGAAGCAATTACAAAGTGAAATATAAACCATTTGAAAGTTGACAAGCCAAGAAAATAAGACAACAATCTGGGGAATCTGGACTGCTGCTGGAACATCCTCTCAGTAGCAGACACTGTTTTCTAGCAATGTGGGACTCCACACCTGCTTTGGACAATGATCATCCCAAAGATGCTCCCTCAGACATCAGTCCTGCTGGTCCAGGACAGCAGTTTGTGGCTTTGCTGACTGGATGCTGCACCTTTAATAAACCCCATTTTCAGACAAGTCTCTAAAGAGAGTAGCACTTTGGGTGAGGCCTAGGAATGCTCCCGCTGGAAGCATTTACCTGCCTTTGCTGAAACCTCAATTCAGCTCTCCTCAGCTGCAGCAGAAGCAGAGTTATCCTAGAGCCTGAGCTATCCAGGGCCACAGGGATTTCTGCTGTTCCTCTTCCCTTCTGTTCTCCCTTTCCAGGCATTTGCTCCCCACAGAAAAGTGCCAATGGCATTGAGTCTCCAATCACATTTAGCTGTTGGGTCTCAACTGAGGAATTCCTAATTAGACAGACAGTGGGGTCTAACGGGTCTAGCAAGTCCCAGGAGATCCACAACTGCTCCTGTTCCACTGATCCCACAAACCTGGTCATGCTTTGCCTCATTTCCAGCCCTGGTTTTACAGTTTTCTTGGGTCGTCTCATCTAGAGGGACTGATAATTTAAAACCATCTGCAACAGAGCAACCTCCTCCAAGAGCTTGACCTTCTTCCATTTCACAGCTTGTTTTCCACCCGCCCACCCAAGGCCCTGTTAACCCCTGTGTGCCAGGGCTCAGCCACCCAGTGCCACTGGGAGCCTGCAGAATGTCACGGCGAGGCCAGGACGCTCAGTGGGCACTGCTTTCCCTGCAGAGGGAACACGTCTCCCCCTGAAAGTAAGGCCATTCACCTAAGGAAGGGCAGTGAAGAAACATCCAGAGGTGGCAGCTGAAGGACAGTTATTTCAAATTGAATTTAAAACTCTGTTTTAACTGGAAACAAGACTCTTGCAACGTTCTGTTTTCCCTGTAATTCCCTTCTTGGAATACTGGTGTCAAGTCTTCCTGCTCCAACCAATGACAACTGGCACAGCTCTTCCTACAGACTTTGGCACCCACATGGCTCAGAACGTGCAAGAACTCAAGAAACCAAGACCTGGCAGGTCCAAAACTCTGTCTGGATTTTCAGTCCATAAAGAAATGACCAAGATCAAAAACCAGGCCAAGACACCCCATTTCCCTGCAGCCTGGTGGACAGTCCTGACTGCTCTAAGGGTAGAGGTGGTGGCAGGGAGGCTTCTTTGGGGCAGAAATATTCACATATGAAATGGGTGAAGATGTGCAAAGCTCAGTGGTCGTGTTCCAAGTCCATCTTGACATAACAGCAATGAGAATCCCATAAACACTATACAAGAAAATGGACATGGAATATGGAATGAAGTCCCAAATTCAGTGAAAATTATAGTGCAGCCCTCCAACCACCCAAAACACTACACAAAATCAGATGAGTCTGGCAGTGCTGGTCATGCTGGTCATGTGTGAGTACAGGGACATTGTGTGTTCAGATCAGGCCAGGGGCCAGCTGGGTGGCAGAAGAGCATTTTGGTTTTCCCAGGAGAATGTCCTACAGCAGGATGAGGAACAGTCACACCATGCATGTGAGTGCCCCAGTGAGTCTTCCATACCCACAACATTTGAATTTAAGTAAGTGTGATGTTCCAATTACTGAGTACTTGCTGCTCTTTTCAGTGGGAGATGCCCATTCCCATTCCAGTCCCTCGACACCAGTTTATCCACGTTGTAGAGTCCAGAAGAAATTGAAGGGACTTGTTTCAAGCTTGAACGTGTGGTGATTTTCCCTCCCCACCTGAGGTGCCAGTATGTCCCTCTGTCACCTGCAAGCTGAGAGCTGGTGTCACTGCACACAGAGCCAGGGTCAGACCCACTGCAGTTCACGGGACTTTCACACAACACAAGGAGATCAGAACCAAGGGAATGAATGCAAGAGGCACCAGTGCTCTGCTTTCACAGTGTAGATCAGCTCCCTCATTCCCACACTACAGAGAATTCCTTCTGTTCTCCTGCTCAGTTCTCTTCTCACTGGTTTAGTGTTTGCATCCATGACTGAAGGGCTTCGCTAGCAGTCTAGAATTTACTTGGAGCCTGGCTGCCTAGAAACACAACATTCCCACTTTTCCCAGTAATAGCTGCTCCATGACTATCTTCCTTGCATGTTCCATTTACTTACCGTTTTCATCCACAAAACAAAATAGTGGGCAACAGACATTTAATAAAGACTCACCAAAGATGGGATTAAACATCAACTTATTACCAGACATATCTCTCCACCAGGACTTTCCATCCCCCTTGAGACACTGAAGAGGACAAGGGTTTAAGCCCATCTGGGCTTTAATAAATGCAGATAACAAGAGGTGCCTGTACAACTTTTATTTGACCCTACACGGCCATTGGCTTTTGCTAAATATCTCTCTCCAGCTAAAATTAACTCTGTGTGTTGGGAGCACTTCACAGACACCACCCCTCAGGCATGCAGAGGGTTAAAAAAGCATGCATGCATGCAGCATATTAAACAATAAAATGCAACCAGGGATTGAAGGCTTTATCTCTGTCCCCCTCTCTGCCTCAAACCAGAGGCACAGCAAAGCCCTCAGTTCTGAGTTCTTTATGTTATTACAGAATTTATTGTGCCCCAGCCTGCAAGTGGCAACAGACGAAACAAGCCCCTGGCCTGACCAGCTGTTTTAATGTTTCATTCCCTGATGTGCTGGGAAGTTTCATACTGAAATAAATGGTAAGAAATCCTCTCTGGAATCTCAAGAGGCCACAGCATGTGCCACCTTCCCTTGTTGTTGTCTATGTGGGACACCAGAATTAATCTCAACACTGTCCTGGTAGTGCCTGACCTGTGCCGGCACCAGTGAATGTCTGGCACCTACAGAGGTCCCAGGGGACTCACATTTCTAGGAATGCTGCCCCATTCCTTCTGAAGTTTGTTCACTGTCACACTCTCTCTTTATCCAGCACTAAAATATCAGAATAAAATAAGTGTCATCTTAAGCCAGAAAATTGTAAGATCATATTTACAAGAAAATAGATATGCATTAAATGAACCAGCCTAACCTTCTAGAACTAAAAAATGAAGTCATCTTTATAGAGAAAAAAGCTAATATTACAAAAAGAAAGAAGAAACAAAAAAATTACTAACAAACATAAAGGTGTCAACCCAATTAAAATAACACAACACCTGCCAATTAGATTAAGAAAGAGATGAGTGCTTACCTCATAAACAGAGTAAAACTACCAATCAAAAGATGCATAGACAAAACAGAACTGCCGACTAAACAATACGTGACTGTATAAACCAAGGTAAGAAGTAAATATAAACAACAATATTTAGAAGCACAATAAACAACTTTTACTTAATTCACATTGAATCTTACAAAGTCCTTTGTCTTCTCTCCTCAGAAAATTATGCCAGCATCCAATGGAGAAATAATCAAAATTATAAAATTATAGAATGGTTTGGGTTGGAAGGGACCTTAAAGCTCAGATCGTTCTACTCCCCACCAAGGGGGGAACATCGGGTTGCTTAGACCCCCCTCCAGAAAATGGAAATATAGGGGGAAAAAT
The DNA here is from genome assembly GCF_026979565.1 of Vidua chalybeata. Taxonomy (NCBI): domain Eukaryota; kingdom Metazoa; phylum Chordata; class Aves; order Passeriformes; family Viduidae; genus Vidua; species Vidua chalybeata. The sequence continues at coordinate 810,436 of NC_071553.1, read as the reverse complement.
CCGGAAATACAGAAGCACATGGAAATAGAGAAAAACGGAGTAAGAGAGGGCATTTCTCTTCTTTCATCCTCACTTGTTCCATGAATTCTGTGGTTTCACAGAAGGGTCACTGAGCTCCCCTTTCTGCAGGAATGAACCTCCCAGGGTCTGTCCCTCCGCAGGGTCTGTCCCTGTGCAGGGTCTGTCCCTGTGCGGGGTCTGTCCCCTCTCGGGGTCTGTCCCTGTGTGGGGTCTGTCCCTGTGCGGGGTCTGTCCCTGTGTGGGGTCTGTCCCTGTGTGGGGTCTGTCCCCTCTCGGGGTCTGTCCCTGTGCGGGGTCTGTCCCTGTGCAGGGTCTGTCCCTGTGCGGGGTCTGTCCCTGTGCAGGGTCTGTCCCTGTGCGGGGTCTGTCCCTGTGCGGGGTCTGTCCCTGTGTGGGGTCTGTCCCTGTGCAGGGTCTGTCCCTGTGTGGGGTCTGTCCCTGTGCAGGGTCTGTCCCTGTGTGGGGTCTGTCCCCTCTCGGGGTCTGTCCCTGTGCGGGGTCTGTCCCTGTGCAGGGTCTGTCCCTGTGCGGGGTCTGTCCCTGTGCGGGGTCTGTCCCTGTGCGGGGTCTGTCCCTGTGTGGGGTCTGTCCCTGTGTGGGGTCTGTCCCCTCTCGGGGTCTGTCCCCTCTCGGGGTCTGTCCCTGTGCGGGGTCTGTCCCTGTGTGGGGTCTGTCCCTGTGCAGGGTCTGTCCCTGTGCGGGGTCTGTCCCCTCTCGGGGTCTGTCCCTGTGCAGGGTCTGTCCCTGTGCGGGGTCTGTCCCTGTGCAGGGTCTGTCCCTGTGCGGGGTCTGTCCCCTCTCGGGGTCTGTCCCTCCGCAGGGTCTGTCCCCGTGCGGGGTGTCCCCCCACCTCCCCTGCCTTGTGAAGGTGATCCCACGGCGCTCAAACGCAGCAGAGCTCGCAGCAAATACGGCTCCAGGTCCGGAGCAGGTCCCGGCACTCACCTGCGGCTCTCAGCCCGGTGTCCTTCCCAGCCGAGTGCTGTGGCAGCCGCAGCTGCAGCCAGGGCAGGGCCGGGGTCAGTGCGGGTCCCTCCGCTCCGGGCCCGGCTGGAGCCTCCTCAGCCTCTCCGTCCGTGCCGCCTCCCTCCCGCCGCTGTCCCGGCGCGGTGTCGCCGCGGGCGGGGCCGCCTGTCACAGGGCTGTTAGCTTGCGAGACATCCAGGGGATTGGGATTTTTATGGGCACCCGGGCACCTGCCTCCTATTCGTTATTATTTCAGTCCATTCCAGTAATGGTGCTGAGCAAATTTGAGATGAACATAATTCTTCAGCATTTCACAAGTCAGTGGGATGGTTTTTTGTCTGTGGATTGTGTTTCCTCTTCACAGCAACTTGTTACAAACTTTGACACAACTGAAGGGCTCTCGATATTTTAAAGGGAACTGGAGTTCAGCTGGTTTGTAATCCCATTCTAGGAATAAGCAGGGTCCCTAACAGAATAGATAAATTGAATTTCAGATAAGAGTGAGTGGCCAAGCATGAGGCTTCTTCACATACATTCCATTAAAAAAAAAATTCCTTTAAAAGTCAGATTTGTAAGGGATGCTCAGAGCCCTCCAGAGCAGCAGTTCACAGTGTTAATGTGAATTTATCTCACAGTGTTAATGTGAATTTGTAGTGTACACTGAACAGTGTGAGTCTGCGCTCCTGTTACACAGCCAAGAGCAGCTGCTGTCACCTACAGTCCTTTGTACACCTTTGGAAAAAAAAAAAAAAAACAGCTTTAATGGGGAATTAGGAACAAACAGGTCAGGGTGGAAATGGAGATCAAACACCTCAGCAAACTTGTAGTAGTAATTCTCTGCTGTGAGAATTTATACAGAGTCACCTGGACTGATGGAGATAAGTCTTGAGAAAAACAAGACAGAGGCTCAAAGTAAAAGACCCCAGGCAGGGAATGAAGAGGTTATGGCACAGTTTCCTCAGCTTGCATAGGGCAGTGGGCACCCAAGGGTCACCCAAAGGGCTGCAGGTTGCAGATATTCCAGGTGTTTCCTTGCCCCCATTGCCCATCTCAGGGACAGGCACATACTGGGGGAATGCCAGTCACAGTCATTTCAGAGGCCAATACTTCCAGATAGATATGAGCACATCAGTGCTTCTAAAAAGCAGATTAGGATAAAGTTCAGCTTTCTCTGTCTTGTCCTCTTCAAGGAAGCCTGTGGGAGCAGCTGTACCTGGAGCTCTTCCAGCCTGGAAGGTGGGCACACCCCCTGTCCCATGAGACCTGCCTGGAACCACACCAGCCTTAGCCCACACGAGAGGCAAGAACCTAAAGCAAACATCATTTCCAAAGGTTTTGCTTCTATCCAGTGAAAGCAATCCTCCCCCACCAGGCAATGGGCCTGGTTGTGCTCTGAATGAAACTTCAGCTCAGGTGCACCACGCCTTCAAATGCACTCATTCTATGAAGGAACAGCCAAGGCAGGAAGATGAACCAGCAGGAAGACAGCAAGTTTGCCTGTACTTTAATGTACTTTCCAAATGGGAATATAGTTCCCTAATTTTTACTTTAGATTAACCAGATTTTTGAGTTCAGATTCTCAGTCCCTTAATACCACAGAAGCCAGCTGAAATCTGCTCAGGGTTTCCTACCTTGCCCCTCCACAGCTAAACATCTTTCCTGTGGAGGAGAGAGCTGGGGCACAAATTGCTGAGCTTGTACTGTAACAGATTTAAGCCAGAAAGTGCAAGTGACACATCCCAAAGGATCACATTTACACACCTTTATGCATCTTTACTGTCAGCAAAACACACAAGGTCCCATTTAATGCGGTAGAAGAGAAAAAAACATCTCCTTCAAAAAACAGAGAAGTACTGACAACTCAAGAGATGTTGAAATCATTCTGATAGACTTGAAAATATGTCCCAGTTATGAGACCTTAGCACCCCAAAGGGCAGCCTTATGTAATGTGCTTTACTTAGCAATCCTCTGACATGGGCATTCCCAATAAAAAAGCGCAAGGATTTGTAAGCCTGAGTATTCCCTTGCCTCTGACAGCCTCATAAAGGTTATTTCCTATCAGACATGTGAGAGTCTCCACTGGAAGCCCACCAAACACTGCGTCTGAGCTGACCTGAGCATTTAAATTCTAATTTCATCCCAAATCAGCAGGTGGTTATTGGTTGTTACAAAATGGCATTTGTCAGGAATGAAAATTCTTTGCCAAAATAAGCCATTCAGTGTTATTTACGACACAGACAGATTCTGTTACTCTCCCATAGGATATTATGCTCAAACACTGTTAACTCAGCCAGCCCTGGCCCTCTCCCCTTTTATGTCTGAATGCAGCCATTAAATTGTCTTTTAGAAGTTGCACTGAGGGCACAAAACCCCCTCACTACTCCATCAAATGAGGACAAAACACAGAAATGACCGACAAGTGCATGAACACTGAATACTCTGAGCGTTTGCTGTGACAGACTAAACACAAAGTCCCTCCATGCTCTTCTCAAGCTTTGTGCTCAATGTGGAGTCCCAAAGAAGTAGCCATGGACACCAGAGGCAGTTGTACCCACTGTCACAATTGCCACATCCCAGACAGCCTTCTGACCCCCAGCATACTGTGTTGACAGAAGTGTCCTACAGTCAGACACCACAGCATTGTTTGAGATCCAAGCACAAGCTCCACAACAGGAGCTCCATCTGCTCCAGGATGCAGCTGGTGGCAGAGCACCTCTCTGAGGGGACAAAGATCTATTTTTGTTGACATTTGCCACCCCTCAAGCAGCCATCTAGTGTGACACATCACAGTCCCTTCAGACACCTGAGTTTATACAATTCACTGTCCCTTTAAAGGCCACACTCCTGCAGGGAGTACTGGAAGTCTTGGCTGTGGAAAGGCTGATCCAGTGGAGAACCAGCCCAGCAGTTGAGTGATCTGTCCATAGCCAGGAGCTCAGCACACACCTGGACACAAAGTGAAAGATACTGAAATACAGAAACTCTGCCAGGGTAAGTGCAGGGGATCCATCCCCTCCATTACCCTCTCCCAGAGAAGAAAGCCAAACTCCCCTCCCAGCTGTCCTACAGCCTTGGACCAAAGGGCTGGGAGCACCTGTGAGGCAGAGAAGTTACTGTAAGAGCTGGGTGCTGGGGAGCTGTTCCCTGGTGGAAGGGGCAGCCCCAGCAGAGGCAGAACAGGAACCTTACTGACCAGGTAAACTCAACCCAGCACCTGAAGTGGGTGAGCAGAGAGGGAATGGTGACAGGCTCTGTCAGCTGTTCCCATCAACAGTCCTGTGATCATCAAAGGCCAGGGAAGAAGTCAGGTCCAAGGTCAACCTGGGAAGGCCAAACAATAATTCAGGAAAACCTGAAACCTGGTGCAACTGCAGCAAAGCACAGGAAGGGGGTGAAGGCTCAGGCCTGAGTTTAAGCAGAGCCCCTTGGCCACAGGCAGAGGTGTAGGAAGGGACCCCAAGTGAGGTTGCTCAGGGCGATTAGGCCCTAATTTGTGCCCTCACGGCCCTATCCCTGCATTCCAGGAAAACATTTCTATGACACATCAGCTCACCCAAGTCTTGCACAACTGGGGCTCTCAGCACCACACTTCAAACTCAGCTCCCTCCCCTCCCACTCTCTGTAAACTCTCCTGCCCCTGTGGTGGTTCTGCTCTCCTGCTGATTTCCAGGCCTGGATGGTCTCTCCATCCCTCTGCCAGTCTGTGCCCTCAGGAACACTGGTGTGCCCATGTGCCCTCCCTGTCCATGGCTGCAGGAAAGGGCAGGAGCAGAGCCCTGGCAGGGAGCAGGAAGGGAAGGCACCCAGAAATGGACAGACAGTCAAGCAAACAGGGATTTACCTCCCTCTTCCCTCACTCCCCAGCATGTGACAGGAAAAAGTGTAGCATTTAATGAATGTGCCATTCCCTAGTTTGGAACTGAAGAGGAAAATCCTTTTTTTGTTGGGAGTTTCTGTTGTTCTGAGAAATCCAAACTGAGATGTTAATCCCTTCCATGCTCTCTCAGTCTCTAGAAAGAATCTGTGAGATCCCACTGTCTTAACTTTCAAAATCATTGCAAGATTTTTCCCAAGGAATTTAATTTGATATATGCAGTGAATTGATCAATGCTCTCCAGCACAAAAGTCCTCATCCAAGTTCATCCCTGCACATGCAGCTACTACCCTGCTTTCACACTAATGCTGACTTTCTGAAGTGTCACAGGCAGCAATCCTTCTGTTTAGGATCAAAGTTGCAGCAAGGAAGATCTCAGAAGTCTCAGCCAAAGTAGTTCCTTGCTAGGGCTGTGCTGTGAAGCTGAACCAGTGTGAACCCAACCATAGGAGTCTCCTTCTGCCAGTTATTTCTCTGCCCCAGGGATGAGCCAAGCCTAAAACAGGAGATGCCCAGGAAGATTCATGGTCAGATGGCCATGTGGCCTGGCCCAAGCAGTGGGAGAAAATGAAGCCACTTCAAGGCTCCTGAAGATGCAAAATTTCAGTTTGGAGCAAGAGGTACTGAGTACCTGGAGCCTTCCCTAACATCACTGGGTTCATCTGGATGCACATCTCTGGGATACATCTTGGTGCTAAGGGGTATCTGTATTTGATCCTGAGTGAATGAAAACATTCTGTGTTAAAATAAATCACCTTCCCCTCCTTTAATGTCTCACACTGACCTTTGTCACCTCATTGCAACGTTATTCTCTTCAACACACCTGAGTTTACAACTGCCTGGGAAAAGCAGAGCCTCTGAGAAGAACAGGCTGATGATCTCGTGTCTGCAGCCCAGTTTACAAACTGTCTCTGGCAGTTTCCAGGAGTTGGTTTTCCTGGATTGCTCTGGTGACCCACAGTCACACACACTGTGTTTTCCACCCCCAGGCACGTCCTGCTGTTCCCAGACAGACAGACAGGCAGGCTCTGGGCTGGGGAGGGACAAGTGAGCAGGTCACTTTCCAGGCAAATGGATGGATGGGGAATGGATGGGTGGATGGATGGATCATTGAAAGGAGCAGGATAATGTCAGGGGTGCTGATCCATCCTGGTCAGATGGGAGAAGGGAGGAAAGGAGGGGTGGGTGTCAGAGAGGGATCCTGTGTCAGAACTGTGATGGATGAGGGAGATCTGTGTTCTGGGAAGGGTAGCTGGGGCAGACAATGCCAGTGCCAGGAGCTGAGCAGGAGGAAACCAGACCCACCAAAGGCCCTGATTAACCCTGCATTGAGACAGACCTGGGCTGCTGCTCTGGGGCAAACTGAAGGGCAAGCAAATTGCTCATAGTTTGAGCATTTCCAAATCCAGTATGTCCTTGTCAATCTCTTGGACTGACAGACTCTCAGGTCTCAGTGTCTCAGGTGGCTCAGGGCTGTATGTGACCATGACAGTGAATGGGTCATGCTCTCATTCATGAGCTCTTCAGCTTCATTCAGCTTATTTTCCAGACATCTCTTATTTTACATTCACCACTCACTCCTCTCTTTGCACCCAGCGAGTTCCAGTTTGAAGGCCTAACCAGAGCAAAGTTTCTTTCCCCACAGTGACCACAGAGGGGCTGAGCTGTCCAGGCAGCCCTCAGTGGAGAGGAGAAAGAGAGAAGCCTCACATGTTTATTACCCAAATCAGCTGACCTGTACTCCTCAGTTCCACTACCAGTCTGGACACCCCCTGGCTCCTCAGGCCAGCTGGGTCACACTGACAGTTGTCCAATCCTTGCTGGAAGCAGGAATGCACTGGTGAGATGCTCTCCTGGCCATCCTTCCCACCCCTTTCATGGCAATATTGAGGGACTTAGATCCCACTCCAAGCTGGCAGCAGAGCAGAGAGCGAGCTGCTGATGCAGGAGAGTCAATCCAGCAGAGAACAAGATTCTCAGCAATCCAGAGGAAAACTCTAAGGAGCTCTAAGAAGCAGGGAGCAATCCAATAAACCATTAACTGCTGCTGCTCACCTTCTGCAGGTATATGAAGACAAAATTTCTGGGCTTTGTGCATGTTTGTCTTTCAAAGAACAATTTTAGCTCTCTGTCCAATACATCTACACTAAAAAGCCAGCTTTTTCTTCCTGGTATAGTATTTTCCCATTTATCCATCATCTTCTAAGTGGCTATCTGATACTCCAGGTGCCTTTCTTGTCCCTGTTCTCCCTCTTTATTTATCCTGTTGGACAATTTGTGTCTCCTTTGTAGCTTATGAATATACACCTCATTGATAAGGACATTGAGATCTGCAGTTTGTCTTCTCTGGAATGGTTCTGGCCTCCTTCCTGACTCTCTAGGTATGCCTGCAAATATAGCACAAGTGCATCGCTCACTGCTGACCACAGCCTTGAGAAATAAACTTCCTTAAACAACAAGCCACAGCCGTCTGCGGCAGAAGCCAAGACTCGCTGGCCTTGCCACATGCCACAAAGGTCATCAGCCCCAAACTGCCCCAGCAGACAGGACAGAATGCCAGAAGCAAAGGACATATAAATCTAATGCCTGTCAGCTTAACTATGTCAGCTGATTGCTGAGCTCAGCCAGAGGGGGAAAGGAGAAGATTGGCTGCAGTTTAACTTTATAAGTCTCAAGGGATTGGGACCCCTTTCAACACAAGTGGTTTTAGCAATTCCTTAAACATTTCACCCAGGAAAGATTCTTTAACCCTGAGCTCTAGGGTGTATCAGTCAAACCATCCACAGGTCCCAGAGCTGGTCAGAGGATGGCAGGAAAGCTGGGAGTCTCCACAGAGCAGCTGAGGCCTGTAGGATTTATTTATCTGCCGTAATTCTTGAAAAGGGTTTATTATTTGCCACTTTACATTGCCCTAAGCATTGTTTCCAGAGATGCAAGAGCAGAGCATCTACAAGGCTCAGGGTCAAGCAAAGTCACACAGTCACAGAATCATGGAGTCATTTAGGTTTGAAAAGCCCTCAAAGATCATTGAGTCCAACATTCCCCCAGCATTGCCATGTTTACCACTAGACCCTGTCCCCAAGTGTCCACACATTTTTTGGACACTTCCAGGGATGGTGACTCCAGCACTGCCCTGGGCAGCCTGGCCAGGTCTGGTGAACCTGAAAGACACCTGGCCTGGCAGGTGACAGAGAGATGCAGCTGGGTCACTGATAGTCACTGAACCATGGAGGTGGCAGTGAACAGGGGCTCTGGAGGTCCCCAGTCCATCCTCCCACTCAGGGCAGGACTATCTGGAACACCTGATTAGAGCAGCCAAGGCTTTTCCATTGAGTCTCAGCAAACACCCCAAACTCTCACAAGGATGGAGATTCCCCCTCTCTCATGACCTGCCCCAGGCCTGCATCAGCTTCCTGGGGAGGCCTTTTCCTCGTGCCCAACCTGAACCTCCTGAGATGGAACTTGTGGCCATTTCCTGTAGCAATTCAATCCTGAAGCACAAAGAAGAGTTTGTCTCTCTGTACCTTCTGTGACCATGCTTGCTCTGCTGGCCACACATCTCTGGATTTAGCCCAGGGTGCAGAACTTTACGATGGGCACACAGAACTGGTTCATCTTTAAGCTGGCACCCACCCAAGAACACCTCCTGTTCAGGTGGAATGGTTGTGCTAACATTGAGCAGTGAACATGAGATGACAGTGAAGTTTCTGTGTACAAGTACCAGGGCAAAACTGCAGAAACTTGCTTTGTTAAATGTGTGGAAATGGATAAAGGGCTAAAAGGAGGCAACAAAAATTAATACAAGAGAGCTCAAGGTGAAGGTTGGAGTGACAGTGCCTGTCAGCAAAGGCATGACATGAAGAAGGGCAAGCACTGCAGAAAGGAGAACTCCTGAGCTGAAAACCATCCTGACAAATCATGTCCCATAAGGCAGTTTGGAGATGGAAGCTTCTAAACCTCAGCATGCCAGAGTCAGGGATTTAGGATTCCTGGCAACATTTCTCTTCTAATGATTTTGCTTACCAGAAAGTCTGTCATTAAGGCCCTGTGAGGAATTGCTGTCATGCTGCAGTCTGATATCAGCTATTATTAATAACTGGGGAGTCCTGGCTTATGAAAGGAATACATTTGGGTGTGCTCAGAGAAAATCCATGTTGTTTCATCTGCGTTCAGTGGGGAGGAAACCATGAGTGATCAGGTTCCTTTGACCTTGTACAGGTGCTCTGAAGATGCCATTCCTGCCAGGGAATTGGGTCTGTTGCTACACTCAGGGGCCTGACTCTGATCCTCAAGTTTTTTGTCACAGTACAAAGTCAACTTTAAGTATAAGAGCGCAGTTCAGGTGTTCCATCCCTGCACTGGGGCAGATTTTCATCTCTCGGGTCCATTTTCATATCTCTGTTGAAATCTGCTGGTTTCCTTCATTTCTACATTCCATAGCTTCCTGAGGCTTCAGTCCGAGATTGACTTAAGTGGAGATACTCACAAATGAGAGACCCAAGCACAGGGACCTCCACACCAAACACAGATGGAAAAAAATATTTGGTTATTTTTATTTCTACTATGACCTTGATTCCCCAAGGTATTCCCTTCATATCTTCCTCACACCTACAGATTCTGTCATGCTTCTTGTCCTGATGAGTCTGAGAAGGGATGTTTTGCTAGCTTTTATATGCCTTTTCCAACCTGGTGTGTTTGCAAAGCCTGGTTAAGTGATTAAGTAAGAATTGACAAATATCAACCTAGGTAGGACAGTACAAATTCCTTAAGACAAGCAGTGAAAAAATCTAGACCAAAAAAAAGAAGATGAAATGGGTTGACTCTGCAGTGCTGAGAGTGAGAATATGTGAAGCCTCCATTTTAAATCATAATGACAGCAAAAATGGTGATGACAAAGCTGACTGGAGAACCGAGGACACAGGAATGGAAATCACCATGAGAGCGTGGATGGAAAACTCCATGTGCAATTCCAGCATGAGCTGGTAACTATTGCTGTTAGGGAAATATCCCAATTTCCAGGAAACATGGCTGCTCGTCCATGTTGAAAACCAAGTTTCTCAAACAGCAAGATGTGTGGAGGTGGCACCATGGGCTGCTCAGGTAGTGGAGGGCAAGTTGTATTAAAATCGAGTGAGTAAGGTTAGTTTGTTCAGCCCAACAAAAGAGGGATGGGTGATAAAAAATATTAAATATCTTACAAAGGTAAATAGCAAAAGAGGACACAAAGTGAGAGAAGGACAAAGAAAATAACTGTCCATAAAGAGGAATATCAGGAGACTTTTAACCACCAGATGTGGTTAGCCCAGCCTCATGGTTGGAATAACAAGGTGGAGTGTCTGACAGAGTTACCATAGATTTATTTTATAATGGGAACTTGGTGTCACAGCTTTCTGCCACTCAAATTCAGAGTCCTTTTCTAAGGTCAGGAGATCTGGGAGGACAAATGGCCCAGAGACACTGAGCTCAGAAACTCTTGGCTGCAGTAAATGCCAGTTGGGGGTGATTTGCTATACAGCTATTTTGGCATTTTGTTGTCCTGACCCTTGGACATTCTCTTTCAATTGCCAGCCGACAGTGAACTGTGTGCACAGCATGATGGCCCCCATGTCCCAGCCCAGCAGCAGGGCCCTGGGGAGAGCTCTGGGTACCCCAGTGCACTCATTTGGGTGAACAAGGCAGTGTCACAGCAGGCTTACAGGCTGCCAACACCCTGCCAGAGAAGCCCTTGGAACAGGAGGTCCCAGTTCTTACCCACTGTAAGACCTCCACGTCCTTTAGACAGAAATCCCAGATGGGTGTTTCATCCAAACAGAAATACATCTTTTGTGTGTGTCTGTTCTCTGCTGTGATGGTTCTTCCATCATTGGTGTGCGGGTGCCTCTGACAGCATTTCATGGGACCTGCTGGGGGCTCTGGGGTCTCAGAATCACCACAATTTCCTGGGGTTCGTGACTCCTCTGACTTGTGATGGAGAGTGTGGGAAGCTGTGACCAAGGTGTGTCCCCTCCTCCTCCCTGTACACCCAGCTGACAGCAGAGCCAACAGCAGAGCTCCTGCCCCAGCACCCTGCACCCAGGGGCTGTGTCCCTGCTGCAGACCATAAATTACTCACAGCCAGCTTTAACACCTCCACAGAGTTATGCCCCAAAGCTTTCAGTCCCAGTGGCTCTGGAAGGGGTCAGTGCCTCTGCATGTCCAAGCAGGTGTTGATAATAAGGAAATGCCCCCCCGTGGTGAGAGGAATTTTAGAAGCTGCGAGGAGAGATCGCAGGCACAGGGAGGGCAGTGCAGGTGGCTGCACCAACTGACTGTCCTGGGCACTTGGCCTCAAGGACAGAGCTCTCCTGCAAACAGATCCCTGGCAGAGCCTGTGCCAAACACAACTGCTACAACAGCCTTTGGGCCATGCCTTATGGTTAGGAGCAGTCTGCTGCAGCAAAAATCCCCAGGCTTTCCTGAGGAGGTGGGAAACACACAGCTTTTGTATTGTTTCACTTGAGAAATGAACATTCATGAGGCAAAGGCTAGAAAAATCTTTCTCCAGATTTCAGAACAAAACACACAAGACACAATCATTCTACAGTCCACAGTCCCTTTTGGAGCTACAGAGAGCATACAGAAGCTCTCAGTCCTTTCCCCATGTTTGGTGAGATGCACTGAATAATTTGGTTGTGTTTCAGTGCCACCATTCAGAAAGGAAATTCAGCATGGAAACAGCAGAAAGTGAGCCAAATAAAAGTCTCTTCATACTCATAAATGATGTTTTCTCACACTCCATCATTCCCCAGAGGTGAGGAATTGCCTTGCTTTGATTACTCAGGATGAAATAGGTGAAGGAGACCCAGGGTGAGGTGCTAACACGGCTCTGGCACAGCCCCATCACCACCTGCAGCACTTGGCTGTTTGTGCTGACTTCCTGTGAGTACTTGGGGTAATCCCTGAGTTCCCAGCACACCCCTTCCAAATGAAATGTTCCAGCAGAGCCTCTATTCCTGCCAGTGCCAGAATCCACCTCCCTTTCATGCCCCATTCCCTTCACAGGACTGAAGGAAGGGAGCTGGGCAGGGCCTGCTTAATTTGAATATTAGGAAAAATTTCTTCACTGAGAGGGTGATCAAGGCCTGGCACAGCTGCCCAGGGTAGTGGTGGAGTCACCATCCCTGGAAGTATCCAGAAAACAAGTGGATGTGGAGCTTGGAGATGTGGGTTAGTGGTGGCTTGTGCAGAGCTGGGTTAATGGTTGGACTGGATGACCTTGGAGGTCTTTTTTGGCATAAATGATTCTGTGATCCTGTGTCTCATGGTCACAGGACCTCCAGCCTGAGTACTGCTGGTCCTGAGAAGATGCCACTCCTGCTCCTGGCTTTTTGTTTGTACTGACATGGCCATACAGTGCTCTCCAGGTGTCAGGATCTGTGATATTTAAATGATCCCGAGATATTAGAAAGTCTCTGTCTTTCAGCCCCGCTGCCAAAGAAGAAGTCATAATTCGTCTGTGCTGGTTTTCAAGGTTGTTTATTTCTTCTCATCTAAAATATTTTCTCTCTGACCTGCAGCAGGTCTGTCTGGCAGGACAGCGTGTGGGGCTCTGCCCCTCAGTGGGATGTTACAAACATTCTGTACTAGAAATTACGTGTGCCATATTTACAATAACGTGCCAATATCCATCACCCATGTTGAACAGTGTGTCCCCAGCCTAAGCCAACAGAAAAATGCAAACAGCACAGTGAAACATGGAGGGCATGAAGGAGAAGAAAAAGGACAAGGCACGCCCAGTTTCCTCCATCTTTCCCCCTTTGAACCCCTTATCTAGAATCCTAAAATTCTGCTTTTGCACCTGTACCACACTAATTACTACTTATATCAAACACTCAGAGCTTGTAATTCATCCTGTAAGATTGAAAACACTTTTCCATGGACAGACATCAGAGCCAGTGTCTCTCAGGGCTCTGTACAGGGGGGTTCCTGACCCCCTGCCAGGGTCCCAGAGCTTCCAGGGCAGCCACAGGGATGCCCTGGATTCCCACATCCAGGTCTCCTATTTTCAATGGTGTAGGACAGTTAACTCCATGTTAAAGCTAAGGATTGACCCTGCAGAGGAAACCCTGGAGCTGGGAAGGTGTGATCCCATCCCAGTCTCCCAGAACAGGCCATTGAAGCAGGTCTCTGTTCCTCTGCCCTACAGTCTGTGTGAGGAGGGCCTCCCCTGAACCATCAATTACAGCACACAGTTAGTTCCACTGAGCCAGAGTCTCCCAGCAGAGTCCTGGCAAACTGCCCTTCCTCCCACTTCTCCCTCATTAGGCTGCTCCTCCCTTGCTTGGTCTTTAATTAGCTTGTCATCAGCAACTTGGCCTGGACTGAATACCCTGCATTGTCCCAAATGAAACTGTGTAAGACAGATGGGACACCAAAGCAGCAAGAGAGGAGGGCAAGAAGACTTGCAAAGCCATCAATACGTGTCTGACTGCAGGGACAGGCTTGCCAGGAGCAGCAGTAAGATCTCATCTGGCCTGGACAAACTGGGGGTGTTCAAACTGTAGATTGGCTGGGACCCAGCAACCTCATTTCAGCAAACCCAACATAAATCCAGCACAGGGAGAGACAAACTCCAGCAAAACCAGTGGCCTTAAGGAGTGAAGCTCTTTATTGTGGCATTGAAGTTGTCAGGAAAATTAATCCACAAACACCAGAGGTTTATGTCCAAAGTAGAGACAGAGGAGTCCTGTAACCTTATTTGAAAAAAAGGGAGAGGCCATGGGCATTTCCCCTGGGGCCTCTCAAATTTTTAGAGGACACAGCATCCTAATTTCCCAGCCATATTTCCCTCTCTCTTTCCCCATCATCTGAGGTACTTAAGAGGTACAGACTTCCCAAATTGCCTCATACAGACCCCTTTCTAAAGTATAACCCCCCATTTTCTTTTCCTATGAGATTCATGATTCCTCCCATTGCATCTCTCATCTCTCAGTATCTAGCTTTACCCACAGTTTGTTTATAAAGACAGATCCCTCTCATTCCTTTCAAAGTGTTCAACCTACCCACCTGGTTTGGAGCAGCTTCACAAGGAAGTATCACACCCTTGACTCCCTTTTTTCCCTAGTTCAGAAGCCAGCCGGTGGCCTCAGATCCCCTTTTCCCTGCATTCTGCTGGAGGTTTATTCCCTGTGTGCACACACAGAGCTCACAGACACTCCTGGCGCCGCTGCAGAGCCTGGAGCCGGCACACGGGAGGGGACAGGGCAGCAGCAGTACAGGAGGGGAGAGCAGCCCAGCAAGCTGGCACCTGTTGTCAGGCAGATGCCAAGGCTTGTGTCAGCCTGCTGAAAATGTTTCCCCTTCGACCTTAGCGACCTTTCCCATCACACTTTATGAGGCAGACTGCTCCCATTAAGTGCCACTTGATCCTCTGCTAATGCAGCAGTTATGAAAGGGCCATAGCACTTGTCACTAGGATAAACACCTTCTGAGTGGGAGAAGGGGTACACACACCCTCCCCTCTGCTCCCTCACGTCCCTTCCATGTCTGTCCATCACCACTGGCACAGCCCCTGGTTTGGAGCAGGAAAGCTGAGCCTGGCTGCAGCACTGCCCTGCCTCTGCTGCCAGGGCCTGAACGATTACACAGAGAGGGGCTGCTTGGCTTAGTCAGACTTTGCCCTTCAAGAGAGGGATTCAGGACACAGCCCTGGGTGTGTACTGCCCCTTCAATCCTGCAGATCACACAAGCTCAACCAGCTGTGATGGGGACAGGTCCTGCTCTGGCCACCCCTGTCCAGTCAGGGCTCACAGCCCTCTGCAGCTTTAGTGTGCTCAGGAAAAAAGGCTCAAGATGTGCCAGGGAAGGTTGGACATTAGGAGGAATTTCTTCACTGGAAGAATTATTAAACATTGCAAGGGGCTGCCGAGGGAACTTTGAAGTCCTCAACCCTAGGAACAACTGGATGTGGCACTCAGTGCTCTGGGCTGGGTGACAAGGCGGGGGGTCAGGCATAGCTTGGGCTCAATGATGTCAAAGGTATTTTTCAACCTAAATGATTCTGTGATTCAGGCACAGGGGAAGCATAAACACACCTTCCATGCTGAAATGCTCCTTGGTACTGCCCGCAGCCTTCACAGGAGTGGCTTGGCTGTTTGGGTAACCTGAGCAGAATCTCCAAGGGGCTGGCACTAACGGGGGGTAGGTGGACACTACTGCCCTGCAGGACTCTTGCCCAAAGAAAATAAGAGCTTGAGGGCCAGGGCAGCCTGCTCAGAGTACAAACAAGCTGCTGGTACTCTCCTGCCAGCCAGCTCTTCCAGCTCCTCGGCATGCTCACAGGAGTGACCAGCACCAAGGGATTTTGTCAGCCCTTTGAGAAGGGTTACTGCATTGATTCTTCTACCCCAGAACAGGACACACAGAATGTGGCTCATCATCCCTGTGGAGAGACCCCCAGAAAAGGGACTGACTTTGGAAGAAATAGCACACATGGGCAGGTTTTAGTGAATTGAAAGGTTTTCAGCATCTACACTGAAATATTTGTCAAAGGAGAAGAAAAAGTAATCAAATGAAGTCCCTTTCTTTTCCAGAAGCTCTGGTGCTCCAGTCCTGGCTCTCTGAACTGTGTCAGAGGTCTCCTGGGTCTCAGGGAGCAAGAGATCTGTCAGCCAGCAGGAGTATCTGAGGTGTTTTCAGTAGCTGTGATGGATGGTGACGGTTGGCAGCACTGCTTGGGCTGTGGGTTACCTGGGGGGGAGTGCTCAAGGTGTGCACATTTGCCTTGTCCCTGTCTGACAAGGGCTGCATGGTCTGAGATTGCTTTGGGGCAAACAGGAGATGAGTCAGCAGAGACACTTTAGTTTTATCTGCTCTGGGTTTGAAATAAATCCCTTCTGGACCAGATATCTACAGAGGGGGGTTCTGCTGGTCACTAATCCCTGTGCAATGCCTTGAATCATGACTGTGTCACAAAACAGAAACACAGAAGGGAAGAAACTTTTGAAGTCTCTAATCCAAGCCCAAACTCTTCAAGAGCTCTACCTGCTCAGGCATTTTTGGCTCTTGTGGGAGCAAACATTAAAAACAGCAGTGGTTTGTAGGATCACAGCTCTCTGCACCAGTAAGAGGTGGATATTGTGAACACTGTGGTGATCCCTGCTCCTGGGACACCCTGCAGAGCTGGGACCACTCCTAGGGACTATCTGGTCATTCCTATATTACCCATCATGAGCATTCCCCAACAAAGAAAGCTTAGGAAGGAGCTGTGAAATCTGCCTATTGCAGCAAGATCAATTTTCAGGAGAATTTCCCCTATTATCTAGGAGGAATAGGGGCAGTGAAAGAGACTCTCTCCACTGTCTTGAAATGTCTCATGTCTTTCCACAGGAGACATTTCTGCCCATCTGACCTATGGCTGAGTGGCTTCCCCTCCAGCTTTCCCTTGCATGGAAAAGGAAAATTACACAGCTCTGGGAGATCAGACTGTTGAAATAAAAAGGGAGTGAAGTCATCTTAGCTTCAGGAGAAATGTTCTGACTTGTGACTGCCCTCCACGTGGTGATAACGGGGTATAATTTATATGGGTAGAAATCCCTCTTCCCACTCTAACAATGTTTTGTTTGCTTTGTCCTGAATATTGAGCCCACTCGTGCCCTGGAAATGATGGTTCAGAACACATGTGCAGAGTTCCTAACCCTGGGCAATGACAAGAAGTCTCATCAGCTCAAATAAATATCCCTGCCTCACCAGCACAGGCCCTCGTGCTTCAAATGTCTCACTTCCCTACCTGCCAACACTGGAACTCCATAAATAGGGCCAGCTGGGAGGGGAGCTGGGATGTGCACTGCCATCCATGAGATACCTGTGAGGCCAGGCCACGCTTGGAGGGAGCTCAGGGTAAGCAAAAAACACAGCACCAGGCAGGAGAGGCCTGGCCCCCAAGGCTGGGGCAGCTTGGTGGATCACTGAGCAATCCAGAGCTCCCTCTGGAGCAGGCTGGCTCTGAGCATTTCTCTGCTCTCACAGCACCTTTGCACTGCTCCAACACCTGCAGCAAGACTCCAGTGGAGACTCCACATCCCCGCAGTAGACTATGTGTGAAATACAAAGCTGTGTTTCGTGTCAGGTAAATAAAGGCAGCATGTGTAGTTGTGGTTATGAAATGTGTGAAACACGGCCATGGGACAGCTATAAGGATGAGTTCTAATAAACAAGGAAGGAAAGCAGGGAAGAAGGCTTTTGAACCAATCTTTTGTTTGCAAATAACAATTATAAGTCTTAAGCTGTTTTGTAATAAGAACTTTTGAGTTATAACTTTAGAATGTTGCTTAGTATTAAGGATATTAAAATGTAGTTCTAGAATGTATAAGTCTTAAGCTGTTTTGTAATAAGGACTTTTGAATTATAATCTTATAATGTTGCTTAGTACTAAAGATTTTAAACTATAGCTTTAGAATGTACAAAGGATTTAAACAGAAAGGGAAGGGACCCTATCTCAAGCTCCTGGAGAAGGAAGATGGACATCAAGATTGCTGATTAGTGACTTCAAAAGGGAAAGCTGGACATCACTACCATAGATTAATGATCCCAGAAAATAGAAGTTGGATCCCACCATCTGGACACACATCCTGGGATGTACACAATAGGGTATAGAAATTGGAAAGGAACCAAAGATCACCATCGTAGAGTTACGATCCTGAAGTATAGAATTGTGATGTTAAAGGTAGAAATGGAAACTGTCGAAAGCTCACATAGAAACTGGGAAAAGATTATGAATATGCATGAATATGATTGATAAATACCAGCAAGCCCAACAACTGCTGTGCAGTCGGAGGGGAAAACCCCCACCACTGTACCCAGCGCTGTCTTTGCTCATACATTACCATATTAATTAATAAATTGAATTGCTGCTTGATATATTGGCTGAGTCAAGGGTCACATTCCTAACGTATGGCTCAGGACATGCTCAGAACATCCAGGGTGGTGCTTGCTGACGTTGGTGTCAGTCTTTCCATCCCTGCCAGTGCATTCTGAAGCAGGATGTGACACCTCCTGCCTGCACCCTCCCATAACCCACCAGTATCTGCCAGCGCAGCACCTGCTGGCACAGCAGCTCCCACCCCCTTTCCCAGCACAAAGGCTGCTCTCAGAGGTTTGTGATTCCCAGCACTGTAGGTCCCTCATACTTCCACAGAAAGGGCAAGCACAGCTCTCCGCAGATGTTCTTCACTCCTACAGCCATGGGCTGAATCTTGCTCTGCATTCCACCCCCCTCCCTGCATTACACAGCCCTCTGTCACTGAGCCCAGAACAGCAGGGGAAGGAAATGGGACTTTTAGCTCACTCCCACTGCTCCTGAGCCCATCTGTTCCACAGGGCCAGAACCATCCAGCACAGCATCAGCGATGTGGAAGCACTCACTGGTGATGTGACCCACCTGTACAGGTCATTCCTGACAAAAAACACCACTTGGAACCAACTCTTGAAATAATCCTGCCCAAAGAGAAAGCCAACACAGCAGAAATTTAGAGCAGGTTCTGTATCCGGGCCCTCCTTTGTCTTCCCTTCCAAGGAGAAGGCTCTTTGACAAGTTGGGAATAACCTCCATCCAATCAGGGCCTGAATGCTGGAGAAGCTGTTAATTGCCTCTTGAAGTCTTCTGTCAGCAACATTATCCTGTCCTGCCCTGCCCAGCCTGGCCAGGGATTGTCCTGGTCAGTGGCTGCAGTGGGGCACGGAGAAGGGGAAGGTGAAATATGATATGAAAAATAAAACCTACGGCAGCAAGCAGTGCTAATAAAAAAATCGTGAGGGAAGCAGCATTCCAAGGAGGAGGGAATGCTGGGGGAGGAAAAGCACAGACCTCTCTTGACAAAGGTCCAGATAATTTTAAAAGGACCCAAGAAATTATATTTTAATGTCTATTTTTAATACAACCTACATGTGTGCTGAGAGCACTGCCTGCCACACCACTATCTTATTACTTCCCAAATTAGCAGCAAAAAGATGAATTTAGACAGGAGGGAATAATTTTTAACAAAAGCATCACTGCCTTCTGGGGAAGACGCCTGACCTGAAACAATCATGTCCAGGGAAACCCCACACCACAGACAACCCCTCGGGCTAGGAACCCCACAGCTGGAAACACAACAGTTTGGGGTGGTTCAGCACAGCTGGGTGACTGATGATGATGTCAGATGAGTGTAGCACGTCACTTTAATTGGACATAAATACATGTTTGTCACTACAGCTGACAACAAAAGGTGTGGAGATAAAAATGACCAGAGTATTACTGGGAGCCTTTGGCAGTTTCCCACCTGCATGTCTGTGTTTGCTTTTCTGGTTTACATTTTATTTCATCCAAGTAATACAGAAATGAAAGGCTTGTACTCATTCCCTGTCCCTTTTCCAAGGGCTGCAAAAGCCCCTGACAAGCCCCCAGCCCTCTCTGGGCTGAGCCCTACGGGTGACAACCAGTTACTGTAGCTGGAGCTTCCCTGGCTCTCCTCCTCCCTGAGTTCAGCCCTGCAGGAAGAGGCAAAACTCCCACCCATACTGCTGGATCCACGGGGATGACCCATCTGGGGCCCCCAAATTAAAGGCTGATGGCAGAGCTGAGAAAGCACAACATTCAGTTGCACTGAGGGAACCTGCCCACCTAGTTACTTTTTGTGTTCTTTTCTGCGCCAGAGGAAGTGAGCATGTACTTGCACTGAAATTACTTCCTTCAAACACAGCTGAGTCACTTCTGCAAGTCTCTACTAAGGTTTCTGGAGAGCATCCTGCTCCAAGGGGGCAAATACAGGTGGGATCTTATAACCACAGTGCCCCCCCTAGTCCCACCAAACAGAGAAATTAATCCTGCCGAGGGGTCTCCCCAGGAATTCTTTTATCCTTTCTGAAACAGAGCAGCTGTTTAACAATAACTCAGCATGGCAGGTCAGAAGATTATGAATTCTGTATCCACTTGGGAATTTTTAGGGAAACAAAACCCCACCTGTACAAACTGGAAGAGGCTGAGACGGGGTCCATTACTGCACTGAGCAACCCTTCCAAACCATAGGGTCTTGGCTATAAACTGCCCCAAAGGCAGTGACCTCTATTAGCAAAGACTTCCTTGGTCTCATGTGTAGAATTTTCCCCCATTGTTCCTGATGTTGGGACATGTGAATGAATCTCTTGTTTTACTTTGTTTGTGTGCATGGCTTTTGCTTTATTTATTAACTGATTTATCTCAAGCCACAACATGTCTTGCTTTCACTCCTCTGACTCTGCCCATCACACTGTGAAGGAGGGAGCGAGTGTGGGGCTGACTTGGCAGCCAAGTTAACCGGGACACCCACTGGGAAGCAGGAGGAGTCCCTGACCATCAGCCCAGCCCAACAGCTCCAAGTTGGCCGGGTTTAAGGAGCAGTCACAGCATGAGGTGTACTGGGGTGACTGCAGCCCTCCTGCACAACCTTAGAAGGCAAAACCAAGACCCAGAAGGCCTGATGCCAAAAATACACTTAGGCATAATTATTCACTCAATTCCATCCAAAGTCTTGGAGAAACGTATTTTTGGCTGCATCAGGTGTTACAGAAAAGGATGCCAATGGCAGTGATTCTCTGCCAAGTAAGGAGGAGCCAGACTTCCCAGGATACCCACACGGAACAGGAGTGGGTGCAGCACGGAGCAGTCCCCAGAGGCTGCAGCCACTCGGCCTCACAAATAAGATCCATCACAGCCATCCTGATTCTATTCCTTCCCCTCTTCCCTCACATCACACACATGACAGGGGGAGGACAGCAGGGAGGGTGGCACTGGAGTGTCACAGACATCTCTACATCCAAGGAGCCGGAAGCATCCCTGCTGTGGGCAGTGCTTTATACCCCTGGCCTGGAAGATGAAAGTATTTTGGGTCTGGCTTTGCCAAGTCTCCACCTGCCTCAGTTCCATCAGAGCACAATTCCCTACCCTTTCCCATGGCAGCTCCCTCCCAGGAGGAGGAAGCTCTTGTTTGGTTCACAGCAGGACTGCACCACCACACAGGATCCCAGGCTCCAGGGAAGAGCATCGGCTCTTGAAAAATACCCCAGGCCACAGAGGATTCCCTTTTCCCTCTGTTTCCTTGGGAAAGCACGGTGAAATCAGGCAGGGGGAAGCAGTGTGGGCCAGAGCACTGCTCTGGGGTGCAGCCACTCTCTCCTTTAGTCTCAGCACTGCAGAAGGCTTGGCTGAACCCAGAGGAGACCCTGATCCTCAGCCATCCTCTTTCAAAGAATCACAGAACCACAGAATCACTGAGGCTGGCAAAGACCCCTGAGATCATTGAGTCTAACTTGTGACCAATGCCCACCTTGCCAACCAAAACCATGGCACTGAGTGTCACTCCAGGCTTTCCTGAAACACCTCCAGGCATGGTGACTCCACCACCTACCTGGGCACCCCATTCCAATCTAATCACCCCTTCTGTGAAGAAATCCTTCCTAATGTCCAATCTGAGCCTTCCCTGGCATATGGTTTGTGACTGGCAGTGGTCTCCTGTCTAGGGGCAGAAATTATTAAACACAACACAGGTGGAGAAGTAGGAATCCCCCCCTTTGGGGGTCAGCCATGTGTGGGTTGGCTCCCCCTCACCACCCCCCAGCCATCCCATCACCAACTGTGAGTGTCCTCCCCATCACACCTTCATGGCTGCACAGCTGTGACCCATGAGAACCAGCTCCAAATTCCATTGTCCAGAGCTACCCTTCATGGCTGGACATTAATGGCTGTTCTCTGCCCATCCATACCATGGGAGGCCATGCTGGACAGAGGGTCCTGCACAACCCCAGCCTGCATGTGCATGGCCCAAGGACACACACTGACACTGGATCTCCCAGGTTATCAGAGACCAGCCTGCTGGGCAGCCACATCTTCTGTCAGCTCCCACGCACACAGCAGCTGCTCCTGCCTGGGATTGACGCTGTTTGTTCATTAATGTGTGCTCACAAATCTCCATGAGGCTTTTTAAGACCATCAGGTCTTTCAGGGTGAGCGATGCCCTCAAGAACTGACTGTCACAAGCAGCTCTTGTGACCCTCACAAGCTCTTCAGCCACCCTCACAGAGCCCCTCCCACTGCTGTGGTGCCATTTGACTGAGGAAACTGAGGCACGGCACCACAAACCACTTCCGTGGAGCTGGAAGGGAGCTGACAGCATAAAGAGAAGGAGAATTGCCATTGTTTGGTCTGATCACCCATCCTGCATAAGGAAGAGAGTCCCACAGGTTGGCCCAATGGCCAGGTACCCT
Source organism: Vidua chalybeata (assembly GCF_026979565.1). Taxonomy (NCBI): domain Eukaryota; kingdom Metazoa; phylum Chordata; class Aves; order Passeriformes; family Viduidae; genus Vidua; species Vidua chalybeata. Next base: position 788,319 of record NC_071553.1, on the reverse strand, counting down.
GGAGTCTTCTCTTGTCAGTTTACAATTCCCAAAGCATTTCATTTCATAGGCAATAGAAAGACCAAATGATCTTGCTGCAGGTGAAGAATGAAATTTCTTCCCCCTGAATTATAGGATGTGTTTTATAATGGCAGGATGTATTTCTAGAATATTTACAAGTCAATGTATCTGTTCACAATTTAAAATAAACTGCCCTTTAAATATGTGCCAGGTGCTGTGACCCCGGCGCTGGGCCGGAAGGAGGTTTGCAGTGTTGTCACCAACACCCATGTCCAGAGAAAACAAGGACAAGCTGTTCCTGTGTGTCCTCAGCCACTGCTCTTGCTAACAAAAATGCCACCTGTCCTTCAGATTGACACCACAAGTGCCAGCACGGCCTAATTACGTGGGTAAGGGGACAGGAACAGGGCAGGGTATTAACACCTGATGTATTTCCCCTCTTTTACACATTTGTGTTTGTCTCCTATCTCCCATTCCCTCTCCCTCCATGCCACGTGAATTGTGTTTGGCCTCTCTTCCCGGGCCACTGCCCATGGAAGGCTCCTCTGAGGCACCTCTCACCTTAGTGCTGCCAGCAAAGTGGGAGGCAGAAATCAGGAATGAACAGCCCCATGGGGTCACTGGTTGTCCCAAGGTCTCCAAAGCCTCTTCCCAGGCCCTGTGTGAGTCACAGATGCCTACAGGGGGATGTCAGTGGCTAAAATCAACCCATGTTACTGGGAATTCAGGGCAAGATCTCTATAGGGTTCAGAACCCGTTGATGGAGAGATTTTTGAAGGGGTCTGTATTCAGCACACACAGAAATTGAGGAAACATCACCACATCTCTTGTGTGTGTGCAGTAGTGAACTTGGGAATGAGGACAAGACTGAGCAACAGGTAGGAAGAAATAAAGCATCAAATCCTGCTCCCTTCAGGCAAACTCACTTTTCCCACTGCTGCTGGGCTTTAAACACAGCAACAGGGATGACATCCAGGAGATAACTGAGCCTGCTGCATCCCAGTTATCTGGGACAGACAAAAAGGCAGCTTTGCCAGGGGGAAAGTCAGCAAGGAAACAGGAAACATTCTCCTGGAAGTGTGTGTGAGATCTCCCACTCATCACTGCAGGAGTGTACACACAACTCACTCTTCCATCCAAGAATTCTGAAACCAGCCTCTTGGAAAAGGCACTTGAACTGAAATGCAACTTTCAAACTCATCCTGTATTGCGTCAGTCTGTTTTTGAGGCACTCACCCAAAAAATCTGATCCCTGGATGTGGTCTCTCAGCTGCCTAGGCCATTCCTTTACTTCCTCCAAAGGCATTTCCAGTGTCTTGTCCCCAGTCCGGGCTGCTTCCTCCAAGTGTCTTCTGTAACCCCACAAGAAGCCGTGATATGGACCTTTGGGCTGCAAAAGACACAGAAGAACAGATTGCTGTTCTTCTGACAACAGGCATGTCAGAGATAAAAACACCTCCTCACCAGGCAGAGGAAAGTCAGTCAGAGAAAATCCCTGTGGCCATGGGCTTATAAACCTGAAAAAACTCAGCTGTGTCACAGCGCTGAGTGTCCCATGAGCAGGCCCAGGGTTCTGCTTGGAAGGGAGAGCTCTGATTTAGCACCAAAGAGCTTCTTTCGCTCAGCAACACTGGAGTAGGAGGAAGGAATTAGAAGTCTTTTGTGCATCTAATACCTGGGATTATTCTCATGGAATGTTTCCTTGGATCAGTCCAGCTGACTTAGACCACTATCCTATACTGCAGTGACAGGGGGTAGAATGCAGCCATGGCAGGGCCAGGATTTTAAACATTACAGCAATGGGGTGAGAAAACTCTTTAGAATATTATTTATGAAACTATGTACAAGAATATGCAATGACAGGATGAGTGTGAATGGCTTCAAACTGAAAGACAGTAGGTTTAGATGAAGTGTTAGAAAAAAATTCTTCAATGTGAGGGTGGTGAGGTCCTGGCACAGGCTGCCCAGAAAAACTTTGGCTGCCCCATCCCTGGAGGTGTCCAAGGCCAGGCTGAATGGGGATTGGAGCAACCTGGGATGGTGGAAGGTGTCCCTGCCCAGGGCAGAGGGTGGGATGGGATGAGCTTTGAAGTCCCTCCCAACTGAAACCACCCGATTGTTATAAATTGAGGTGAATAATTTGTTCAGCTTTTCAAGAGTCAATCAGAAATTTATTGATTACAGCAAGCGATGGCAAGCAAACAGCGCTGGGTGCAGCCGGGGAGTCAGCGCTCTGCTAATGGCTCACACTGTTTCTTCCTTCTTATAGTTTTTTTATACTCTCTTTCTTCCATGTCCGCTGTATCTCTGGGTGTACTCTGCGCTTGCGCCTTTTGTTGTTAGGGGGTCTTCTTTTACTCTCTGGTGGTCGTTTGAGGAAGGCTCTTTTCTTCTTCGGTGAAAGTCTACGGCTTTGTAATGGTCTTTTCTATATAAGGTTATATGTTATATGCACTTAAGCTTAAGTCTGGTTATTTACACAAGGTTTTCCTTTTGGATTCTTGTTATTTACACAAGGCTTCCCTTTTAGTTTTCTGTTATCTACACAAGGCTTTCCCTTTTTGTCTTGATGAACAAAGAGTCTTTTCTAGCTTATCACACCATGACTTTATGACTCTGTGGAAGCACTTTTACATCAGTAATTCCTATGCCAGGGGCATGGAGCAGTGTGGGACATTTTAAAACCTAGCAGTCTCCACAATTTATACATTCTACAAGCCCTAAAACAAGCAGTCTCAATTATTTACTCATTTCTAGAAAGTTAAAACTGCCAGAGAGACAGAACTATCTGCCAAACAGACATTCACCCTCTACCACCTATTTCTGGCTGAATGTATCTTACCTTATTATTTTCATTTTTATTTTCATCAAGTGAGTAAATTCTGTCAGGACTGGAAACACCCTCCCACAAGGGGTTCTTGGCAGGTGGGTTCAAGAAGGACATCAAGGGGCTGGAGAGAGTCCAGAGCTGGGAACAGAGCTGGGAATGGAGCTGGGGAAGGGACTGGAGCACCAGGAGTGGCTGAGGGAGCTGGGCTGAGGGAAAGTGCTCAGCCTGGAGAAAAGGAAGCTCAGGGGGGACCTTGTGGCTCTGCACAACTCCCTGGCAGGAGGGGACAGCTGGGGTGGGGCTGGGCTCTGCTCCCAGGGAACAGGGACAGGACAGGAGGAAACGGCATGAAGTTTTACCAGGAAAGGCTCAGGTTGGACATCCAGAGGAATTTCTCCATGGAAAGGGTGGTCAGGCATTGGAAGGGACTGCCCAGGGACTCCAGGTGGTGGAGTCCCCATTCCTGGAGGTATCCAAGGAATGCCTGGACATGGCACTGAGTGCTCTGGGCTGGATGACAAGGTGGGGGTCAGGCAGAGGTTGGACTCGATGATCTCAGAGGTCTTTCCCAACCTATTTGATTTTGTGATTCTATTTCTAGAAGTTAAACCAGAGGTTTGGGTCTCTTCTTTTTCCATCAAGGGATTTTTTTTACCTGAAAATTTAGTTCCTGACTTTATCCAGCAGCACAGACCAGGTAAATCTGAACCAGGTAAAGCAGCAAAGTGCCAGAGAAGCTGGTAAGCCCTTTGAGAGGAAAGCTAATGTCTTTACAAACAATTTGATGGGTGAGGGTATAGATGTTAACGTCTTTGAAATGGGTCTTCATGTCCCTACTAACTTTGGGCAGCAGGTCTGTTGCAGAGCCCAGACAGCTTGGCTTCTAAAACAGACAAGTGTCAGCACAAGCCTGAACTTTTGAACTTTGAGGGTAAAATAGTAGGTTCAATATGTGGTAGGCGGTTCGCGAAGGCTGTACCTTCCTAGCACCTCAGCCAATGGGCAAAGTAAGAGGCAACATGGGGCCGGGAGTTTGGGATAAAAGGAGGCTGTGCCCTCCAAAACTTGGGGAGAGAAAATCCCGCGGGAGTGTGCCTTGGTGGACTCTCCCTTCGTTCGAGTAAAGTTACAGGACTCCTCTGTCTCCTTTGTGGACATAAACCTCTGGCGTTTGTGGAATTTTCCTGACACCCTCGATTCCTCCAGCTCTGAATGGAACCTCCTGGGAGCTGCCACCGGAGCAAAGCTAAGGCTTGGGGGTATTTGCACACCTGAAGGGTGCAGACACAGAAAGTGGGGCAAACCCGAGGTACTACGAGAACCACATCCAAGGAATGCTCTCTGGGCAAACACCAGGATAGGCACAATGTTCCTCTTGATACAAGAACCAGGCTTATAAAATGAGTCACAAGTCTCAAATACAAGAGATTCATGGCAAGACCGAAGCCTTTGAAACTGAAGGATCACTGATATCATCTATAACCACAAATCAGCCGAAAACAGGAGGGCACCACTGCGGCCCCCACTATCCCCTGATAGACACAGGACCAGCGTCGGTGTGAGGGGAGAGCAGGGCCATGATGGGAGACTGGGGTGTGAGGGGCGAATGGGGTCTGTGAGGGCAGAGAGGGGCCATTAGGGAGGAGTGGCACCGTGAGGGGACAGCTGGGTGTGAGGGGAGAAGGGGCTGTAAGGGGAGAACGGGGATGTGAGGTGAGAAGGGGCTGAGAAGGAGCGGGGCTATCCCGCGTCTCAGCCGCAGGACGAAGCGGCGCAGCCCCGCGGGCGCTGCCCCGGGAAGCCAGGTGAGAGCGGCCCGGGGCACGTCCGCCGAAGGCCCCTCCGGCAACAGCAGCTACCGGCACCGCGTCCCCTTGGCTCTGCGGGACGCGGGCCGCCCTCAGCACCGGCCGGGCTGCCCGCCCTCCGATTGGCCAACGGAGCTGTCTGTCACGGGGCGTCACGCTCCATGGCCAAATAGGCACGCGGGGGGGGCCGGGCCGGGGCCTGCGGGGCGGGGCCGCGCTCGGGCTGGAGCGAGGGGCAGGTAAGGGACAGACAGGGTGGGTACGGCCGGGCCCTGAGGGGCGGCGGGGCCTGGCTCTGGCCCTGCTCTGCTCCGCTCCCCGCACCCGGGCCGGGGCTGTGCGGGACCCGGGGCTCGCGGGGCGGCGGTGGCCTGCACTGCCGGAGGCATCCCGGGAGGCCAGGTGGAACCCGGGGTGGAAGCCCCTGGAGGCTGAGGGAGCATCCGGGCCTTCGGCGGGAGTTGAGGGGTCCGGCCCTGCCCTGGGTCCGGGTCGGTGTTGGGGGTGGTTCGAGCACAGATCCGCAAAGGGAAATGGGAGGGAGTCTTAGAAGCGCTCCGGGTGATGTTCGCAGAATCATCCCGGAATGGTTTGGGTGGAAGGGAACATAAAGCTCATCCAGTCCCAACTCCTGCTATGGGCAAGGACTCCTTGCACGAGACCAGGCTGCTCCAAGCCCTGTGCAGCCTGGCCTTGGGCACTTCCAGGCATGGGGAGGTTAAAGATGAGGTGATTACTGGGCAATCCCAGGGAGAAGAGGGGGTGGTTGTGTGCAGCCGTGCTCTGCACAGCCTTTTGTGGGGGCTCATCCTGGGAGCTGCCACACTCACTCACAAGCCCCCCGAGAACTTCACCTCAACCACGCACCCTCTGCTGTTCTTACTGCGCTGGCGGGTTTTGGTCCAGATGCAGCGGCTTTTGGCCACACGGCTGCTGCAGGCTGGGTCGATGGTCTGGAAAAAATAGCTCTAAGGCATCTGTGCATGTGTCCCTTTGCTGTCAAACTTGGGGATAAATATGCCTTAATTGTCCTTTGTATGGTTGAGGGTGTTGAGTAGTTCATGGTGCGTGAACTCTGCCCAGGTTCTAAGTTTTTGTTTATGGTATAATAGATCATGTGTTTTTCCCTCCTATTTAAAAGTGACATTTATGAGTTGTTCAGATATTCTGAACTCAGCTGAGAGGTAAAAACTGAATTCTAGGTACATGCCCTATTGTTGTCTTAAGAATTCAGACAAAAGTCCACACCCACTTAAAATGGGGAACGTGTACTGAGCAGCTCAGATTAGTCCTGTTCCCCAGATCTGTGATGAAGATCTGAACCCCTGATATACAGGGGAGTCTCCCTGGAAAGAGCCATTGTTTGAGGGGATTTTTGAAACTGTGGTGCAAAACCTTAATAAATCATGGGATGAGGTCATAAGACTCATTTTGGAAGTCTGGCAGCTTGTTAGAAGTTGCTGGTATTTTGTTTTGATAAAGAAGAAAGGAACTTGGTGTTTGTAATCCATTATGTGAATTTAAGGTGTTGACATAAGATAAAGCATAGGGTGAAGGAATATTGCAGTGATTTAAATCCCAATGGAATCCGGTCAGGTGATAAAGTACAAGTACCTGGAGTAGTAAACTGTGGGATTACCTGGGAGCTGATTAATGAAGGTGTAAATTCCCTTCCCCTTCCTCTGCTGAAACAGCTCTTCCGTGCTGTCCCAAGGTCCCCCAACACCTGCTCCACCTTTCCTCTCTGAGGGTGAACGCCAGCCTGACCAAGGCAAACTTGCCTTTTGTGGCATAGGGAATAAATTCATATTCTTTCGGATTCATAGAAGCACATGCCCCTGGAACAATTTTATCCACACACACAGGGGTTGGAAGGAGATAATCTTTAGGGTCCCTTCCAGCCCAAACCATGTAGCAAAAGGTGTTAATGAATTCACCAAGCTACCAGCTTGAAGTAATTTTAAAATCAGGATTTACTGAACCGGTATCTTGAGATAAAGGAGGTTTAGGAATTGGTTTGGAATACTTATGAATATTCCATCCCTTCCCCATAACTCATGGCAGGAAAATACATTATTCCCTTCAGCAGCAAGACTGAGTGTCAGAAGACGAATGATTTACCATTCATGACAGTGCAGCAGGGAGGCCACAGTGTACTGCTTTAGGTCACTCTTGCTCCTAGTTCTGTGTCTTTTACTGAGCAAAACTGTCAGCACCAAAATATCTGTAGCTGGGCTCCAGAGCAGTAAGAGATGAACACGAGGTTTTCTGCAAGTCCAGTTGTAAGGAAATCAGCAATACTTTTGCAGGGCTGGGGTAGTTTAGATGTGTGGTTGTACAGGGTGGAAGCTCTTCTGACAGGAGTGTTCTTGGGATCTGTGTTGTTTCCAAGAGTTTCTGGCTGGCATCAGCTGCGATTCAGGAACAAATTTCTTCTTCCTGGGCAAAACAGAGGCAAGCGGGCCAAAAAAAATCTCTTGACTACCTCGTTGTGGCAGCTTTCAGCTGAGATGCTCTATCCTGGATGTGAGTTTTGTTCCCTCAGGCTCCCAGGATGTTTGCCCAGAGCTCCTGGAACTGTGGGAACCCCGTGCTGCTGCTGTTGCTGCTGGGCTGTGTCCTGTGTCCCCCAGCACAGGCCAGCAAGGTGGGTGACACCGAGCCGTGTGTGGGGCACAGCAGAGGTGGGGTGTGAGGGGACAGAGCTGTGTCCCCTCCTTCACATGGCTCCTGTGTCCTGCAGAGCTCTGAGGACATTCGCTGCAAGTGCATCTGCCCCCCGTACCGCAACATCAGCGGGCACATCTACAACAAGAATGTGTCCCAGAAGGACTGGTGAGTTGAGTGCGAGCAGCCTCAGGGGTCGGTCCATGACAGCCAAGCTCTGGAGTTCCCAGCTGATGCTGAGGAATGGATTCCCTGCCTGTATGTTTACAGAGGGAGCAGCTTTGGTGGGTGATGTTCAACCCAGGCCAGGGGCATTTTTTTAAACAGAAATTGAGGAATCTGGGATGATACATTTACCCACCGCTCTTGGCAGATGTAGTGTGTGCCTTCCAATCCTTTCCACCTGGACTGGATCCCTGCAAAAGGTGCTGGGACAATCTATCCCAGGGATTTTGGGCCAGCTAGGCTGTGAGGGGAGCTCTTAACACCAGATCAGCGTTACCAGCCTGACAGGAAAGCTGGAACACAGACAAAGTCACCCCAGTGTCCTTGCACAGAGCACTGGTTTCACCTTGTGCTGCTGCTGATTGTGGTTTGTTTGTGCTGCAGCAACTGTCTGCACGTGGTGGAGCCCATGCCAGTGCCCGGGAATGACGTGGAGGCCTATTGCCTGCTCTGCGAGTGCAAGTACGAGGAGCGCAGCACCACCACCATCAAGGTACCCGAGCTCAGGCCCCTGCCTGTGTCCTGCCCCCTGCTGTGCCACACAAGCCCAGGGTGACTGCAGTCACTGCCTGTGCCCTGCCCCGTGCCGTGCCACAGCAGCCCCAGTGTTGCCACACTGGTAGGTCCCTGGAGAAGAGCCCAGAAAGTTTTCTTTCAGAAAGAAAACTGTCACAGTGAGTACATGGTGGCAGTGCCAGGGGCTCACTCGCTACAACTCTCTGAAAGAAGGCTGTAGCCAGGTGGGGGTTGGCCTCTTCTCCCAGGCAGCTAGTGACAGGACAAGAAGACATGGTCTTAAGCTGCACCAGGGGAGGTTTAGGTTGGACATTAGGAAGAAATTCTCCACAAAAAGGGTGTTGGATACTGGAAGGGGCTGCCCAGGGAGTCACTGTCCCTGGAGGTGTTCAGGGAACAACTGGAGGTGGAACTGAGTGCCCTGGGCTGCTAACAAGGTGGGGATTGGTCACAGGTTGGACTCTATGATCTCAGAGATCTTCTCCAACCTCACTCAGTGATTCAGGGATTCTGTGATTCTGTGTCTGAGACGGGCATTCCTGGTAGTGAGGAGCTGTGTGGGAGACCAGTCTTCTTGCTGGGGATGTGTGACAAGTGTGACAAGAATGCCAAGCATCTCTGTCCAGGGTCCTATCTTGTTGTCCCTTATGTGCAGAACATGCCCTCAGCTGGTACAGTGAGAGCCTCAGCACAGTTTGTGCAGTGACGGCACAACCTCGGCCTCCTGGCAAGAGCAAGAGACTCTTGTGAGCACAATGAGAACAAGAGATGCCACATCAGAGGCAGCTGCAAAGGACCTTCCTGACCTCTGTGGTGCTTCTTATCTACACTGCTTATCCTTTCCCCCTGTGCTGTGGTCAACTGCAGGTGATCATCATCATCTACCTGTTGGTGGTGGGGGCCCTGCTGCTCTACATGGCGTTCCTGGTGCTTGTGGACCCCCTGATCCGCAAACCAGACCCCTACACCCAACCCCTGCACAATGAGGAGGACAGCGAGGTGAGGGGGCAGGGGGTGCAGACAGGGGACAGGGAAACAATGACCTCCTGCTTGTCTCCTCTGATCCAGTGAGGGTCCAGCATTGCTGCTTTGGGGGCACTCACACAGGTGAACATTTAGACTTTGATCTCTGCATGTCATGCAGAAGCACAAGGAATATTCAGAGTTCTGTGTAATGACACCAAGGCAAGCCCTGCCCTCAGAGGCAGAGGGGACTTTGTAGCAGCTGGCCTGAATTTGGTTTGTCCATCTAGAGGGAAAAAAAAGTCAAAGAGATCCTGTTTGTGCAGTGTCCCAGGTGGAGTTTTGTGGTGCTGAGCTTCCAGGGAAGGATGACCTTAAGTGTTGGCAAAAACATCTTCTAGACACTTAAAACAGTGGCCTATGAGGTGCTGTTTGATCCTGCTCTGGGGCTGGGCCCTGGATTGTATCCAGGCTGTTGTTCCTTGTGCTTCTCCCCAGAGCACAATTTCATTCAAACCCCATCTTCTTGTGGGACACTGGCATACAAACCATGGGCAAAATAATTAAGACACAGTAGCAGAGAAAGAGCCACTCTCTCTCTCCTTCTCTCTTTGTCACACACCAGTTTTGGGGGAGGAAAAATTTCTTGCTGCATAAAATTTGTGCAGTTGCAGCACTGGGTTGGACTGTCCTATTTGTACTTCGTTGTGAGTATAAACTATTTGGCCCAATTCCTTCATACTCTGATGTGAGGAGCAGCTGCTCCAGTGTCCACAGTCCATCCATTGCCTCCCTCTGCTGAAGGAGGTCCTGCAGAAGGAGATGAATTGTATCCCAAAGTCAGGGGTTTGCACCTGGCTCTGCAGCAGTAATTCAGATCCAGATCCAGGTGCACATGGTAAATGCCTGGTGTTAAGTGAGGTTTATCTCACTCCAGTATGCCGGACTAAGTCCTCTGGGATAGGCTTTGTTCCTGTGCCATGATGGATCTCCATCCATCGTCAGCCTGGTTTTAGCGGGGGGATGTGGTTCACCTTGGCACTGTGGCTCCCGGCAGACTCCAAGAGTGGGTTTCCAGCAGAGCTCTATGCTTTGTGCAGTTCCTCTGCTGGGGACTTTTATCTGGAGTCTGGGTGATCCCCAAGAGCAAGGACTTGGGGGCTGCTGTTGAGGAGCTCTGAAAAGGAGGTTTTTCATCAGAACAACTCAAAGCTTGAACTGCTCTTTCAGGTGCAGTTTCTCCCTAAGTCAGCTGCCTCCCTCTGTGCTCGGGCTGGGCATTGCCTGGTCTCCAGCCCCATTCCTTTCCTTGCAGGACACTCACTCCCTGGCCACAGGACCCACCCTGGCTGGCGCCAGGGCCAACACAGTGCTGGAGCGGGTGGAGGGGGCGCAGCAGCGCTGGAAGCGGCAGGTGCAGGAGCAGAGGAAGACGGTGTTCGACCGGCACAAGATGCTGAGCTAGGCCCTGCTGCATCAGGACACCCTGGTGTTGGAATGGAACCTCCAACCCTCCCTGATTCACCATCTCCAGGGGGAGCAGCAGCCCCAAAGGCTTCTCTGGTCGTGTCCCCTGCCCCTCCCCTGCCCAGCCATGCTGGCCCCTGGGCTGTGGCTGCCACGTGGAGCTCGGCCGTTCACCAGACTCCATGAGCCCACCCCAGCAGGAACAGGGGCTGGGAACGGAGCGCTGCGAGCCGGCTGAGTCTTCCTGGGATAAAAACAGTGGGAGAATTTTGATGTAGGATAAATTATGTGATGTTTCTCCAGAATGCAGCAGCCACCTCCTCCTCCAGTGTGCACTGGTGGTCCTTGGGCATTGTGGTGCTGAGCCACACAGGAACAGCATAGGAACAAAGGGGAGGGGGTTTCTGCCAGTGTGCACTGCTACTTCTGCTTATCCTGATGTAAATGGAGAGCTTTCCATGCCTCTGGAGTCTGTCCAGGTTTACACCAGCATAACTGAGACTGCAGCTTGCTTCTGGGCATGTGACTATCACAAAACCTGTTAGTACCTACATCAGTAAGAGTCCAACAGGTAAAAAGCTGATTTACATTTCTATCTTTTTGCGCTTTACCAGTAGATAAGAACTTCCTGGGGTGATACCTCTTGATTTGTACCCACACTGGTGACCCTTGGTGTTCTCCCACAGTGGGCAGCAGCATGTGTATCCAAGAGAACTGGGGCAAAGGCTCTCCTGCAGCACTGGAAACACCTGTCAGGGCCCTGGGAAGTGGACACTTGTGCCACTCAGAACACTCCAAGAGCTCTGACAGGACTTGGGCTGTGTGGAGGAAGCTGCAGTGGTTCTGCCGTGTGTGTATTGATCCCACTGAGAACATTTGGAGTTTATGGTGTAGCACTTCCATATTAAATGCAAAGATCTACTACCTGAGTGGCTTTTTTTCAGGGGAAAATCCCCATTATGCCATGTCTGGGGCTCTCCATCTGCCTCCCAGTGCCCAGCAGGTGCACCTCAAACCAGAGCTGTGGTTATGGCGCTACAGGAGTGGCACTGCTCCCTGCTGACAGTGACTGTCCTGCTCCAGCAGAGCCAGGCTTGGAACATGGGCAGACCAGAGTCCTGCTTGGCACAGGTTAGTGACTTAACTTCTCTGGGCTATCCCAGGGGAATGCTGAGCAGACTGGAATTCTTCTTTTGCAGGAAGCTGAGAAATCGTTGCTAAAATCCTAATTGGAAGTGGTGCCAGTCACTGCCCTGCATGCTGGGGCCCGCAGCTGCTAGTGGAGCATCCAGCCCTCCAAGCTGACCCTGCCAGACAAACCCAAACAGCAGTTTTTGGGATGTACCCCAGTTACCCTTCAGCACCTCACTGGGCTAAAAAGGACCCGGAACTTCACATTATACCAAGGTCACATTTTCCTTGGCTTATCTTTGTTCCCTGGTGCTCAATTCTGGGCCTTCCTCACCTTTCTAGAAGCACCATCTTGCCTTTCCTTCCCTCCGTGTGAGCCCCGCAAAGACATGAAGTGAGGTCCCTGGGAATTGGTTTTTTCCCTTCGAGGGCGGGAACAAGCAGCGCTGGTGGGAGGCGCTGCCCGGGGCCGGGCCGATGGGTCCATCTGGTGGCCGTCGTCCCCGATCGACACTGGGAAATGGCCGGGCACCAGTGGGAGCTTGCTGCTGCCACGAACCTGCTGAGCCTGCAGGGTAAAGGGTTTGGTGAGCAGCACCCTCAGACCTTCCCCTGACCCCTCCAAGAACAGCTAGGAAATGGGATCAGAGAGGAGGGAGTTAGAAATCGAGAGTTTTGGAAAAAGTTAGAAAACTTAGAGCAGGTAAAGTGTGGAGCGGCTCCGAAAAATACCACTGCCTGATTAATTATTTGGTTTGTTAATTAGCTGATCAGCTTTGTCTGGTACATCATCCTCCCCAGGAAGAAAGGTTTTCTATTGCTCAGCCTTGAACTCCCAAGCCACTTCCCTTTCCTGTGCCCACTCCCTGGCTCATTGGGGCATCCCCCAGCAGGTACATTCTGATGGGCCCCGCTCCTAGACAGATCCACAGCCCACCGCAGTGGTTCCCATCTCTCCAGACATGGGGCAGTGACAGTCAATAACTTAATTTCTTATTCAAAAGGCAGTGTGAAAAATAAAGGACCTCTTAGAACCAAATCCAGCTGCTTTGACATCCTGCCACAGGTGTTGTGCTCAAGTGCCTGCTGTGGTCCAGATGTCGATGCTTTGGATGATGAGCCACTCGCTCTGGTCCTGGGTCACCCGGATCCTCACGCACTCCACGGGCCCAGGCAGAACCCTCTCCAGGCCCCGCTGCTCCAGGGTCCCCTTCTCGAAGGAGCCCACAGGGATGTAGGAGGAGCAGTCCCGGCTGCGGTCCCGGCGCTGGCCCAGCTCCAGCAGCCCTGCGTGCAGGAAATCGCCTGGGCGCTCCACAGAGCCCGTGCGCACCCGGACACGGCTGACACGGGCTGGCTGCTGGAACACGATGGAAAAAGTACTGCCAGCTGCTGGGTCTTTGCCCCAGAAGTACCCCTGTGCCGAGCTGTAGGCCTTGAGGGGCTCGTAGTTCTCAAAGATGGACATGCTGGTGTACAGGGATGCCGGTGGGTTGTCTGGGAGGTCCAAGGCATCAGCCTGGAAATCCTCGTCCTCCAGCCGGTTGACGGTGCCCTGGAAGGAAGAGTAGAGGCCCATGTGCTGGAAGAGGGATGGCTTGAAGCGGATCACATCTTTCTGGGTGAGCAGTTGGCGGAAGTGGACCAGCAGCCAGTCACAGGGCATTTCCTGGTAGAAGAGGAGGAGGAAGTGAGCCAGGCGAGGAAGGTCACTGGAGCGGTAGAGCTTTCCAATGTAGCCCAGCTTGGAGAATTCGAGCGTGGCCCAGTTGGAGCCCTCCTGGGAAGCCAGTGCCCTGCGGATGGCCGTCAGGAAGGACTTGGAGCTCCACACGTCGTCCTCGATCATCAGGTAGTAGGAGGAGAGGTTGGCGGCGAAGGCGAGAAGGAAGGCATAGTCCACGTTCTGCTTGGAGCGGAACCTCACCCGCTCCTCTGCGTCGTTGAAGTTCCTCTTCAGGCCTTCCAGGGTGGGGTAGAACTCGGGGGGAGCGTGGATGAGCAGGAGCCGGCCCAGGAGGATGTGGCGAGCAAACTTCTGGGCGATGGTGGCGGCAACACGCACGTTCCAGCCAGGATCAGTGTCAGCCAGGTGCACCACCACCACCATCTCCTGCAGCTCCTCCTCCGTGGACTGGCTAAAGAGGGACTGGAGCGTGGCTGGGAGGTAGAAACCTCGCGGCCTCTGCACGGACGCCATTCCCACTGCCAGGAATTCTGCAAGGCAAAGGAAAGGCGTGAACAGGCAGAGGGGTGACCTGGGATCACCACAGTGATGTTCTTCCCTTCAAGACATAATGAAAGGGCTTCAAAAATCTCTTCCGATGGCCAGCCAGCAGGGTCAGTGCTGTTTGTAACCCCATGTCTAAGGCTGGTGGCCCCTTCCTGAAGCTGAAGCCTTCAGCATCTCAGGAGGGGCCCAAAACTGGCCCAAATGGCAGCAAGAGGCAGGCTGAGGAGGCAGGGGCTCCACTGAAGAAATATTCCTGAAAAACACCTTAAAAAAGCCAAAACCAGGCAAGTAACAGTGCAGAGAGAGTCTATAGGGCAGGAATGGCTTATTGGTATGGCTGCACATCCTGGAAGCATTCCTCACTCCACACCTCATGGAGATACACCCACACTGGGATCAGGCACCTTGTGTCCTCCCCAATGGAGGGCAGCAGCAGTGGCTGCTTTGATTCAGCTTGCTGATGGTTGGGGCCAGCACCATTCCTGTGCTGGTTCCAGCACAGCCTCACAGGTTGCCCTGAGCTCCTTCCCACAGGGTTTGCATGGGAATTGCTTCTTGTGCACCTGTCCAAGAGCTTGACCCACTTCTCCCGCACTGTGGGGTTGTCCCAGTGGTCCAGCTCACCATCTCCACTGGAACCGCAACCCCAGGGAGATGAGATATCAGCAACCCCTCAAAGAGAAGTCCAGGAAGCCCAAAACACCTGTGGTCACCCCAGTCCCAAGGTGCAGAAACTTGGACCCTGTGTGGAGCATGTCGAGCTTCCACAGCTCTATCCCCAGAGCAAGCAATGAAGGCTGTGCAGGTTGTGGGCAGGTCCCCACCCAAAAAGGTAGGACACAGCCCCACCCTGCCCCAGCAGCAGTCAGGGGCAAGTCCGTGCTGGGATGTGCAGCTGTGCACACCCAGATGTGCATACCCAGAGGGTCCAGGACCACTCACTTTTACGGGGAGCCGGGGAGCCAGCGAGGAGCTGGTAGGAGATGTTGTGGAGCGCAGAGAGCTCAGCTGTGTCCCTGAGGATGTGCTGGGCTCCCTCCGGCTGCAGCAGCTGCAGGATCGTGTCGGGAGCCAGGCCCCTGAGCTGCACCTGCAGGGGAGCCACAGGCAACAGGTCACACCCCAGAGCACCATGCAGCAAGGGGGGATGACAACAGGGGGACCCAGAAACGAAGGGGAGCCCCTGTCCTGCCCTCCCAACTCCTGGATTCAGGGGGTCCAGCTGCCCAGGGCAACCCTAGGGAGAGGAGAAGGTGGCGGGGGGGGGGGGGGTGTTGGGGGTGACATGGGGCAGGGAAGAGAGCAGAGCTGAGGTTGGGGTTCATGTGGGACAGGAAAGGATAGAGGATGCATCAGTATCCTCTCCTGTGGGACGTGACTGGTTGATGACTCACCTCCAGGGGATCTTGTTCCTGCCGGCTGCCCCCATGGAGGAGGAGGAAGAGGAGGAGGAAGGAGGCAGCGAACAGAACCGTGAGGGAGCGTTTCAGGGAACATCGCATGGTCCCTGCTGGCTGAGGCCTGGGGAGAGGGGACATGTCAGGGCACAGCCTGGGGAAAGCCACCACCCCCTGGACGGGACAGTGGGACAGCACCTGGATACACCCCTGGGACTGGCCCCCTGCCCTGAGCACCCACAGGTGCACACCTGTGGGCAGCCATGGGGCATCAGGGGACACTTGTGCATTGTCCTCTTTGGGCAGGCAGGGACAGGGACACCCCAACCTCACTAGGACAAAATCAGCCAGGTACAAAATCCCCCCAAACCTGCCCCAGGACACCCCAAGCAGCACCCCAGAGCTGGAAGCAGAAGAAATGCAGTTGACAGGGCCTCAGAAAAAACTTTTGGGTCATGGGGACACCCCACAACCAGTCACCAAAACCCAGGATTTGTCACCAAGCCCTGGGAAACACTCAGGTCTCAAATGGGCCCAGGCTGCTCTTCCAGCACTGTGAGGAGGAAGCAGCTCCCCACCTTCCTCCAGGCAGGCACCAGCTTGCTGTGTCCCAGCCCTGTCCCCTGCTTGGTAGGACAAGAAAAGCGTCCCTGAGGGGACAATGTCACCTTCAAGCAAGTTGCAGTGAACTTGAGATATTGTACCTTGTAGCAGAGGTCTGGCAGGAGGCTAAAAGGCTCCAGTGTTTGTCTGGGTTTTTTCCATTATAAATATGACAGTGCTGCTCTGGAAGAGAAGCAGCTGAGCCTGGGCAAGTGCCCAGCCTGATGGGGCAGACACCCTGAGCCCCATCCAAACTGTTTACAGTGACTTGGCTTCATCAGAGCAGCTTTGAAGGAAAAGCCCTCCTGAGCCTTCCCAAACCAAGGCTGGGCTTCCTGGGACAGCACCCTAGGCACTTTCCTGTCCCAACCACCGCTGTGCAGGGGATGCTCTGAGCACAGAGAGGAGCAAGCACCTCTGGGGCCGCTGCCCTGAAGTGTGTGCTGGGATTCTTTTAAGGAGAACCCTCGTTTTTGTGCCCAGGAGTCCTTTGGAGGGGTTGTCAGATCCCCAAGAGGCTGGTGCCGAGCAGGTGCCCCCGATCGGATCCGCAGGCACTTCGCCCATCCAAGGACACGGCTCCTCCCTTGGAGATAAACACTTGGAGCCAGAGAGCCGCGCTCCCCGGCAGGGCAGGGCTGACTCGCAGCAGAGACAACCAGCTCCTGCTCAAAATCTCTGTCTAGGCCCCAGCAGAGTGTGGCCTCCTTATCCCTTACAGCTCTGGAGACATGGGGGACCTCACCAGCTCAGGGGGGAGCAGCATTAGGGATCTGTCTGAGCCACAGGGACATCACACCCTGATGCCACCCTGGACGGGGATTTCCAAGCCTGGACCTCTGGGATCTACAACCAGGGCCACGGGGTGAGCTGGGAAGGGCAAGGCTTGGCCACATGCCAGGCTGGGCATTTGGCCACTCCGGGTGGTGGCCAAAGGTTTTTCTGGCTGCTGGGGAATGTCTGGCTGCCAGCGGCCCATCCTGCATGGAAAACAAGATGCTGCTCAGCACCCCCAGCTCTCACAGGCAGCAGCTTCACCCAAGGGGCAGGCAGCCCATGGGGAACAGGGGTCACCGGCACAGAACAGAACAGAAGGTAACGAGTGCAGCCCCATAATTAGCCCCCTAACTGGGCTTTGGATTTCTGCCTCCGTGGAGGAACAAAGTAGCCCAAGTAAGTGGGCACAACTGCGGTGCAGCATGCTCCTGCTCCAGCTCAAAGTGCCTCCAGGGAGTATCCCTGTCCCCACGCTCTGCTCCAAGCACCTCATGCACCTTCCCCACAGCCCAGCACCCCACTGCAGATGTCTCCAAAAGGCACCCCACTGTGGGGACGTTGGCCAGGAGGAGCTGAGAGCTGCTTGCTTGGAGCCAAACTGCTCCCCAGCCTCAGTCCAGGGCAGGGGGAAGGAACAGTCCATTCCCAGCCTCAGTCCCACGAGGCTCCGAGGAGGCTCCCGGTGAGCAGGTAGCTCCAGCTGCTTCCGCCGGCACTGGGGAGAGCAGGGCTGGTTGCACAAGGATAAGGGAACAGCCAGGGCTCCCTTCCCACTGCCAGTAGTGCCTTTCCATGGAAACTGAGGCACAGACAAAGGCTGTGTCACCCAGCAGGGTAACACCAGCTCTCCTGCAGCACAGCTCAGTGCCCCGCCCTGAGGGTCTCCAGGATGGAAAGGGCTGGGATGGAACCCAGCACCAGAAATGGGTGGGGGACACTGCAAATTGTGGCAGCACAACGTCCCCCATGGGCAAATTGTGGCCATTCGGAGCTGTGGGGGATGGGGGCTCCCGGGCTCCTGGGAGTCAGGCCAGGGTCTGGCCCCACTGTACGTGAGTGTCTCTGCTCCAGGGGTTGTCCCACAGGGACAAAGGAGGGGAAATGCCCTGTTCTAGTAGCACGCGGCTCCGGGGGCCAAAGCTTTCGGTCAGATCAGGTGTCCCACAGCACAGGGGGAGGTCCCTGCAGGGAGGGACACTTAGACCGATCCTGTCCACACCGCTGACAGCTGGGGAGCCCCCAGCCCAGCCCCCTGCCCTCACCCCGGGTCCCCAGGCACCTGCTTCCGTGGCTGCAGGAGACGGCTCCTGGCCAGCCCCGCTCTGGACGCACCCGCCGAGGGCAGAGACTCACGGGTGGGCGGCAGCCTCGCTCGCCGGGGTGCTCGGCCCTGGCAACTCCCCCTGGCTGGCCGGATTCTGGATTCTCGCTCGGCAAAGCCCCACCCCGAGTCCTTGCCTGCCTCCCGCAGAGGAGGAGCGTCCGCCGGCGGCCTCAGTCCCAGGAGCTCCGGAGAACTGGCCAGGTCGGTGGGCACACACGTGGGACGGGCCAGGGCCCCCCAGCCCACCGCGGGAACTTCGACAGACTCACGGACGGGCACCCCAGGATGGCATCAGCTGTGTCCCACGGACCCCATCCTCGCAGGCAGCTCCAGTCCCCCGGGCAGCACCAACCCCCGCTGGGGGCTCTTGCGAAGCCCCAGCATCCCAAACTCTGGCAGGAACCTGACATTTCACCGAGCCAGGAGCTGGCGACACGGAGCTGGTGACATGGAGCTGGCACATCTTTTTGCCCATTTATTTTCCAACTCTTGTGCTGAGGTGGCAAAAACCTCTGGGCCTGCAGAGCCAGAATGGCACGCCTGGCACCCTGGGCCAGGGCAGAACCTGGATCCCATCTGGGATGTAGCTCCAGGACACCACAGCTTCCCCACATACTCCAGCTCCTCACTGGAGCATTGGGCATTGCAGCTGGGCTGGGAATGAAGCCCCTTCTGATCCCAGTGAACCAATGTGGGCCACATAGGGCCCTTCCATGGCCTGGTTTGTTCCCAGCTCCTCCGTCCTCCAAGCCTTTTCTCCCACTGCTTCTCTCCTCCAGACCCAGAACAAGGAACATGGCTCTGGAGCATCCACAAGTCATCAATGGCATCGCTTGTTCCCAGCTCCCAACCAGATCAGCTTCTTCCCACAGCAGCCCAATGGAAAGGAAACCCCTTCCCTTCCCCCTATTTATTCACACAGAAGTGTGGATCCCACATCCCTTCTCTCATTGCTGGCCTGAACCTCTCCTACCTCCAGGGAGACCTCGCATCTCTTGCCAAGCTCAGTCTTCTACAAATCCCCCATGACAGCTTCCAGCCCCAGCTGCTCCCCGTGGGAGCACATGGAGCTTGGAACACCTCTGCGAGAGAGAGATAAGGTAGAGCAGGAAGCAGGTGATGGTGCTGGGAAGGCGGAAGAGACGTTCCCAGGCTCGCGGATCTGCTGGCTTTCGCTCTTCCTACAACATTTGGGTTTAAATCCTTACATTCCTATGTAAGGATTTGCAGTGGCTCTGTCCCAGTGGGGTCACCCCTCCTGCACTGGAGCAAAGGCAGTCTGGGATTCCCACCTGGGCAGGGGCTGGAGGACTCCAGGAGGGCCAAGGCAGCTGGGATGGTGCAGCCCAGCAGCGCTTTGCTGCTCAGTGGCCCAGGGTGGGAAGGACTGTGGGGCTTGGTGGCAGCTGCAGGAAGGGGAGGGCTTTTCTCACCACAGCTGCCCCTGACCCCCACCCCTGCACAGGAAGGAAATCTGGTCCTTCCTGCCCCTGCAGAAAGGAAGAGGGGGAGGGCTGTGACACCCAGCACAGCCCTGGGTCCCCAGTGCTCGGGGTGCAGCAGCCCTGCCAATAGGAACAGCCAGCACTGCCAAGGGGAGCAGGAGAGCCACCAAATTCCCTGTTGGTCCCCACAGGCCACTTCAGGGTGTGATGCTAGGGCAGGATTTGACCCTCTCCCTGCCTGGAGCAGGAATGGAATCCAGCTAGGACACAGCTCCTGGTGCCCAGGCAAACATCCTGGGTCCTCTTGCCCTCAAAGCTGGCAAGTGCCACAAGGCACTCAAAGCAAGTGCCACAAGCCCAGCCTGAACCAGTTCATCCAGTCCTCCCTTTGTGCTATGGAGCAAGTCCCAAATGGTTTTTGGGTGCTGATAAAGGGTCCCTCCACCTGCCCCCTTTGTGAGGGCCACAGCATAGCCTCAGTGCCTGGGAACCAACTAGAGCTTGGCACCAAAGGCTGCTCTCAAACCTCCCTCTGGCCCCAAACCCAAACATGCTCTCCTCACCAAAATATTTGACCAGGGGAAACAGCGAGGTAGCTGAAATGAGGCTAAAAGGCACATTTTTGCTTGCTTTTAGAATAAGCTGAAGAAGAAAGAGAAGGCCCAGGTGCAAAGGCTGCTCTGAGAGGGCCCCATGGCTGCACAGGCACACCCAGCTCAGAGGGTGGGGGTGGACCAGTTCCCCCAGTTGGGGCCGGAGCAGAGAGATTGGGATGGGACAGGCACAAGGGGACTCAGAGCAGGGCCTAGTCCCCTTCCCCCAAGCCCCCAGGCCTCACCTTACCCAGCTCAGCTCCTGTTGGCCATCAGATCCCTGACAAGGGTGAGGGTGGTGGCCGAGTCTTCCTTTCTCCCCTAGGAAACCAGAGAGCCAGGCAGGATCTGTTTACAGCCCTTCCATTATTCAGAAGCAGGACAAAGCAAAGGTAGAACAGGGCCTCACACAGCAGGGAGAGCACAGGGAGAGCCACTGTGATGCTCATCTGGGACTCCATTTCAACACCACCGAGGGCCCCTCTGAGCCGTGTCCTACAGAAACAGGTGACACCAAACCACAGCCACTCCCTGCCAGTGCACTCACTGCACCCACCCTGGAGGACACTGAAGAGGACTTTTGTGGCAATCATGCTTCAAGAGAGGCTGGGCTCAGGGGCCAGGGTGGAAATTGCCTTCTCAGGGCTGAGCTTTGGTGTCACTTCCTCACTGAGCAAACCCCAGCCCAGGGTTCAGGGTCTGATGCTCTGGGTAAGGACCAAGGGGAACACACCTGCAGCTCTACAGAGGCAGAATCCCCCCCTCCACAGCATCCCTGCCACTCCCCATCCTCCCAATGTGGATCAGAACATGTTCCCAATCCCTGCCAGCACTGCTGATCAGCACAGCTCCAGCACCATGATCACCGGGAACTTTGTAAAGGAAAAGACTGAGAATTGTTCTTGTACATTTTATACGTTTATGCCTACAAAAAAAAGCCTGGCCTGAGAGGGGCACCTCTGGCTTAGGGGCATCTGTATCTAAATATCCATATTTGAATCCAGCAAGTCTGTTGGTAGCAGGAAACATCCCATCCACCCGCTTCCTGCTGTCACAGCCTGTGCCACCCACTCCAGCTGCACCGCACGGGACCAGCCAGGGAATTCTGAGAATTGCCAAGCACCTTTGCCCCCTGGATTTGCCATATGCCTGATCAGAAGGTATTCCTAATTTGCCAGATGGCAGGAACACACAGCCCATGGGGCTGTCCTGCAGGTCTGCACAGGAGCCAGAGCAGGGCCCGGGCTGCCGTTCCCAGCCCTGCTCAGCCTGAGCAGCTCCCCACAGGTAAGGGCACAGCCTCACACAGACACCAGCCTGTGCCAGGCTCCTGCCATCAGCCCGAGCCAGGAACCAAACCCCTCTGCTCCCACTCTCCAGACCCTGCATAAACAGCAATCACCAGGCACATAGCCGTGGCATCACCATGAGGGAGTTTTCAGGGAATGTAGCAGGAAACAGCCTGAAGCACAGCCAGAACCAGGCTCTGAGTAAGCAGCCACCTCCCTCCAGGACAATCAGAAATTGCAGCCTGACCATGTTTCACTGCCTGAGCTTCACCATCTGTCCCTGAGTTCAGTGGTGTTTAACCCACAGCAAAAGGAAGATTGTTGTCCCCCACTGCCCTGCCCCAGCTTCGCTGGGGATGGAGCCCCTGCAGCCCTTACACAGCTCCAGCCCCAACCCTCTCTTGCACCACAGCCACAACACAGCCCAGGCTCTGCTGTCATGGCAGCCCCTGGAGCACAGGGACAGCACATTTTTCTTGCCCTCTATCTCTAATAAACCAATTTAACTTCAAAACTTACCTGTGGCATCAACAGAAGTTCAGCAGTGGTGGAAAGGGGAACTGTGAGGCAGAAGCTGTCACAAATGTGTTTGAAGTCAACATGAAAAGCCTCCACCAGAGATCCAAGGTTGGGGCAGATGTCCTTAGTGGTGATTTACAGAGTGGCAAGAAACTCCTTCTGGGCAGCTACACCAGGGCACGTGGGGTCACAGAATCACTGGATATTCTGAGCTGGAAGGGACCTACCGAGAGCTGGAAGACCACCGAGTCCAAACAGAGATGGCAGAACTCCCTCTCCTTCGGGAGCTTCACTGAACATTCTACATGGACAAGTACTGCTCCTCCCGCTTGGGAGCAAATGTAGTGTGCAGTAGGACTGAAGAGCTGATATCTGATAAGCAGCAAAGCGCAGTCCAGGGTCTGTATCTGCACAGCTGCTCCCCTGTCCTGCACCACCTCCTCTGCACCTCCCCAGGGAGCCATGTGTTCAATTAAACCTCCAGTCACATTCCTTCTGGTCAGACCACACTCCTGACAGGCCCAGCCCCTGCACCCCTCACTTCTCAGTCAGCCCAGAGCCACAGATAGTTTCACAGTTGCTTCTTCCTCACAGAAATCAATTTGTTTAGTCAAAAGCCAGATCAGTGGTTGCCTGAGGGCTTTCAACAGAAAAGACTTGCATGCTGCTCTTTGAACAGACACAGAGTCTTTCATCACTGCTTCAGTTAGTTTATCCCCTCATCTCCCTCCCTGTTTATGTTCTCTGAAAAGCACCTTCTGGATTTAAAAGTTTAGATCTTCTTTCCAAAGAAAAACACCAGTGTGAGAACTTGAGTACCTTTACATTCAAGTGAGACCTTTGCCTTACAACTCCTCTTTCAAGTAATTCCTTTGTTTGATGACTTATGCCTTTTTCTTTCCTTAATCTGGGATCTGCTGGGCTGGGAATTAAGATTATTGTTGATCATTGCCATCTTGATCACTGCTTCTCAGACACTGAAAATATCACACCGTGCATGAACACAATCCTGCTGCAGTAAAACAAACATGGATTTTGTTTGTTAATTGTTCCTGGAAAGCAAAAAGGAAAGTTCTTGGAAAGCAAAACCTCCTACTTCTTCCCGAACAAGAGAACACAAGACCACTTTGATTAGCACCAAAAGGATTTTAAATGAACAGTTCCAGGGAGCTCCTTTCAAATCATAAAATGTCAATTTTACATAAAAGTGTGTTTACAAATAGTTTCTGCTTTACACTCAGCTCTGCTCATTACTGACCAGAAGTTATATACATACAAACTAGCTCAGCAGCTTCAACCACTTGCAAGGAGACTGCAGAATTTATTTCAGAAATAAAAATAGGATTTCCTGGTTCCTAGAAATTCTCTTCAGCCTGCCAGATTCAGTCCCCTGTGGGCTCCTGCAGCCTCAGGAGAGCACTAAGCCTTTGGGGAGAAGGGGTACTGTGGGTGCCACCAATCCAGGAGTCTGACACTGTGCACAGGGTCCAGCACCACCTGCACCCCCTGCTCCACGCGCGGCTTCTTCCCGTTGCGCACGGGTGTGTCCTGGAACACCAGGCGCACGCGGTGGTGCCGCATGTCCGTGCTCACCGAGATGGAGAACTGCAAGAGAGGAGACCAGAGCTGCTTCAGAAAGTCACTGTGACCAAGAGAACTCTCAACACGACACTTCTAAACTTTATCAATTCCTCTGAATTGTACAAGGTGTTTCACAGTCACATTCTCAAGGCTACAGCACTGGATCCAAACCACCTGTCTGGCTGGCAGCCCCAAATCATCCTGCTGGAAGGGTTGTAAAAGAGCACTGGAACTGCCTGGGCAGTGGTGGCAATGTTCAAAAGGCCTGTAGATGTGGCACTTGGGACATGGGTTAGGGGTGAACACAGCAGTGCTGGGACTTGATCTTAAAGGTCTTTTCCAATCTATGACTCTGATTCTAAGTGAACCTGGAAAGCAAGGGGCTGTCAGGAGAAGTCTGGAACTCACTGTCCAACTCATAAGTCAGGCCAGACCAAACCTCTCCTGAGTACTGGCCACTTCTGAAACCCTGACTCCCAATCAGGGACCAAACACACAATCAACGAGTTTGCTCATGTGGGATTTTCCTCTCAGGATTTACTGCCATAAAGAGATATTCCTCCACTTGTACTGCTCCTTGTCTCCTGTACCTGCTGCAGTTCTGGTAACTGATCTGTGGCCAGACACTGCACAACCACAGCTCCTGGCAGATTCTCTACATCCTCTCTATTCACTGCACCCAACAGGGAAGAGCCAACGGAAATGGAGAAGTTAAACTGAGATTCTGAACACTTCCTCTCTTTATTAACCATATGATTCCCAGAACTGGTTTGCTGATAGAGCAGTAGGATTTATACAGCCCAAAATAGGCACTGGGTGGGATTCTTGGGGTTGTTCTGTGCAGGGCCAGGAGTAGGGGACCCTGTGGGTCCCTCCCAACACAGGAGATTCCAGGTGCCCTCTTCATGTCCTTACAGGAACCTCATCTGCAAAGCCTGGCAGCTTTCTCCCACTCACCAAGGTGAAGGTCATGCCCATGACGATTGGCACGAAGATGAAGTTGAAGGTGGTGATCTGCAGCAGGCAGCAATCCTGATCTGGGTTTGTGTGCACTTCCTCATACTGGATTGGGGGCTGGAGACCTTTGAAACACTTGCTCTTAAATCTGGGAGACTTGAAAGAAAAGAGAGGCTGATTTAGCAAAGCAGGAACCTCTGCTGGGTTTGGCTGCTCCTCCCCAGTGTGGCCTGGCAGGATCTCTCCTCCTCCCCAGGTATTTGGGCAAAGTGTCACAATAACAACAAAATGCCATCACTCAGGATGGGCAATTTTCAGGACCATTTCTTTAGAGGGGAAAGCTGCACAATTCCCAAGGCTGCCTGAAATTACTGGCTTCTCCCAACACCCACTACTGGAGGCTTTCCCTGGCAGTGCTGGCTGTCTTCAGTTCTCTGAGAAATCTTGGCAATGGCATAACAAGAAGTTTCACATTTTGGTCAACATTTTGACCACTGCAGTCAGACAGTCTGGTTTTTGGTAACAATCAGTAGTGATGATCCACATCTTATAGCAGGGAAAGGATACCAAAGGAGGAAATAAAAATGTTGGATTCTAAATGTCTTGGGAACACAGACTGAAAACTGAGTGTAGTTCCACAACGTGCTTTAGTTTACCATGGGAATGCGTTTGCATTTATTCTCTGAATGGACAAAAAGTTCCCACTTCCCTTCTACCCCCCAGAAAAATAATTTCTGCTTCAAACAAAAGTCACAGCTGATCTGGTTCTTTCATACCTGCTTTTTGAACTTGAAGTTGAATTCCCACATTGCTTCTTGTCTGTTCCCTACAATCTTTTTGCACCAGAAAAGGAGACACTGAAGTGGAAAAAAGAAACACAAAATTATGAAACCCTTAGAAGCACCACTTTAAATAAGTTTATAAGTTTTAACAGATCATAAAGACTTCCAATTGAAAACACAATTACATGGGAGCAATTAGGAGCCACGTATTCCAATTAATTATGTCCAAAGAACAATCTCAGCAGTGTAGATCTCCCAGTTTCAAGTTGGCCAACTCCTCATGCAACACGTAGTCACTGATGTGCCAAACAGCAAAATCCTGATGTGCCATTTGTCCCTTTTCTAGGGCAGGTATGAGTGGTGCAGATTCACCCATTCCCTCCACCCAACAGCAACTCCCATTAAACTGGGTTCCAAACAAGGTTAAAGCAAGGAACAACAGAGAACAGAAGAAGGATTGAGAGGAAAGCATCCTGAGGGAAATACAAAGACAACTACATGAGCTATGAGGTGGTGGATGAAGAAGTTCCTAAGCCATTGTAGTGTCAAATGGAGACTGTGACCTTACCATTACCAGCACTGTCATCATTTCGAGTCCAAAACCACTGCCAGGACAGCACAGTCTGACCAACCTTCTGTCTCTTTTCAAAAGAAAATGAGAAACCAGCCTCAAATAGCCTCAGAAGTCACCAGCACTGCCCTCTCATGCAGACATACACCAGGACTGCTCCAATTTCAATTGGTTATCACTGTGTGGGCCACAGGCTCTACCCCAGGAGCTCGTTCTGGAGCAGGAGGCTCAGAAAAACTCCTGTAGGAGGGAAATTCCTGCCTACCAGTCACAGTACAAGCAACCAGCCTTCAACAGCAAGGAAAGAACCTGGCAAATCAGTCCAGCCATCCCACAAAGCTTTTCCACACCACAGATGCCAGCCCACCACAGCTGGTCTTATCTTTCATCAGTATCAGAGGAAAAGGAGGAATAACGTGGGTAAAGAGAACTCCCTGTGATCCATACACAGTCTCTCCTGAAGAGAGAAGGCCTGACTGGGTTGCAGGGCAAAGCACACATTTAACTTCATTCCAGGATGGAGTGATCCTAATAAAATGAAGCCAGAGCCAGCCTCCACCACAGGGGCTCTGAAGAGACCAAAGGGGATACAAGACCCTCTACTTCAACTCTGAGTCACATCCATAAACAAGTCCTTAAAAGACCTCTTTTCTCCACAATCTTCGTGAGGTGAACAACAAAGCTCTGTGGAGTAAAGCTCAGAAACATGCATGGAATAACCTCCACCTGGGAGGAAGCAGCCCTCAGGTTTTTTCCAATAAAAACATTCTCCAGATCTTTTAACTCAGATGAGCAGCAGATGCTGCTGAGTTCAACTCCACCATCATTGGCATTTGTAGTTCACCTGCAGAGGCAGCCTGGTCTAGCAACCTGTTTGGTCATGGCAAGTAGTGAAGCACAAAAGGTCAGTACCTCCTAAGGGGCAGAGGATGTCGTCCTCGGGTCAGCCGTCCTGCCCTTCAGACGCGCCGTGCGGCTGCCGCTCCGCCCAAAATAATGGGGTGTCTTTAAAGGGCAAACACCTCTGCTGACACCATAACGGCTCCAGTGTCCCACACAAGCTAGGCTAGGGAAAGAAAAAAGGAAATTAAAGAGGAAAAGCTAGGTTGGATCACACCCGGGGCTGGGCTCTCCTCTAGCCACATGCAGTTTAGGTAGGCATTGCCGTTAGTGTCAGCAACCCACAAAGGTACAACCAAAGCCCAGGAAAGCCAGAACGTGGGGAGGCAGTGCCAGGTCCTCCTCCAAACCCTCTGTGCTGAGGGATTTGTGTGCACAGTCACACAAGTGGAGCTCAGAGTCCTGCAGTGCAGTAGTACAGCAAGACCAGAGTCAGGGTGGCTTGTTCATGCTGCAAGGGGTTAGGTCAAACCTCTACTGCTCTGACAAAGTCTTGTCCCCATTTAATTTCCTTTTTTTAAAAGCTGAACAATGAAAGACTGCACTTAAAGGATTCTCCTCCAACTGTTAGTACAGGAGAAGCACTAGCAGTGGGCACCAAAGCCGTTATGATGTCACCAGAAAACCTCCCAAAATGTCAACCCTGCCAGCACCGCCTCGGGATTCCAGCTCCTACAGCCATGAGCAGTGGGAGCTTGGGCTCAGGACTACTGGAATTTCCTGAAAGTGTCTTGCTTTTTCAGTTGGTAAGAATGAAGATCCCCAGCCTGGGGACTCAGGAAGAAAACGAGGAGCTCTGGATGCAGAGATAAGACCGCACACAGAGCCATGTGCTTTTCCCTGTGCTGCAGCACCACCTCCTGTGTGCTGCTGGATGCTCCCTGAGCCTATGACAGCCTGTGACAGGGAGAGGAAGGAAGAAAGGTGGGATGTCGTGTACAGATAGATGAGGCTCCTCTGTTTTGCATGGAAAAGAAAGAACAACTCCTCAATGAAACCCACTTCAGTTTGGCTCCAAAAACCTCATTCAACAAGTTTTTGACCTAGGATTTGGAGGGTGGAGAATTCACATCGTTGCTTAAGCTGCTCACAGAGTATCAGCAAGTTGCAAGTTAAAACCAAACAAGAGACACAAAGGCATTTCAGAGTTAATGGTCAACAGCAATAATGATATGCAAGTGCTCCAAGCTGGGCTAGCACAGGGAATTACCTGCCCACACCACAGACAAACTCTTCACAGCCCAACACAAGTGCAGCCCAGTCCCAAAGCAGACACTGGCTCTGCACATTTGCCATGCTCACCCCAGCATCACTACCTTGCCTCATCCACACACCAAACCATGGATGACCTGCAGGAAAGCAGGGTGACACAACTCCTGGCATCAGTGTCACTCCTGAGCTCTCCAGAGGCCTGTTACAGAGAGATGTACTCTGACAGACAATGTCAGAATAAAGCAAAACATATAAAAGCTGATCCTATGGAGCCTTGATCAGAGGAAGGGAAGCTGTAAACATCCCTGGCAGTTCTGATATCCAGTGATACCAGAGCCCTTTTGCTGGTTAAGATGGTGTAGTGTAGGACTTAGGCAGAAGTTACTCCAAAGAGTAACTCTACAGGTACAAGTAACCAGCCCACTTTTACAAATCCCACTGAGGATACCCAGTTAGTGACCATCCTCCACCCCAGCTTCACTGGTGACCATCTCCACATCATCTGTTTTTCTTCTAGAAAGAAAAAACCAAACCAAACAGAAACAGCAACACCTCAGACAAATCCCAGTTCCTGAGTGATGCCACTTACTCTGGAATTCTTTAAAGTGCTGGGAGTACTGTCTGGGATGGCGGGGTTCCTGGAGAGGCGGGCGGCGAAGGGCTCGTACATGTGGAACAGGGAGCGGATGACGCAGGCGCGCAGGCAGTGCAGCTTCTCCATGGACTCGGGGCGCAGGCGCAGGGGCAGGTACGCGTCCAGGCTGTAGTGCCTGCAGAACCCACAGGAACAGTGTCAGCTCCAGGGCACACATGGCAGGGACAGAGCCGTGTCAGGGGAAAACTCCACATCTGACTGACCACAGGACTGAGGGCTGTGAGGGGGTTGTGCTGCTGACAGGACACCACATAGCAGCCTCAAAGCCCTGACCTGCATCAGGCAGGCTTCCAGCCCATACATCCTACTTCAATTCCCAATAATTTCTAGTTTGCCCAGAGACCAGCCAGGGATGTAGCTGCAGGTTGCACAAAGGGCTGCAGGTTGCTGCAGGTTCCAAGGGACTCTCAGCTGAGCTGACTGCAGCTCTCAGTACTGCCTGAGCAGCCTGCACACCTGCACTCAAGGGCTCCTAGGGAATGTCACACTAAAAAACAGGGGTGAGGATGACTACAGCTGCTCTCTACTCTGTGCCCCTGCTGCTTGTGCCTCCTGGGCAACAGGTAGAGCCGTGTAAAGAAAATGTTCTCTCCTGAAGGAATATCCCAGTGGCATGTACTGGGACAGAAGGATTTGTATCAAGTGTTGACCACCACGTTTGCCCTCCTTGCTTTCACTTACTCCTGTCACTGTACAGCTCCAAAATTTCCCAAATTACAGGGAGATGGCTGTGATTAGAGCAGGGCAAGTTGTCCATCAATGATGTTTGCCTTTCAGCACCGACCATGCCATGGAGAGGTTGATATATACAAGTGTTGGGCCATGGCAAGCAGAAAAGGACACAAAGCTCTGAGATTTTACAGGGAACATACAGGAATACACCACAAAGGTCCATTTCCAGACCCAAAGCAAATATGATATTAGAATCTTATAATGATTTGGTTTGGAAGGGACCTTAAAGCTCAGCTCATTCCACTCCCTGCCACGGGCAGGCACAACTTTCACTATCTCAGGGTGCTCCAACCTGGCTTTGGACACTACTGGGGTTGGGACAGACACATTTTCTCTGGGCAGTCTGTGCCAGGACCTCACTGCCTTCACAATAAGATTTTTTTCCTAACATCCCTGCCATCTGCCCTCAGTTTAAAACCATTACTCCTTGTCCTGTCACCACCCAACCATATAAAAAGTCCCTCTGCCTCCCTTTTATAAGCCCCCTTAAGGTACTGGAAGGCCATAGGGATGTTTTCCCCAAGCCTTCTCTTCTCTAGGCTGAACAATCCCAGCTCTCCTAGCTTGTCTTTGAGGGATAAGAATATTCCACAAGAGAGGCCCACATCACCATGTCAATGTGCAAACACAGGACCCAGGCCTACAGTGAATTATTCCCTTACTTCCAGCTCTGCAGAGAACTGCTCTCTACTGAAATATCCCATAACCAGTTTTAAAACCCTCTAGAGTCTCACCTTCTGTAGAGCCTGGTCCAAAAGGCAGCAGTGCAAGTGACAGTCCAGGCTTTCTTGCAGATCAGAGAGAACCGGACGATGTCCTCGGGGCGGATGTAGGAAGCCAGGAGCAGCCAGATGTCGATGGGATATTCCTCTCCTCCTCCCCCTTCGGCATCTTCTAAAGGCAACGAGGCTGTATTAGTGCAGCAATCTGCACCAACTCCCACCGAGAGACACGTGCTGCACACCTGGCAGCGCAGCTGGGCTGCTGACTTACACACACAGGGAAAGCCCCAGACTGCACAGCCTCAGTGGCCCTGCTCCCTGTTCCCATCAGCCACGACACCTCCCCTGTGCCGGACACTGCCGCTGTTATCCCTGCTGCACAAGTGGGCAAAGTGGCAGATTCATAACAGAATTCAGGCTGAAAGGGTTCTCTGGAGGTTTCTAATCCAGCAGCTCAGCTCAAAGCATACAGAATTAGGTCATTTTGTTCAGCATCTTGTCCAAGTGAGTGCTTGTGCAAGGATGGAAACCACAAAGCCTTTCTGGAGCCTGTTTTGATGCCTGACCCTGGCACAGCTGAAATACCACACTGAAGTTGAGAAATAAAAATTGGATGTCAAATAAAGAGGCAACTTTATGTAAAGGAGGCCCAAGTTCCTGCATTTTTAATGAAAAGGGCACATTCAACAGGTCACTAAAATAGCTTCACACATGAAGACCCCGATCATTGGTACTGCCAGGCTTGTCAGGTCCTTGTTCCAGTGGTCACAATATTTTGGTAGGAGCTCTGTCAGGGAGGGAAATTCTGTTCTGCATCTGGCAATCAGCTTCTTTTCTTAAATCTCTTAATTTCATTGAAACTTCTTGGATGGGAACTTTTAATGCAATTCAGATGGAGAGAATGGCCTGTTCTTCCTCTCAGAGGTGTCAGAACTGCTCAGCCAGAACTGAGGGCTCACACTCCTTTCATTCCTGGAGTGTTTTGTAGTTTACACCACACTTTTTTTTCCACAGACATTGCTCCAACTTTAGGAGTAAAAAGTACTTTTAAAGAATATAAGTAGGTGAACAACACTGAGCATTAGGAAGTTTAGAACAGAGAAGGAAAACACAACTTGTGCACAGTGCTAATAGGAAAAGCTGCTGTGAGGTCTCTGGCATAGAAGAGGTGTCTGGGAACTTGAGGGTGCCAGATCTAACCCCGAGTCAGCAGGTTAATACAAAGGGCAGTTCTTTATCCTCATGTGATACTTGCTAACGAAAGCTCTGGATGGGATCACTTCCCCACAGCACTTCAGATTTATGGCAGGCACACCCACAATGGGCTGCTACACCCATTTTGCTGGGTCAGCTCTGGCTCAAGAAGCCATCAAACTCCTGCTGAACCCAGAGGGCAGACAGAAGCATCACTGTTCTATCACCATTTTTTCCTCCCTAAACGTGTAGCAGAAACAAGACAAGGCTGTGGTAGAACAGAATATTGTATCCCCAGACTCGTATCTCCAGCCACTCAGATATTATTTTGCCAGGATTCTGAAGAATGCTTTAATAAAAGAGGTTAATCTCTTTTAACTCCCTTCCCAGAGAAAGTGCTGTCCACCCTCAGTCTGTGGTGGATGATCACGTGCTATATAAATTGCTATTAAGCTCAAGAAAGCTGGTTAAAATTTGCTTCTCAACCTGGAAAAGCAACCTGTTACTAGAAACTTCTGCAGGGTTCCCAGTCCAGCAGAGCTGTTTGATGCTTACACTGCATTGTCAATGGATTTCTATGGAGTTGCATATAGCGCAAATGCTGAAGGATACATCTCCCTTGAATTAATGTATTAAGGTGCCACTAGGATCAAATGCACCTCCTTGCTGAAAAAAGAGCCCTTTAAACCCATTTGTAACAAACCACAGACTTGGAAACACACTGAAAACAGAGCTTGTGTTTTGCCAACAACTGCATCATGGACAGCAGCACTTCAACCCCAAAGCAAACCTGCTGCCACCACCCCATGTTCAGTGAAGCAACACAGCCAGTGGCAAAGTTGCACAACTTTGGAATAGAAGTGTTTGTTTTCCAAGGCTGAGGGATATTTGTTAAAAGCAAGGAGCTCTCAGGCTCTGATTTCATGCCCAGGCTCTGCCTCTGTGCAAATACACTCCTGTGACCAGTGCCAGCAGATTTACAAGTGACTGAGCCCTTGGCATTTCTTTGTGCACACATAAATTCCAGAATGCTCCAAGAGCCCCATGACCATCCTGTAAATCCCCAGCATGAGCATCCCCCACTCTGGACATGCAGCAGGAGCCCACAGAGCCCCAGGACAGCAGGTGACCACACCTTTGTGCCTTTTGCTCTTCTTTTTCCTCGAGGCAGCCCTCCCGTTGATGCTCTCCTTGGTATCCATCTCATCACTGCTGTCACAGGACTCTCCTGACACGGAGAGAACTTCCTCAGTAGGGACACAGGAAGCTTCCAAACCACACAGGGATTTTACTGGAGTGAAAAACGACAGTAAGTACAACAGCAGAGAGGAAAAGGTGATCCAAGTTCAGGAGATGCTTCAGTGGAACCACTGCCTTAAAGCTTTCTGGTGAGTGACACAAGCAAGTAAATCCTGAGCTCAAGGATTACGTTGTCAGAGAAAGATTAGCAGGGGTGAGTGAATGGGAAACATAATTATTCAGCTGCTTGTTTTAAATAATGAACAAAGAGGATGATTACCAGCACATTATGCAGATCCCACTGGTTTAGCTGAAGCTATTTACAACTCCAAATAAAACAACGGGCTCTTTCTAAGGGGTAATTGGTTTCCCTAAACAGCAGAGTTGCCTTGCATGGCCATGTTCAGCCTGAAGCCAGCACCTGTTCTGGAACTGTTTTATGAGCATGGAGAAGACTAACTCCCTTTGCAGCAGGACAACTGTCCTGTGGCCGATGACACAATCTACTGGGCCTGGAACTCAGTGTCAAGTGCACAGGAGTTCCACTTCCCTGGAATTTAGTGAAGGGGAAGGCTCTGGCCTAGTGAGGAAAACAGCCAGATGAGTCAGCTGGAGCTTGGGGCTGGTTTTTTCTTGTATCTGGGGACATGTTTAGACATATCCTTGTTCAGAAATATTATTTTTAAAATTCGATCTGTAAACTGAGGGCTCATTATGGCAGAAAAATCCACATGAGAGTCAGTAATGACAGTCTTGGAAAAAGAAAGGTGTGGTCCCACATTGCAGCTGTATGAGGCACTGCCACAGCAGCACAAAGGCTTTGCAAACAGGCTGTGAAATTCATTCAAGAGCTGAATTTCAACCCAGCAAACTGGGTGAAGAATAGAACATTTTCTACTCAGTACAAACTGAAGCCCAGGAAGGTTTTATACATCCCAGTTCCAGTCACTGCAGTCACCAGAGCCACCAAAGAGCGACATGTGCTGTTTGAATCACAGAGACAGAGTAGCAGAAAGACGAACAACAGTAACAAGAACAAGAAACTGAATATAAACTCGGGTGAAAAATATTCTCATTTCTAACCATCAAAGTTTCATAATGAAAAGACAGCAGATGGAAAGATAGTCTTCAGACAGGGCTTGATGTTACCCAATGACTAGACACACCTCGTTGCTTTGCTAAACCAGTTCTACGTCACTTTGCACAGTTTGTTCTGTAAACTGGATGTTTTCCTGGCACCTGGATGTATTCATGGCAGTTGTTTCCCCCACTGCCCTCTCCACATGACCTTTTATAGGTAAAAAGAGAGTGAAATAGGTGGCAACACAAATGACAGTGAGTTAGGACATCAAATACAGCCAAGCAAGAGAAGACAAAACTGACAGGGACCCTGAGTGGGGTTTAGAAGATACACCCCACTATCCTAAGGAAAAGTCAGCCTCTGAGTCAACAGCACAAGTCCACCGAGCAGTGAATGGCTGCACTGCAATCCTGCAGAGGCACCCTCTCTTCACCTCACTGTTGCAATCCTCCCATCCTGGGCATTAGAATGGGGAAGAAAGAAGCGCAGAAAAATTCCTCTTGGGCATAGCTGCTCTGCCGGTGAAGGTGAAGCTCCCATCGGATGCTCACTGTGGGAAACGCCCAGCACAGCTCTGAGCCAGGTTTCTGGAGGGCAGCAAGGCCAAAGGTTGGGGCTCCTGTCCCCACACGTGGCACCCCGAGACGCACAGATAAGGCTGGTCCCGATAAGGCTGGAGCACAGTCGTGGCTGCACCAGATAAGGCTGGAGCACAGCCCTGGGGCTGGGAAGGAGAGATCCCGAAAATCCCTGAATCCGGAGGGGAAACCCCTGAGACTGCACTGCAAAGACCTGGGAAAGGGCTGGGCACGGAACTGCCGTGCGCTGGAGGCACCAGGATGAGGTGGAGGTGAGCCAGAAACAGCAGGGAAGGGATAAACTGAATGAAGTAGATGATGCTGGGGGCAGGGAGAACAGAACACCAGCAGTTTGCCAGCATGATGCTGAAGTGCTGGACTTCGCCTCAAGGAGACAGAACACAGATGGGAGAACAGGAGCAGGACTGGAAGGGCCCCAAACAAATGAGGCCACAAAAGAGGGAGGTGCCCTGATCTTAAAGCTTGAGAAGCAGCAGCTGAAGAGGATGTTCAGGAGCACCACTGCCCCTGACAGGCACTCATGCCAAGTGCATACTGCCTCCAACAATGCAAGATTTCAGCAGCAAACCAAGAGTTTCCCTTTATGAAAAGTTCAGTCATCACTGTCAACACAACATCCACCTCCAAGATGTGTCACCAGCTACATTTAAAAGGCCTAAACATCACCATTTCTCAAGCAAGTGGAGTGTATTAGCTACGAAAGCTCCCAGACAAGGAGGAAGTAGATAACAAAAATATTGCACTACTTTTCCAGGAAAACTCCTTCTTTACAAAGTTCACCAAAAAACCAGCAACACCCTCCCAAGACCTCCTCGCACCACATGCTTGACAAACCTATCACAACCTTACTCTCCCAGCAAAGAACTTTACCTGCTAATAAAATTATCTAACTCTAATAAAGTTATCTAATAAAGTTATCACTACAATTTTATATGTGGTAATAAAGTAATAAAGACTTTTCTAATGTTATTTTCTACCTCAAGCAGGAGATGACACCAAAGCCTTTCCATTTCAGGCACTAACAAAGACTCAGCAGTTCTTGCAGCAGGTTTTCTGCAAAGGCTGCTGTCTAAGTCCTTAACACCTGATTGTCTACAGAGTATCAGGGGCTCATTTCCAGCGCTAAAGGACACACGTTTTCTCAC
This sequence comes from Vidua chalybeata, assembly GCF_026979565.1. Classification (NCBI taxonomy): domain Eukaryota; kingdom Metazoa; phylum Chordata; class Aves; order Passeriformes; family Viduidae; genus Vidua; species Vidua chalybeata. Next base: position 753,162 of record NC_071553.1, on the reverse strand, counting down.
TTTAAGGAAGAAGAGTTTCCCATGTCATGCAAAGCAAAACCTGAAGGCAGCATGGGGAAGGCTGGGGCCCCAGGGCAGACTCACCTTCCTGCTGCACTGCGTTGGCCACAGCTTTCTTCACCCGCCCAGACTTCACGACAGCTGGGTCTGAGTTGGCATAATCTGCCACCGTCACTGCAGAGAGGGGGAAACAGGGGTCAGAAGGATTAGGGATTATGGGGAAGAGACAAAAGGGCTAATAGTCACGATGACTAAAGTGAACAGTTCCCAGAGGAGCAGAGGCTCAAAGAGGAGATGCACAAGCAGGAAAATGAGCCCCAGCAGAGATATGCAAGCCAGAAGTCCCCAGCAAGTCCACTCCAGACCATCGATCTACCAGGCTCAGAGGCCCACGCCCCCGCCCAGCACAGCGCAATTCTCCTTTCTCCCACCACCTCAGCCAGTGATAATCCCATTCTCCCTCACACAGCCCAACTCGAGCCTGGCTGATCCTCTGGTCTCAGGCTCCTCCTCCACAGGCAAAGAGGTCTCATTTCCACACATCCGTCCAGAGCCCCGCTGGGGGATCCCTTCTGGACGCAGCTCTCTGCCTGCACAAACCCGAGAGGGCCAGCTCGCTCCTAGGTGAGACTGGACTGTCCTCTTTCCCTCATCCCCCTCAGCCAGGCCAAATCCAGGCCCTTTAACTACCTCCTCCTCCAGGCCCTAATGCGGGCCCACGCCTCCTCTCCGGCGTGCACCAGCAGGGCCAAGCTCGGCCCGGCTCACCTCAGGCCCGCCTTCCCTCACAGCCCCCGCTCCCCTCATCAGCCGCGGCCTTCCTCAGCCGCGGCCCAGGCCCGGCCCCGCTGGCCCGGCCCGGCTCGGCTCTCACCCCGCTCGGAGCACACGTCGTCGGCGCGAAACTTGAGGCGTTTGCGGGCGCCCCTGCGGGGCATGGCGGCGGCGGCGGGGCGGCCGCGCGGGGCCATGTCCGGCCGGGCCCCGCGGGGACAGCGGGGACAGCGCCACAGCGCCCGCCCCGCGCCGCGTCACCCCCGCGACACCGCGCGCCACTCTGACGTCACCAGCGCGGTGACGTAACCCCCAGACCTCCCAGTGCTGAGGGAGCCGCCCCGCAGTGCTCCCAGTAACGGCGAACCCTGAGGTGATTCCCCCTCCCTCAGTGCTGAGCGTCCCTGAGGGTTTCTCCACCCCAACACAGTCTTATCAGTAACAAGAGGACTTCAGGAGATTCCCTTCCAGTAAAGGCGATCCCCCCTCGTAATGAAGATCTGTGAAGTAATTGCCCCTCCCATAATGGGGGTGTTTGAGGGATTGCCCCCTCCCAGTTCTCCATTAAGAGGGGCCCTGAGGGGCTTCCAGCCTGCGCCAGTCCTCCCAGTAATGGGGGATCCTAAGGGAGTTCCGTCCAGTGCGGGGGGTCTGTGAGGTAACTGCCCCCTCCCAGTAACCAGGGCGCTTGAGGGGATCCCTCGCACGCACCAGTCCTCCCAGTACTGAGCGTCGCTGAGGTGGGCGGCACCCCCGTCCTCCCAGTCACAAAGGCCTTAAAGAATGCTGGCTCCCCAGCGCTCCCAGTAACGAGGGCCTCTTGAGTAAGTGGGTCCCCAGTTCTCCCAGGAACATGGATCTCTGAGGGAATTGCCCCCACGTCCTCCCTGTAAGGACAGCCCCTGAAGTAACTTCGCTCTCCAGTCCTGCCAGTAATGAGGGGCTCTGAGATAATTGCCCTTCCCAGTCATCCCAGTAAGGGGGGGCTCTGAGATAATTGCCCTTCCCAGCCATCCCAGTAATGAGGGGCTCTGAGGGGATTCCCCCCATCCTGCCAGTAGGGAGGGTCTCTGAGGCAATTGTCCCCCCAGTAAAAAGGGGTCTGCAGAGATTGCAGCCCCCCCAGTGCTCCCAGTAAGGAGGAACTCTGAGATGATTGCCCTGACGCATGCCCCTGTTGGAAACAATGGAAGATTTAAATAATAATTTTAGATAATTGTTTTAATTAACTTTTAAATTAATTGCTTTAATTATAACCTATATATAAATTATAAATAGTGCGTGATTTTTAAATTACTCTTTTCCAGCATTTAGCAAAGTTTCCATGAGCCACTTCCATAGGAAAACAGACTGGGAAAAGTACTGAAATTGAAGTTTTGATAAACTAAGTCTGATATGCTTCAGTGAACAAAGTCTGGGAGAGAAGAACATTTTGGTGAGGTTGGACATCTGGAATGTTGAATTTATGAACCACAAGGACATTTTGCAAAAACCTGAAGATAAAGAAGAGGCGAACAAAGACTCCATCTATGTGTTAAAAGTTCCTACTTTTAGCCAAAGACTAAAAAGATGGGCTAATTAAAATAAGAAGTGAGAAATCAGTAACTGGTAGAGGATAGAATAATATTAAATGAAAGAAAATTATAAGAGAATTTCGAATTTAGACCAAACGAAGTTTTGGTTTGTTTGTTTGGGGTTTTCTTTCTTTGTTTTGTTTTTTTTTTTTTTTTTTTTTTTCTTCTAAAAATGTATAAACATGTGAAAAGGTTTTGTATTTCTGTCTGTGTGGAGGCTGGAACTCTGTTGGCCACACATACCCTGGCCAAGGATAAAGTAATGCCACTGACACTAAACAGGCAGCGTTGGCGGGGTTTATGCAGATGATTTCAGAGGATTTGAAGCACTCCCAGGAGACTCCCACTGAGCGGTGCCCAAGCACAGCCCACACCACGGCCTCCCAGTGCCACGCACACCTCTGTGGTGGGAGCGCTGATGGGTGGCCTCCAGCTTCAAACTGCATTAGCTAATGTTTAGGGCTGAAATGAGTTCTCGGAGCTTGCTGAAAGAGTGGTGCCACCCCATGGCGGAGGAATTGCTTCCAGGGGATCTGCAAAGGGAAATCGTGATTGGCAGCCCAGGGTCTGATGGAGATTTTGGGGCCTGTGTCCCCTTGAGGGCTTGTGCCCTGATCACAAGGGGATTTGGGCAGTGCCAGGAGCTGGCTGAGAGTCCTGCCCAGTCCTGGGATAAGCTGGGCAGGCTGGTGGGATCCCGCTCCCTTCCCTTGGGGTTTACACAGCGACCGAAGAGCCCAGCCCTGCCCCCTTCTCCCTGAATGGCTCTGAACACTCCAGAGGGCTGCATTCCCCACTTGTGCCCCTTTCCTACAAAACTTCAGCAGAGGATCGGAACGATAGTGAGATGTTTTCACAGCTGTGGTGTCAGCTCTTGGGCCTCGCCAGAGCAGGATAAAGCATGGGATATGGACAAATCCAAGAAATCCACATTCCTTCTGCTTCCCAGGCATGGCCAGGAGCTGGTATGTCCATAACCTCCCTGCCTGACCCTATTTCTCTCAGCGTTTCTTAAATACACAAAGAGCATTTTATCAGCAAGGAACACATTTGATTGAGAAAACTTCTGATTATCCCAGGCAGGAAAGGCCATTCCTTGACAGAAAGGCTACTCCTAATCCTCTGTTCTTAAGGCCATGGATACAGATTAATGTGGATGGCAGTCAATAAACCAGATCCTGGTGCTTCTGTCTGCACCCACCTCTTTACTTGAAAAACGTTTTCCGTGGATTATCCTAGTCATTATTGTTGTTTGAGAACTGTATCACAGTATTATTTTTAAAAAGTGAAGTTTGTCTTGGCTTAGAAAACTCTGGCATGTGGAAAAGAGAAATGTTCTTGGGATTGAAGGCAGTTGTTCCCGAGTCTGGCCGGCGGGCGGGCGGATCCAGCACACTCCCTCCTCTGGTGGGTTGGAGACATTTGTGTGAGACCGCCCCAGGGTGCTCCAGCAAAAATCCTGAGGATGAGCTTGATGTCCTTCCTGGAGAGAGGAAGGTACTGCTCTGTGATGATGCTACTGATCCCAGTTGTTCCCAGTGGGGTCGCAGAAAGGAGCTCCTCGTTGGTAGGCTGGGTGAGGACTGCTGAGGGATCCCAAAGGCTGTGCCAGGGGCTGTGCTTCCAAGTTGTGCTTCCCTAAATTAATTGTTTGTGAAGGGTGCCCCTGTTCAGGGTAGGATGATGGAGCAGGGTGGGCTTTTGACTGCTCCCGCTGAAGTTCATGGGTGCCCTCTGTCCCAAATCCCATTTATGATGCTGAAGAAATCCTTGAGGGGAGCCCGGGGTGACACATCTCATCCCTCCAGGGCTCAGAACTGAGCCTTGCAGGGTGAGGAGGGGGCTGGGGCAGAGTCTGGGGGTCACTGCCTGGCCCCGTCGCTGCTCCCCAGATGGTGAGGGGGGGGGGGACGGGGCACCCAGGGCTTGGGACACCTCACAGTCCAGGTCTGCTCCTGCCTCCCTCCCTCCGGGGTTGGACAAGACCCCTGGGGAGTCCTGCCCCTGTGGGAATTTATAAACCCCAGAGGTTCCTGCCCCCAGGAGAGTTCTATGCCCATTCCAGGGGGATTCCTGTACCTCCCCCAGGGAGGAACCTTCCCCACAAGAGAGCTTCCTACTCCCACAGGGGCATTTCTGCCCCACCTCAGAGTTTTCTGTCTTCGCGGGGGAATTCCTGCCCCCCAAGGGGGTTTCTGCCCTCAGGGAGAGTTCCCCTGGGGGGATTTCTGTCGCTCCTGAAAGGCTTTGAACGCCCCAAGGGGGGGAGGGGTTCCTCCCCTTTCCAGGGGGATCCTGTCCCCGGGGAGGTTCCCGTCCCCGGGGGGACCCCCGGTCCCGCCCTGACCCCCGACCCCCCGACCCCCTCCCAGGGGGCGTGGCCACTCGGGGGCGTGGCCAGGCGGGGACGGTGACGCAGTGGGCGGGGCAGGGCGGGGCGGCAGCGGCGGCAGCGGCGGCTTCCAGCGACTTCGGCGGGCGGTGAGTGCGGGCGGGGCCGCGCTGCCCACGGGGGATGCTCGGCCCCGCGCGGGGCCGCCCGGGGGGAGCTCGGCCCCCGTGACCCCCGTGGGGCCGCCCGGGGGGTGCTCGGCCCCCGCGGTGGGGCCGGACCCGGAGGACTCTGCTCGTATTGCCTCCCCCGGGGATGCTCTGCTGCCCCCCGAGAGGATGCTCTCCCCCCCCCCCCCACCGTGGGTATGCTCAGCCCCCTCGGTGGGGCTGGGCTCGGCGGGCTCTGCCCTTTTTGCCACCCTCCGGGGATGCTGTGCTCTCCTCTCCCCACCCCCCTACTGGGGATGCTCCCCATTGCCCCCCGGGCGGGGCCGCAGTAGGGATGCTCAGCCCTGCCGTGCCCCGAGAGATGCTCTGCCCCCCCAGGAAGGGGCTGACTCGCTCCGGGGGTGCTTTGTCTCCCGCCCTGTTACCCCTTGGAGGGGGTGGTGTCTGAGTCAGGGTGTGCTGAGCTCCCTCATTTCCCTTCGGTTGAGTCTGAGCTGGGGGATGTCATTCTCATCTCGAACTGGGTTGGAGGGGGGACTTGCTATGCCTCGGCTTTACCCTCAGACCGAGCTAGGGTTGCTCCCATCAGTCCACTGGCTCCGCACCGAGAGCTGGGGAGATATGCTGCCCCATCCCCACTGGGTGTGCAGGCAGGGGAGTGAAGGGTGGGCACATCCCCCGAGGCCGCCTGGTATGGGGGGCAGGGAGGGGGCAGGGAGGGGGCAGTGATTCCTTAACCCGGGAGCAGGGGCCTTGATTTTCAGCTGCTCTCTGCCCCTGGCAGCCCCCCATATGCTCCCAAACTGTCCCTTTGCATCCCCTCCCCCAGATATCACCTTACACCGAGGGCAGGGCAGGAATGCTGGTGAGCCTGGTCCTACTATGGCCTTCTCCTGGTCGGTTCTCTGATTTCCCAGCACTGTCTCCTCCCGCCTTCCTCGGTGCTGCCTCCAGCCCTGGAGCATCCACCCAGTGCCGAGCTCTGTGTCAGCCCCACTGAGCATCTGCCTGGCTCTGAGCTCTGGGCTGGATGGGCTCGTGGGGATGCTGCCACACACACACTCCTGGAGCTCAGCACCAGGTAAATCCCTTCCAAGGGCCAGCTTGGAACTGGGAAGATGCTCATGGATCTGGTTCAGCCTAAACATTGGCCTGTGTGCTCAAGGCCGGACCAGCAGAGCATCCGGCCAGCCTGGCTAGCTCCAGCTGTGCCCACACTGGTTCTCAGCCTCTGTTCACGGGGCTGCTGCAAGCTGCCTCCAGACAGCACTGTTTGCTCCTGAATAGCCAGCCTTGAAGGGCTTGTTTATCCCCTCAATTGCATCATTAGAGCAGAAATTGGCTTAGGGAGCTGGGTTTTGTTAAAGCTGTGCAAACCCTTCTGGGGAGGCCCTGGTTTTGGCCAAGTCAGGATTGGCAAAGTGCTCAATTTAGCTCATTTGCCACCATCTGCTGGATGCTGAAATGAGGTTCTCCTGGTGGGTTTAATACCACCAAGCCACTGTGTGAGCAGGAGCTGGTCCAGAGGCAAGCATGAGCTAGAGTTTGGGACCTGGATGAATGAACCAATCCTGTGTGGTTTGGGAGTTTCTTGGTTGTGGTGCTGCCCACACAGCAGAAGGTGGAAAGCTGGGTGTCTTTGTGTCTCTGATGGTCTGAGAGTCTCAGGCACCTGTGCTCTTGGGGACATCACGGTGTGCTGCTCCCTGCATGTGCTGGTTGGGGAACAGGACTGATCTCTAGGGACTTCCCTGGAGATTTGTCAGGGAGCCATCAGCACAGGTCCATGCTGCCATCTCCCTGGCACCCTGTGGTGCTCAGGTGCCTTCCCAGCTTCAGTGCTTGCTCCTTCTGCAGCTCTTTCCCAGGAGTCAGACCAGAGGCTGTCTGGGACCAGTGTCACCAGCAGGAGGGCAGGGGTGCCTCTGAACTGGCAGGTTCCTGAGACACCAGTGGTGGGAGTGATGGACAGATCCAGCTTTCTGAAGTGGCCAGCTTGGCAGATGTGTGTTTAAACATCTCATCCCTGTGCAGTTTGTGTCTTTGTGGTGAGTGGGTCTTGCTCTGTACCAGTCCAGCTGTGCTTGGCAGCAGCTCCAGTGGAGATGCAGAGGGACTGGACATGCTGGAGATTTGGGTTCCTGCCTGTCTCAGCTGTCTCAGAAGACACCCGGGATAAAACCCCCACTGAAACCCTTCTCATCTGCATCTTTGGAGGGACATTTTTGCAAGTCTTGTCCTTTGGGGCAGCTCCCGCTGGGGGCTGGGAATGAGGACAGGGATGAGGAGGAGGCTGAGTGAGTGTGAGTTGGTGGGTGAGATTTTGGAGGTCCTGAGTCAGTGCTGGAAAAGAGCCTGACACTTTGCTGGAGCTGGAAGTTCACACTGGAGCTGGGAGAGGCATTCTTGGAGCCTCAGAGGGAGCTGAACTCAAACTGGGGCCCAACTGGGAGTACCTCTGCAGGGCTCCACTCTGGAGAGTCGAGAGACGTCTCTGCACATGGAGAGACGTTGACATGAGAGTCCATCCTCTGCCTGGGGAGTGCCATTTCAGGGTTTCCAGCAAAGCAGAAAGATACTGTATTCTTTATCTAACCTTGAAACCTTAATTCACAATTAATTTCCTCCTGAAGAATGCTTTGGTGAGCCAGAGGTTTCCAGATGGCTCCCAAAACTGAGCTGTGAGGTCTCTGAATATTAACTGGAAGAGAAGGTTGTTGGATCCATTGCCAAGCTGCCCGCCCAGAGAGGTGTGACTGACAGCGCCTTCCTTACGGATGATTTCTGGGACGTTCCAAGCACCAGGTGTGGGATGACAGACCTGACCCAGGCTGAGGGCTCTGCTGTGGGCCCTGCAGGTGGGTCCAAGCCTTGGCCAGGCTCCTGGGGGATGTGGTTGGGAGTTTCCAGTGCTTAAAGGCTCTGTGAGCAGACGAAAGGCTTGGAGGTGGGTGCCCGTGTGGGTGTGCTCACACAGGCTGGCATTTGGGAGGGAGGAGGGAAAATATCACATGGAACAACTGCAGTGTTGGGGGACAGGTCTGTGCTTGGGCCCATCTGGAGCAGAAGTTTTGGAAAATGATTCTAGGCTCTTTGCTAAAAAAGGTTGTGCTGATATAATTGCATTTTATTTCTGTTCGTTGTGTGGTCAAGAAGGTTGAAACCCTTGTGGGGACAGGGTAAAAGCCTTGAGTTCATTTGTAGGGTGAGGATGTCCTGAGGAATCAGGCTGAGAAAGCTGGGGCAGTTCAGCCTGGAGAGGAGGAGGTTGTGTGGAGACCCCACAGCCCCTTCCAGGGTGTGAAGAGGCCACAAGGAAGCTGGAGAGGAACTCTGCATAAGGAAATGGAGTGACAGGACAAGAGGGTTCACACTGAAAGAAGAGAGATTTAGATTAGATATTGGGAAGGAATATCTGTGAGGGTGGTGAGTCCCTGGCACACCACCTGGTTCCCCAGAGAAGCTGTGGCTGCCCCTGAATCCCTGGAAGTGTCCGTGTCCAGACTGGACAGGGCTTGGTTAGTAGGGGTCAGTAGGAGGTGTCTCTGCCCATGGCAGGGGGTTGGAATGAGCTGAGCTTTAAGGTCCCTTCCAGTCCAAGCCATGCTGTGATTCTGTGGTTTTATGAATGAAGTAGCCGCTCATCTCTCTCATTTTTGTGCAAAACCTGCTGCCCCTCAGCCCTGGGCAGCACTGGCAGCGCAGTGATTCCCATCCCACAGGAGGATCTGGGTGTCAAAGCTTCTTCAAAAGCCACTGGCCAGGAGGGGACTGACCCTGTGTCCTCCCTGTTGCTCTTCCGTAGCTGAATCTTCACCCTGATGTTTTAAGCAGCTCGTGGGTTGCTGTCTCCAGCTCTGTAATCCTGCAGGACTGACAAGGCTGGAATTTATCTGAAATGCAGATTTTTTTTTTTTTTTTCCTGCTCCTGGTTTTCAGTTCCTCAGTTCCTGCCATGCTTCTCTTGGCAAGCACGAGGAGGTGCCGGCTGGGTGGCTGCCTTTAATTGCATCCAAACATTAAAAAAAGAAGAAAACAAGTGGCAGATGAGAGCTTGTTTCCCCATCCTCCTGTCCGTGTCGAGCGGTTTCCAGGAGAGGGCAGTTCCCGGGGATTTTGCTGCATGGTGCCTCTTCCCTGCAGCTCCTGCCCTGTCCAGCCCCTCGTGTCGGTGGTCCCAGAGGCAGAGCCGTGCCAGGGAATGCGGGGGCCCGGGCTGGCTCCTCCGGGGTGCGGTGAGGCGTTGTCAGCGGGGCCGAGTGCTTGAAATAGCGGGCGCGGGGCTGTGCAGCAGGGAGGGAAGGAAGGAGGCTCCTCCTGCCTGGACTCCACATCCCGCCTTCCAGAGAGGGCAGCATCCCTCGCCAGGACAGGATGACATGGCAGGGAATGGGTCTCCTCCCGGAATTGCTGCCCATGTGGCAGGTGCATGCATTTAAACTTCTCATTTCCACCCTTTCCTGGTGGAAATTCCTGGTGGAATTTTCTCTGCAATTCCAGATTCATCATGATGTGATGTGCTGGGACAAGGCAAACACTGCAGCTGTAGGGTGCCTGGGGGGTCCATAGCCCAGAGGAAGGAGCTGGGCTGAACATGGGATGCCTGGAGCCTGGGAGAAGGGGATGTGTAGCCCCAGCCCAACTCTCACCTTTTCAGAGACTCATTAGTGCAGAGCATCCTCACATGGATTTTCTCCTGCCAAAGCCTGGCCTTTCTGGTTCCAGAGGTGGAAAGGTGTTTATAGCCTCGATGTGGCATCAACACAGGTCTCATAAAGCTGATCTCAGGCTCTTGATCATGAGTTAAATGGGCTTGGTGGTGATGCCTAGAGCTGCTCCCCATGCAGACATTCCCAGTGCCAGGGGCTGTGGGCACAGAGGGGAAAGATGGGCTTGTACAAAATCCATAATCCACTTAATCTGCCCTGTAATTCAGTGTCTGGCAGCTGTAACTAAGTAGATCTGGGCTTCTTTCAAGTATCTCCCCCAAACTGTTTTCCAGGAAGGAGTCAAAAAATGACCAGAGGTTATTTTTGGCTGTGGCTGATTTATTCACATGCTGATCAGCCAGGAGAGGAGTTATTCTGGTCCCACACTGCCCCACATAACACCAAGTGCCGTGTGCGGGTGTGGTTTCCCTGGGAGACATTGGGGGATGACACTCCTGTTTGCAGATGGAGCTCTCAGGAACCACCTTGGACACTCCGTGTCCTGTGAGCCCACTCGGCGTCCTCAAATAAGGCCAGAGCCAGGGGACACGGGCTCTGTGCCCTCTCATCCTCTGTCCCTGGGGACAGACCTGAGCTCTGTGTCCTGGTGTGGTGGAAGGCTCTGTGCCTTACAATTCCTGCTCCATCCTGAGGAGTACCCAGCTCAGTTGGGGTCTCCCTGGGTGACAGCTGCATTTGGGGACTGCAGGGAGCTGTTTCAGGGCTCTTTTGGGCATGGTGTTGTTTCAAGGCTCAGGAAGGGCTGCTGTGTTTGGGACGGTTTCTCTGCAGGATGTAGTGGCTCTGGTGCTCCTGGATTTTTCCCTCCTGTGTTTGCTTTCCCTGGCATGCTGTGAAGCTGAGCTCCTACTCTTGGGAAGGGGTGGTGGGAGTGAAGTGTGAGGGTGGCACAGCCAAATCCTGCTTTTCTCCTGTATCTGCAGAAGGGAATGTTTTTCTGGGGCATTCCAGTGTGGCCACAGCTGGTTTCTGGCCATGGATTGGGATCTGCCAGGGTGGGAATCACTGGGACATAGTGCTGCTGGAGCCTTTGCCATCCCATCCCAGTGTGCTGGTGACGTGTCTCCCACAAGGCTGAGGATGGAATCACTCTTGGCTGTGTCCCTGTGCAGAGATGCTGGGAGCAGCAGAAGTCCTGTCCCTCCAGGTGGCTGTGGGACTGGAGCATCATTGAAGGCAATGTCTAGCCTGGGTGGGCAAAGTGGACCCTGTCCCCCATCTCCTGCAGCCAGGGCTGTATCTGCCAGCACTTTGGGCTAAGGCAGGCTGGGGAGGGTTGAGGAGGCCATGTGGGGGTAGAGGAGCAGAAATCTGAAGCCTCTGAAGGATCCATGGGGGTGTTGACCAACCCAAATTTTCAAGCTTTGCTGCTTGGACAACCTGGCTGTGCTAGAGAGTGGATGTGTGGAAATTCTGGAGATTCCCATGTGCCTGTCAGAGCTGCTGTCCATGTTCCTCCCCAGCATCGCAGCACCTGGAAGCCGATGTGCCTTTACTGGGACATGGGATGGAGTCTTGGGTCACTGCCAGCATCCCTTGGAGAGCCTCCTCCCAGAACCCTTCTGGGGGCTTGGGCTCTCCATGCACCATGTGCTCGATAATATGGCTTTACTCATTTTAACCCATCAGGTTTTAATTAGAGCCAGAAGGCTCATCTCTCCTGACCTGAGCTGTCTTTCCTTTCTTGGATCCAGAAAGGGTTTGCTTTGCTGCTGTTAGTTATCTGACATCCAGATGTGCCACCCAGAGAGCAGCTTGTGTTTGATGGAGAGAAAATCTTCTCCCCAGCATCAAAACCTGGATGATAATCACTTGATTACAGCCAACACTTTGGGCTGCCATATTAATAAAAGAGCATTTTTTCCTCCTTTTGATCATCTGCTTCTAGTTAGTTTAGTTAGCAGACTTTCACAGTGGCCATTTTTGGAGTTGGCAGCCAGAGTATCCCTGCAAGCAGAAATGGCTTTTGTTATGTGTGTCCTTCGTGTTTACACGTTTATAGAGAAATTTTGTCTCCTGAACTGAGGCTGCCGTGAGCCCCAGCACTACTGATCAGTGCCTGGCTCTCTGAGAGCACCGGTGTCGCTTTCAAATCACACATTGTCAATAAATCTCATTCCAAGTGCCCTGCAGCAAATGGCATCAGCCTGCACGGGGAGAGCTCTCCCACACGTCCTCCCGCTGCCTAAAAATACCAGTGCTTGAATTCTCCAATGCTTGGCTATTGCACAGCCTCCATTCCTGCGTGAGATGCTGCTCATGGCTCGGTGCAGGACATCTGCTGCGCTCCCAAGGGTCACACTCTGCCCTCCAGATCTGGCCTTCAGGTAATGCAGCAGCTGCATCAATCTGGGGGTAAATGAACATTTATTACCTTTACTCTCCATGCTGTGAGGTGTGTTTGTGATCAAGGATGTGGGGTCCAGGAGGGAAATGATGGCACCTTCTCTGGTGGCCACTGAGGGCCCATCTTATTGAGGAAAGGATGAGTTTTGGGAACTTCATGTAGCATCAAGCAAATTACCCTCAAAACCCTCTGTTAACTCTGTGTGTGTGTCTTGGGATTCTGTTCCATCCTCTTTGTAAATAAACAATTTACCTTTTCACATCTGGCTTTGAGATGTGGGATACAGAAAAGGTGGCAAACTGTTTTGCTTTGAGAGCCAAGTCTCTGTTCAGTGGGTGAATGCAGAGGGCTTGCTGGCATTTCCAGTTCACACAGGGCACTGGGCAGACTGGTGTGCAGGCAGCAGGCTTTTGTCTCCAGCAGCTTTCAGCCTCCTGACCCTGCTGGCTTGTGGTAGAGCAGGGAGAGCTCATCACTTGAACTATGAATGAAGCCAAGGGCTGATGTCATGTGCTGTGATTTTTGAGGGGGAAGTGACAAAGTGGCTTTGTGGCACCAACAGGGATTTGGGAGCAGAGCTGGGTGTGATGGATGTGCAAACTGAAGTTCAGCACAGCTGGGAGGTGCTGAGCTGTAAAACAGGAGTGATATTCTAAAGGGATGTGTTTATTTAGGAGACCTTGGAGTGAAGATATTTGGATTTTCCTGTCTCCATCTCTATGTGATCACCCTGTTTGCTGCTGGGAAGTTCATGAGGGAGCTGGAATCCAGCAGTGTAGGAGCAGGGGCTCGAGGAACACATCGACAGGGCTGGCTGCTCCCTGGGAGCTGTACACCCCGCTGCAACATGGTCAGCCCATGGACACAGGCATTGATAGTTCCCCCAGTCTTGCAAAGAAAAGAATGTTTATTTTCGAGGCTGGAAAGGTGAGGAAACCAGTCACCTTGTCTGCAAGCCCCACCAGCTAGCAGACACTGGCTTGATTTCTTCCTTTCTCTAATGCAACTCGAAGGAAATCCAACCACTGGAGATGCCAGGGAGGGGCTATCACTGCCCTGGCCTGGGGACAAATGCAGTGACCCATCAGGAAGATCCACCCTGGTCTGTCAGACCAAGGTGTGTCAGGTCCTCCATCACTCAGTGCCTGGACTTTCTCCTTCCAAGGACTCTTGATTCCTCGTGGGCTGCCCTGAGGTGCCTCAAATTGCCAAAACCCTGGTGTGGGGAAGGAAGAAGAAGAATCTTCCCATGCTGCTGCCTGCACCTGGAGCTTTCTCTCTTTTCTCTTGGGGCAGGTGGAGAGGAGAGTGACATTGGTCAGCTCCTGTGTGGTCACTCTTAAGCTGGACATTTGTCTGAATGTGTTCTCCCACAAGTGTGAGAATTTGCAGGATTTATCCCCAAATCATAGAATCAAAGACTCATAGAATCATTAAGGTTGTAAAAGACTTCAAAGATCATCAAGTACAACTTTTGACTTAATACCACCATGGCCACTAAATCATGATCAGAAGTTTGTGAGCACCCAGTTTAACCAGTCCCTGAGGCAGCTGGGACCTCACGGTTTCCTTTTGCCCCTGTCTGTCCCCCCTGGCATGAACTGAGGCTTATCACTCTGACGCAGCTGCTGAGTGCACTTGGTGGTACCCAAAACTTCTGTAAATATGAGAGGACTTCCAGGCCCAGGACAGGTGCTGATGACACCAGTAACCAGAGCAGGCTGGTAGGGGAGAGCTGGTGGTGGGAGGAGAATGCTGAAGGTGATGGTGGCAGCTGGGATGGCTTTACTGCCTCTATATTTTCCTCTGAAGGTGACGATCTGGGTTTGGAAAAGTCCAACCTCTGAGCAGGCACAGCTCCCAACTCCCTGCTGCCCTCGACCTTACTCCGGCAGCAGATGTGTGAGGTTTGACTCTCACTTCTTGCGTCCCAAAAAGTGAATCTTGTCAGATTCGGAGGACTCTGGCCACACCGTGAGTGTGAATGTGGGGCAGAGCGAGGCTGGGCTGGGGGAGCCGGGGCCGTGCCCGGGGTTCTGCCGCGGGGAGGATGGAGCCGTGTGTCCACAAACGCAGCTCTTGGGAGGCGCCGGAGGGAGACGCCAGGAGAGGAGGATGCCGCCGGGAATGCGAGCGGCTCCTGCTCCAGAATTCCCGGCACGGCAGCTGCGGCAGTGCCGGAGGGACCAGCGGGGTGGGAGCAGGGACGGGCTTTGTGTCCGCGCCGGGAGAGCGGGGGCAGCGCGGCTGCGGCCCGAGCGCTCGGCGGGGATGGAGCTGCCGTGGCTGGGAGCGGGAGCGGGCGGTCCCGCAGTGCTGCGTGACGGTGACGGTGACGGTGACACAGCCCCGACACTCCCCTCCCTGCCGGCAGCGCCGGAACCGTGCGAGGCCGCGGGCGGATGGTCCCCGGGGGCTCACAGCGGTGGGTGTCCGCTCCTGGGCGATGCCAGCTGCTTTTCCACTCGGGATGCTGGCGGCTGCATTCCCGGCCGTGCTGCTGGCACCGCAGGTGCCCCGGGGAAGCAGGAGTATCCCTGTTCCTGTCCTCGCACAGCAGAGAAGAGGTGACAGGAGGGCGGGATCAGCGCCTCTGGATGGATATTTCAAAATCCGGGGGTATTGAACTGTGTCTCTTTGCGACTCGCTCGTCGGGGGTGGGGGATATCCCGGGGCTGCTGTCACCTGCAGTGCCGTCACCATCCTGACAGGCACGGCCTCTCAGGACCCCAAATTTCTCACAGGTCACCCCAGGCACAGCTCTGGAGGCCAGTCCACCTAGTCACCAGTGTGGCTTTCAAGAGCCATTCTTGGGTGGTTGCTCCCCCACTTGTTCTCTGTCTGTTCAGCTTCCCTCATCATATCCCTGTTCTCATCAGTCATTATTTCTCTCCAAGTGAAGGCTTTTTAATAACAGCTGACATTTCAGCCATTTTTGAGTAATTTCCTTTCTTCTACTCCAATTTTCTTCATCTTCTTCATAACTAAGAAGCCTTTCTTTGTCCTTGGCCAGAGGGGATGTGTCTGTTATTGCCTCTGTTATCATATTCCAGGAGGTTTGATCAGGTTAATGAAAATCCTTCTGTTTTTTTGTGTGTCACTTCCACTCCCATCTTCTTTAGTCTGGTTTCTTAAGGAAATTAAACCAAAAGCCTTGTTCCATCATGACCTTTACTCTCCCCCTGCTTGCTCTTAAGTGTGTTGGTCTCTGATGGGGTGGAGAGCTCGGAATGCTCAAATGTTTGTGATGGTGTTGGAGAGGACAGAGCCAGGGGACACCCCAGAGGGTCATGGGGCACAAGGGCAGTGGTGGAGGACTGAGGCTCATTGCCCAGAGAACAGGGCTGTGAATCCAGCCAGGGATATGAGGGACAGCAGGGCTGTATCCCCCAGCCCATGAGCTGGGGATAACAGGCCACAGCACCAGGCTATTTGTGCTGCACAGCAGCTTTTCCTGAGCTCAGGAAGGGATTCAGAGGAGGATCCAGCCTCACAAAGACAGAGTTAGCCTGGGATTTGGGAGGCCTAGGCTGTGTTTGCAGGTGCAGACTCACACGTGGCTGTGCTCGAGGGCTTTTCCTGCAGCAGCAGGAGCTGCAGCTGCTTTAAGCTGGTCTCCTGGAGTGTAAACTGCAGTGACAGGGGAGCCAGAAGAGATTTTCTGCTCCTGCCTATGCTACAGCAGGGAGAGGCAGCTTTCCCAGTGCTACAGCAGGGAGAGAGCTTTCCCAGTGGCTGCTGCAAAATCTGGTTCCTTTGGTAGTAGTGTGGGTATTGTAGTGATGTGGGTATTGTGGCAGTGCTGGCGAGGGAAATCTTGGGGGTCCTCGGAGAAGCATGATGTGGAGTCAGGAGCTCGGGTGTGTCGGTGGAAAAGGACCAAGGTGCTTGTTGGGGTGTCCTTGGAGCTTGTTTTCCTTTTCAGCAAGGGATGGGGCACCTCTTGAGTGTGTCCTCTCCTGTCCCAGCCCAGCCTGGGGACAGGGATCGCCCCTTCCAGCTCAGAATATTCTGTGAGTCTGTGCCAGGCTGGGGAGGAGAGTTTGCTTGGAATTTGTGCAGCCTGGAGATGCTCTGCCCACACTTCACTGTGAGGGAGCAACGTGTCAGCCTGGCAGTTCAGCTAGGGACTCCTCTCCTGTGCAGGTGAGTCCCTGCTCCTTGGCACCAAATCTGCTGTGGAGTTGCGCTCTGAAGGTTTCCCCCTTCCTTCACTTTGCATTTATCTCTGGTGTTTATTTTGGCAGCCTGTTCTGCTGATTTCTCTTCAACCAGCATCCCTCAGGCCTGGGGCCTGGCTTAGTCCCCGGCCCTTGCCCAGTCCCACTGCTGGAGGAGATTGGACTTACCATTCCCACCTCCTGGTCCCTGTTCCCTGCCTGATCCCACCTCCCTTGTGATCCCTCCCAAGGTGAGGAGCTTCCTGAGTGACACCCAGCACAAGGGCACTTGTAGTCTGGCAGTGGGTCCTTACCAGGTCCCCACAGGGTCCCTTCTGCTGTTGCATCCCCAAACTTCTGATCTCATTAGAGGGGGATGCACAGAGCTGGCTCCACGTCTCAGCTCATCCCACGTCCTTTTCACTTTGCTTGTGCTCTGCTGAGCACAAAGGTCTGGTGGGAAGACAGGGCCATGGTCACACATGATGCAGCTCTTTGGGCATGGTTTGGAGCAAGGTTTCCTGTCCAGCTGTGAGAGAGACCTGGATAAACAGAGGAGAGGGGCTTGGCAGGGACCCCTGCTTATACAGGTGCTTGCATGGTTCCTCTTTCCAAGAAGCATTTCAAACTTCCTTTGTTCTCTCCAGCCTCTCTTGTGATGGTGGTGAGCTGGGCTCTGTAACTGAGGAGATCTGAATAATCCACTGAGGAAGCTGCTAATTTGAAGATATGTCTGTAATAATTAAATCATTATCTGGAGGGAAGAGAGAGCAGATACCAAAACGGGGCTAATTAAAATCCAAACCCAGGATGACTTGGGCTCTGGGCCAGAGCAGAGCAGAGTCTTTTGGGGATGTCTTCATGTGTAATTGCTTTTCAGAGCATCAGTCCCCTCCAGAAAACCCATCTGTTTCCCCTCAGGAGACTCAGATTGGCCCAGAAACCCTCTTGCCTTGCCCTGTCCCATGTTCCCCAGACCAGACACAGCTGGAGGAGGCCACACACTTTGCAAAGGGCAGAGGAGATGGTGAGACCCAGTTTGGGAGAGTGTTTGGTTCTTGAGCTTCAGGAACTAGATTCCACCTTATCTCTGGAACATTTAGGCCCTTATCTCATTTCAGGCCTCAGAACTGGCTGATGCTCTTCAGAAATCTCTGAGAGCAAGGAGGAAGGTGGGCTTGGACCCATCCCTGCTCTATGCATGGAAGGATTTGGACATGCAAAGGTGCCAGAGGGACCCAGTGCCTGGGGGGAAGGTGGCTTTGGCTGTAGGGAGAGATGAATCCTGTTCAGGTTCACTCTGCATCTGGGGTGGGAGCACCCTGGAGAGGCTGTATGGCCTGGAAGGATGCAGAGCACTGCTGGACGTGAGCCCAGCCCTGGAGCTCCCTGTCAGCTCTGAGCAGGTCCAGGCAGGTGAAGGTGGCTCTTCTGAGCTGAAAGATGGTGACCAACAACTGTGGTTTTGATGTTGGAGGGGAGAAAGGGCCTTTGGACAGCACCTCATGCTGTGCCAGGAGGGTGGAAGATCTGCAGGGTGGGTATTTATGTACATTCCCAGAGCTTCTGGGAGTGCTTTGCCTGTGAAGCCCAGAGTCCACCACGTTTTCAGAGTCAACGATGTTCTTCAGCAGGGCCAAACACTTTGCAAAGGGCAAGGCACAAAAATCCCACTTCCAGTTACATACCAGTTGGATGCAGGGTAAATCCCATCCTTGTGAGTGCCTGCGCTGGCTGCATTCCTGCACCAGGGAGGTGTTGCTGCTGTGTCTGCCTGGGCTGAAGGTCCTCTCGTGGTGGTGGCAGGGTAGAACCTAGCAGCAATCATCACTCAGGTGAGCTGGCCTGGAATCGCTGTATTTCGTCAGGGAAGCGATTGTTGCTGTCCAAACCAGCCACCTTCCAGAGCTGGTGAAGATAAATTGGTGCATTCACCCAGAGGAGATAAGGTCAGGGGGCTCTGTCTATCAGGTGTTCACATGTGAGCATCACTCAGTGAATGTCCCTGCATCAGCACGACAGGTGAAGGTCACCTCAGGTGGGCTGGTGCCTGCAGGCAGCTCTGAACTTGGGGAGGGAGGAGGAGGGCACAGGAGGCTGGGCAGGGAGCCACTTCTGCTTGGGTGAGCATCCCACCAGGCCTGACACAGGCTGGGTTTTCTGCCTGTGCTGCCCTGGGGGGGGGGGGGGGGGCTGCAGCTCTGCAGCAGCACAGCCTGGCACTGCTGAGAGCTGGGACTCAGGGAGAGCCTGAACCCCCCCAGCCACTGCTGCTGGGGCTGGGCTCTGCCTGCTGCCACATCTGCAGGAGCAGTCACTGGGGGGTGTGCAGGGTCCACAACTGTGTTGTAAAAGAGCCAGAAATTTAAAGATGTCTGCAGAAATGGCCACTAAACCCTCTGGAAAGCCTTGGCTCAGCTGCTGTTCTTGGGTTGTGTGTGGAGAGATTCCAAGCCCCACATGTGTCCTTTTGCCTTGTGAGCTTTGATATGCTCTTGGCTTTTAATAGAGAGCACACAACATCCTCAGCTCAGACAGCAGATGCTTTTCAAGGCATTGGGACATCCCCTTTCCTTCATTCCCCCCCAAGGGAGTTTAAGGCGTCCCGGCCCCCATGTTTTTGAGTTGTGCACAGGAGCAGAGGGACCAGGTAGGAAACCATCCCACCTGCAACTCTTCCCACCAGCGGTGCACCCGTGTAATCCCCCACATTTCATTCCTTTGAAAGCCTGCTGAACTGCAGATGTGTTCCTCCTCTCCTGGTGATGTCTCATGGACTGGCCAAATCCTGCTCTAACCTCCTGAGGTGGTTCAGGGGATTGTTCCTGGTGCTGGGTTGGACAGGGATTGGAGCAACCTGGGATAGTGGAAAGTGTCCCTTGGCAAGGGGTGGAACAGGATGGGCTTACAGGTCCCTTCCAACCCAAACCAGTCTGGGATCCTGTGAACTCAGTGTATGCAGGAGCCCCCAAAGTCCTGGGGGTGGCAGAGTGCTGTTCCCAGGGGCTTTGGGCCAAAGGGTGAAATGGGTTCAGTGTTTTTTGGGTGCCCTTTGGGGGTGGTGGATGGAAGCAGGCGTGAGGCTCGATGATGCCAAGGTCAGGGCTCTGCTTTGGGTGAGCTGGGATGGCCATGGGAGCCTGTGGGTAGCACAGTGAGGACAAGGGCAGAGCTCCTGGGGCCCCGTGCCAGGCAGGGCAGTGCCTGGGGACACCGAGGACACTGCATTAGCTGGACTCCATGGAGCTGAGTGGAGCTCACATTTTGAGAGGGAGCAAGTTAGAGATGGAGTGGAACTAGTGCCCGCTGCTGCATTTGGAGATGATGTGTGCCCAGATGAGGGCTCTGCTGCCATGGGGGAGGGCTGCTGCCCCTCTGCAAACCACCACACTCCCCACACTTTCTGGAGCAATTTGGTGTTGCTTCCCTCGATTTGAAGCTTTCTCTGTTTTCTCCAATCCCCAAACAAGGGCAGCAGTGGTGGGACATGGTGTTTCCTCTGGTCTCTCCCTCTGCTCCTTCCATGCTGGGTGAAGCCTTCAGGGGCTCTGCTTAGATGCTCCCTGCATCCAACAATGCTCATCACATTCATCCAAACCTTGAATTATTCTCCCTGATCTTTTCCAGTACTTGGGATTTCTGGATCCCTTATATCTTCCTTGTGGCCTGTATCCAGGAGGAATGAGCTCCAGATGGAGTTTTCCTTGGCAGGCTATTTTTGAGGTGCTTTTTGTGGTTCTTCTGATGCTTAATAAGGGCTGAGCTAATCCTACAATTCTCCTAAGGAGGAACAACTTGAATTTTCCTTCTAAAGCACAGCATCTTCAGGCCCTCCGCCTTGCTGGTGCCATCCCTGTGTCAGGAGTTGGGATGTGCAGGGCAGAGACTCCCTCAGAAAGTCCTTCTTGCATGAAACAAGGCTTAAAATGCCAGACAGGAGTAGGATGAGTCCTTCCTGCAGTGCTGTGGCTTTGGCTGTGCCAGGTGTACTGGGTGTGCCAGGTGGCCTTTGGCTGGGGCTCATTTTGGGAGCTCACTTTGCACCTGAAGGGTGTGGGTTGAAGATGTGACCCTGTTCCATGTGGATTTAGACAGAGCAGACAGGGCTCCAGTGCCTGAGCCTTGCCCCCAGCCACCCTGCAATGTCACTGTCCTCAGATGTCCCCACAGGGCTGCTCCTGCCACGTCCTGTGGCTGTCGGGAGCTGGCACTGCCCTGGGCCCTCCTGGCATGGGCACCATGGGAACGGCACCGGGGCCATTCCAGCCTGGACTGGAGGCTGCTTATCTCCATCTCTGCCTGCTCCTTGCTGGGCTTCATCCACCCATTCCAAACCAGTGGGGGACAGCCAAGGTGCCAAAGGAGCCCAGCTTGGCAAGGGAGGGCTGTGGTTGTCCACAGTGTGAGCATGCTTGGGAGGAAGAGCAGGTTTCAGTCAGGCAGGGATTTAACCCCACAGTCCTGCCTTGTCCTGCATGGAGCTGAGCACCCACATGTCCCAGTAGGGGTGGAGGTGCTTGTGGTAAATGCTGTGAGGTTTCCTTGCCAAACGTTGCAGAGCTGTCCCGGTGCTGGATCTGCTCATCCTCAAAGCCCGAGTGTCCAGAACTGAGAATCCCACTGATGTCCCACTGCCTGCCACTGCATCTGGGCAAAAGCTCTTTGGAAACTAGCTCTGCTATCAGCAAAGGGATTAAGTAATTGCTAAAGTCGCTTAGCACAGGCAAGGAGCAACAGAAGGGATGAAAACAAGGGGGAATCTTGCCCACCCCCATCACCTGAGTTACTGAAACCATCCCAGTCACCTCTGGCTGCAGTCATCCAGTGCCCAAGCCATGATGCCACCACTCTTCTGGAACATGATGGACTAAAACCTTCCATGCTTTGGGAGGATGGAGGAAAGGGGAGCCCTGCCTGGATTGTCTGCCGGTAGCATGGGGAGCACAAGGGGAACTTGAGGCACAGTCTTACTGCTGTTGTCTCTACTTGTGTGCTGGGGTGGTTGGTGGTGAATTGCTGAGCTCTGGAGGCCTCCCCAGGGCCAGGGTCATGCTCCAGGACCATTGGTGTTCCCTTGCAGGTTGTGGTGCCTGCAAAACCCCAAAGTGTGATGCAGGGATATGTTCCTGAGCCTGCTGTGGTCCAACCTGAGGCCAGCAGCACTGGACACATCCCTGCTCTGTCCATTGTGGCTCTGAACACCCTCTAACACTTCCCAAATTTCACTGAAAGCCCCATCTGCCTCTTCCCTGACTCCAAACTCCCTGGGCTCTTCCTCAACCCTACTTATAATTTAGATTGATGAAGGGTGGTTGGCCAGGTTGGACAGGGCTTGGAGCATCCCGGTCTCATGAATGGTGTCCCTGCCCGTGGCAGGAGGTGGAACTGGTTGAGCTTTCAAAGTCCTTTCCAAAGTGAATCATTCCATGATTCTGTGGTGGCTGGAGACCTGCTCGAGTGGGGCAGGGAGTGGGATTTCACTGTGGGCATCAGGGAGCCCCCTTTCCCTTTCCACCAGTCACAGAGTTGGTGGCTGAATTTTACACTGGGATTTGGGCAGATGTGCAGTTGATGTGTGGGACTGGTTACTACTGCTCAGGCTTGGGGCAGGGAGGGCCTGCTGAGGGTGTGGAAGAGATTCCAGTGGGATTGGTGGTGTGGGGGAAACCCTGGATCTTGGGCAGACCAGGCACAGAAGCTCCTCAGATGCACGTGGGGTTTGCCCCGGGGTTTCTCTACCAGCAGCAGCCTCCCCTGTGCCCTGGGCTGGGCATGGGCTGGGTGTGGGTGCCAGGGCCTGGGTGAGTGGAGAGGCTCCTCTACAGCATTTGGCAGGGCTCGGGGGCACCTGTGGCACAGATTTCCTCAGCCCCCCTTGGAGCTGGTGACTCTTCCCTCGTTGCTGAATAAGTTAGCACCACAAGTGCTCACGGGGTGTGACTAAAGCAGGGCAGGCGCTGGTTTGGCAGCGAGGGGGAGGCCCCCGGCTCCAGCCCGGCAGGCTCCCAGATGAGATAACTCCTCAGCAGAAGTGTCATGGGGGCGGGAGGGATGTACCTGTGGCAAAACCTCTAGTGAAATCATGGAAAATCACCAGCCATTCCTCTGTGTCTCAGCAAGGATTGAGGCTGTGCCCTGCTTGTGGGGAGAGTGAGGCACAAAGCCTCACTTTCCCAAAGGTAAGGGGACTTTGCAGTGATGCTCCCTCTGTGACAAGCACAGGATTTTGTCTCAGTGGTTGTGGATCACTTCCCTGTGCTTTGTTCTCTGTCAGAGGAGTCTGCATCCACCTTGGGCTGGAAACCAGCCCGATTGCTGGGATGGATCCCAGTGCTGCGTTCCCTGGCAGAGTCAGGGGCTGGTTCACCTCAATCTGCTGCTTCTGTAGGGAATGCATTTCCTTCTGCTGCTGTTTAAAGTAACCTTCCTTGAGAGAGAAATCAAAGACTCTCAACACTTCAACACGAGGAAGAACTTCTTTCCATGGAGGAGAGCAGAGCACCAGAACAGCTGCCTGGGGAGGGTGTGGAGTGTCCCTCCCTGGAGACATTGCAAACTCACCTGCCTGTGTCCCTGTGGCACCTGCTTGGGGTTTGACCCTGCCTTGAGAGGGCATTGGACTAAACGATCTTCAGAGGTCCCTTCCAGCCCCAACTATTCTGGGCTTCTGGGATTCTGTGACTTCAGCCTAACAGAGCAAAGGACAGGGGCTTTGGTTGCAAAGTTATGGAACAAAAGGATGGATGAGCCATGTGACACACAGCAGAGCAGCAACTGGAAAAGGAAATGACTGTAACCAGAATTGTGGCTTTTTTGGTGTTGGTTTGGTGGCTGCTGAAACCCTTCCTTGTCCCT
Organism: Vidua chalybeata; assembly: GCF_026979565.1. Taxonomy (NCBI): domain Eukaryota; kingdom Metazoa; phylum Chordata; class Aves; order Passeriformes; family Viduidae; genus Vidua; species Vidua chalybeata. Next base: position 730,220 of record NC_071553.1, on the reverse strand, counting down.
GTGGATGGATCTGAGTGCAGGCCACATCCTGGAAGAGGGATGTGAGCTTGGTCTCATGGATCAGGTGCCTCCGTCTCCTCCCTTCCAGGGCACATGGTGGTTTTCCAACCTCTTGTGCACCAAAGGAATTGGGATTTCTCCAGGATTTCCACAGTCCTGTCTTTCAGTGATGCTACTGGGTGACTGCAGTGGGGTGTGATTCCAGGATTGGGGGTTTGGTTTCTGTTTTTACTGGTTTGGGTGAACCCCTCATGCCAGCTGGGGCAGCTGTGCCAGAGAGTGAATTCCAGTTTGTGTTCCAGCACCACAGTCTCGTGCTCCTCCAGAACACTCCCTGTGCTTCCATACGTGCTCCTGGGATCCTCAGGGCTTCAGCAGCATCCTCAGACCTGTGGTCCTCCTTGGAATACCCTGAGATCCCGCCTCTCTCTGTGGCCCACTTTGGAAACAGGGAAACTGAGTCAGGACCCCTGACACAACCCCCACAGCACGTCCCAAGGTGACAAAGTCCTGTAGATTCCTGTAGGTGTCTGTGTGACCGTGTTTGGGTGCCAGCCCTAGGAGTTCAGCTCCCTCCTCCCCGCCAGGACCCAGCACAAATTTCAGCTCCACGTCTGACAAGGTTTTGCTGAGGAACAATTGTGTCTCTGCACAATGAGGAGCAGGTGGCTGTCTGAAAATACCCTCTGGAAGTGGTGTGTAATGCCTCCCCTCCCACTGAGAAGTATAAATACCAATGCAATGCTAGCATTTACTGCTCCCTGCAAAAAAACTCAGATCTGGACATTTTTCCTTGTGGATTCTTCTCTGGTTTAGCAACTTGAGTGAGCAAGGGTTGAGGTGGGAACTGCTTCATGGGTTTGGAGCAAGTCTTTGGGACAGAAGATATTGGGAGTAGCTGCCTTTTATTGCTTGCAATGTCCCCTGTACCCACCCTTTAGGGGCACCCAGGGCTTCCCAACACCTGAGACGGCTCCAAGCCCTGGAGATGCTGCCTGAATGTCCTGTTCTGCCACTGCTGCATCTCCAACAAGGGACAAGTTGGACATTGTCTGTTGGGGGCAAAGGACACACTGCTGCAGGTGTGGGGACCCCAGGAGACCTCCCAGACCTGGATGAGAGAGGAGGCACCATCACGACTTTTCTCAGGTCTCCACCACGTTCCCAGCCCCGATCTCGGCAAATCCATCTCACCTTTTGGAATGGGAATCCAATCCTCTGCTGAAAAATGGCACCTTATTTCCAGCCAGAATGCCTCATTTCCCTTGTTATCCCTGGGTGTCCTGGCCACGGGCAGCCCCTGGCACCAGGCAGGGACCATCTGTGCAGTTCCCTGCCGGCGGCGGGGCTGCGTTAGGGAATTTGGGAGCACTGTCACCATACGGGCCCCACGGAAAACTGGACCTTGTCCTTCTCAGGGGACTGGAGGTCCCAAGTGTATCCTGGGAATAAATGAGGGGACCTGGGAGAAAGGCTGGGATGAGGCTGTATCTTTTCCCAACCTCTAATTACCACATCTCTCACTGAGGGTAGGAGAAATGGGCTCTGTGGCTTGGTAGAGATGGTGAGGATGTTCCCACTCTGCCATCTCACTGCTCAGAGTCACTACTGACCTTCCCTGGGGTAGGCAAGGGTGGATTGGTGGCCCAACATGTCCTGGCTGCTTCCAAGTGGTGTCTGACTTCAGTGAGGGTGGCAGGACTTGTGCTGGGATGTGGCTCTGTCTGCAGGGGCAGTGTTTGGGATGAGCTTGCTGGGAATGCCAGGATGTGACACTTGCAGCCTGTCCTGGGGTCACAATTCCTGAAAGGTAAAAGTAACAGCAAAAGGGCATCAAACTCTGGTCCCTCCTGGATCTGTCAGAGAGGGGTCAGTGTGGGAGGTCAGTGTGGGTGCTGGACCCCGAATTTGGCCAGTTGGGCAGAGGGGAGGCTGTTCCTGTGCCAGGGAGCTGGGAGTGAGGGGTGCTGGTGTGGGCTCTGCCACCCCAACTCTGTGCTTCCAAGGCCAAGCTGGGCAGCTGAGGTGGATTTTCCAGGAGCAGAAGAATCAGAGTGACATTTTTATGGGATGATCAATCTCTGAGAGCTTTTTGCCTCCAAGGAGTGCATTCAAGCCTCTTTGCCAGCTGCCTGCTGGGTGATGGTCCTGCTGACAGAGCCACCGAGGCTTTTCTCCTCCTCTTGTCAGGGCTGGGATGTGAGTGGAGAGGAAACACGAGGCTGTCTCTATCCTCCATGTGTGGGTAAAGCTGTGGGTGTTTCTCGCCCTCAGTGGGAAGGGAAAGCCAGGGTGCTCCCTGGGACCCAGCATCCCACGGGCAGCCTGACTCACTGCTGAGCTGTGCTGAGCAAATTGTCAGCTCCAGGGCAAAACCCCTTCTGCTCCCCATCAGCTGCTCCGCGTCCAGGCACCTTCGTGAGGAAGTGGCCTTTCTGAGCAGGCAACATGGTGCTGTTTTCCATCCCAAAAAGGGGGGAAAGCATCGTTTTGGGGTGGAGGGGGGAGGGATAGTAAAGCTAGCACGTTTTCCCTGGCAAGAAACCTGCTCCCAGCAAGCCTGTGCCTGGCAGCCCCACGGGACTAAAAATACCCAGCAAAGGCTGGAGCTGTGCAGTGTGTGTTTGCTCAGCTCCCAGCTGTCTCCTCACAGTCTCTACCCGATGATCATCCCAGCACTTAAGGCCCTCTAAAGCCAGGCAGGAGCGTTTAGGGAGTTCTCCCAGAGACTGTGAAAGGCTGAGATTTACAGGCACTAATTGGGAGCGAACTCAGGCCCTTCTGACCTCCAGCAGCAAAGAGCTGCTCTGGGTGTGCCCTTGCTGCTGCTGCAGTCACAGCAGAGTGTGGGGGGTGTCTGGGCTGTCACCCAAGTGGACGTCCCCAAGGTCCTTCAGCGTGACCGCTGGCATGGGTGGGTTTGCCTGGAACCTGCAAAGCTTTGCTGGGCGGGGACAGACCCTGGGTCTACCCCCTCCAGCTGGGCTTCCCGGGAGAGGCGCCTGGGAATGGGTGAGATTCTCTTGCTTTTGGAGAATGGAGAAAAGCCCAAGGTTTGAGGTGGGACAGAAATGAAGGGAGTTGGTCCTGGAAAGGAACTTCCTGCACGTTCCTGCTGACATGCACATCCGTGGCTCCATGGATGTTGCTGTATCCCTGTCCCTGTGTGCACATCCCTGCACGCTCATCTCTGCTTGTTGCTTACTGAACTCACTTCCTGCTCCACGGGCCTTGACGACAGCAGGGATCAAACCTCAAACCCAGCCTGGTCCTGGCTCCTTCACGTGCCATCCTAAATAAACCCTTTGCATCTGCCCTGCCTCTGGCTGTTGGCCCTTCCCAGAGCCTGGGCTACTCCTGGGATTCGTGGTGTTGCTGTGAAAGCTGCAGTGGTTGAATCCAGAAATGATCACTCACAAATCCATGGGATAGGAAAGTTCCTGTGGTTGTTAGAGGAATGGATCCATAATGGGCATGCTGGAGGCATGTCCATGGATGTGGACCATCCCACGAGAGTGCAGGGAATTTTCCACTCTTGGATTTTGCCATGTTTCCAGCCAGGATGGGCACATGGGGCTGGACTGTGTCCAGAGCCACACTTGGAGGTGGCAGAGCATCCCCCTGGATTCCCTACCAGGGACCCTCTGGCAGAGGGATTCTCACAGTGCCACAGCATCCTGGGAGGCACAGAGAGCCCCAGGAGCCCTGGGCTGGCTGTCCCCACCTGCCTGGCGGTGTCAGGCCAGGCCAAGGGGGCTTTGGCTGCTCTCTGTAGTGGTGGAAAGTCTCACCCTGCTCATAGGGCTGCTCCAGCTGCAGGGGTTTGTAGCAGCTCCTGCCTTACACCTCTGTGTCCTTGGTGGTCCAGGATGAGGGGGGAATGTGACTTCCCTCAGTGGAGACACCCCCAAACCCTGGGCACAGAGGAGCTTTGGGTCACCAAAGTTGCTTGTCCAGGAGAGTTTGATGCTTCACTGAGCATCCTCAGGGACAGGGCACAGAGGCTTTTGGGGACCAGTGGAATGGGATGAGTCCATCCTGGACCAGCATCAGTGCTGTGTAAGATCCCTGTGATTCTGTGATCCCCCTCCCCAGGCTGAGGATTGGCTGTGCTCGTCTCCCCATCTCCCTGCACAAGCACACAGGAATAACAGGATGTGACTGTGGGCAGGAGCAGGTTTGCAGAACAACCCGTGCATGAGCTCAACCATGGGGGAAGCAGAAAGAAAATCAGCTCTTGGATGTAAATCTGTGCCTCTTCCTGCACTGTGTGGGTCCAGCCCCATGGGGGTGTGGGAAGCTGCCACGGCTCTGCTGGAATTGGCATCTGCACAGTCTCCTCATGGTGAGGGTGTCTCTCCTTTGCAGCTGGGATAAATTTCCATCCCATCATTGCTCTGGTCAGATTTATGTCTTGGTCATTCCCTGCAGCATTTCCCTTCCCTGAGGGCTTGCAGGGCTCTTCCCTCGTGCCTTGATTAATATCTCTTAATTCATCTGCCAATTTCTCCCAATTCCCCACCAGCAGCTGGCTGGGGCCATGCCCATGGGGCTCATTTTGCCATTCAAGTCGTGCTCAGGAACTGCCAGACTTTGCCCAGCCTGGTTGTTCCTTCTCCATGCTCACCCCTCAGGCAGAGGCACAGCAGAGGAGGGGGCATGCAAGTCACCTCACTTAGGCTTTGCACCCAGATTAACAGGGCTTAGCCCTGGGTTAGGACTGGTTTCTGCTCCTCTTGGCCCTGCATCTCCCTGGAGTCTGGGACCTCTTAACCCTAGGAAAGGTGGCAAGGAGCCACATGCCTGTGGGTACCCCTGGGGGCTGTTCATTAGGGGCCATAGAACTGGAAAGCATTTTCCCTGCTTAATTATAGGGATGAGGCTCGTGTCCAACTCAACCCAAGGAGAGCAGGGGCTGGAATGGTCCCTCACTCTGTGCCTTTTGCTCCACCAGCCTTGTTTTTGTGGGATGGGATGTCCTCAGTGCAGTTATCCCATGAATCCACAGTTACCCTGGTCATCCACATCCCAACAGCCAGGATGGAGTGTGAACAACTCCCAAAGCTTCAGGACAGTGTTACACATCCACAACAGGTTTTATCCCACTTGAGGATCCAATCTGTGAAGGGAGGGGAGAACACCAGCTGTGGGACAGCCCTGTCCTATGTCCCCTGAGAGCTGGCTCTCAGCATCACACAGGATGCACAGTGAGGGGCTGCTGCTTTTGCCAGAGCCTCTCTATTTTTAGAGAATTTTTTGTGTCAAACTTCCCCTCAGCTGATGAGCCAATGTCATCCAAAGAGCAGAGTTCTGATTCCCCCGTCCTGGCAGTGTCTGGTGTGACAAAGGCACCTCTTCACAAGTGTCACCTTTCATCAGGGCAGGTCCCTGCAGTGCCTTTGAGCTGTAGGGCACAAGAGCTTTCATCCCAGCCCAAAGGGCCAGAACAGGCTGCTCTGGCCCATGCCGGTGTGCGGGTCCTTTTTATCTGTGTGTGTGGGGAGAGCTTGAAGGGGAAGTGACACAGAATCACAGCTGGTTTGGGCTGGAAGGGACCTTAAAGCTCATCCAGTCCCACCCCCTGTCACCGGCAGGGACACCTGCCACTATTCCAGCTTGCTCCAAGGCTTGTCCAACCTGGCCTTGGAAGCTTCCAGGGATGGGGCAGCCACAGCTTCAGATGCATCCACAGACTCAGAATATTCAGACTTATCCTTGAGCGGGGCCTGCCCCAGAAGCACCACTAGCATTCCTCACCCTGGACCTGCCACATTGTGTTTTGCTGCTCAGCTCGAGCCCTGCCCATGGTTGTCCCCTGGCACAGATGGTGACTGGGGTGGGCAGGTCCCCACAGTGGCTGGGGTGGCAGTGTCACACTCACCCTTGCTGCTGGGGACCCTCACCTGGCTGCAGAGGGCTGAAGTTCCCCCAGAGGACTGTGAATCCCCTTGTCTGGGATGGTTTAGGGAAGGTGGGGCTGTGGGTTCCAGCATCACCCCTGGGCTGGGTTCTCAGCTTGCTTTAATCCAGCCTTTAGATTGCCCAAATGTCAGCTCTGCCTCTCCCCTCCAGCCTCTCATCTGTGCTGCTTGTGCTTGGGCAGGAATTTGAGGATGCTGCTGCCTCCATCCCCTGGGAGAGCTTTGACCAAGGGAAGATGTGCTGGAGTTCAGCTGTCATTGAACAGCTGGGCCCAGCACATCTGTCTAGAGGAGGGAGGAACATTAATCCAATCATTCAACTCATTTGTTGCTTTGACTTCCTGCCAGGTTTGGGCCAAACTCAGCTTGGAGCCTGATTTTCTGCAAATTCCTTGATGCTGGGGAACAGTGGGGCCACAGGGGCCCTGGGCAGCCAGGAGTTCCACAGAGGACTGGAGTTCCACATCCTGGCCCAGGATGTGTGAATGCCAAAGACAGTTGCAGGATTTTGGGTGCCAGGGTTGCTGTTTCCTGCAGCTTGGTACCATCCTGGATTTGGTGTAGTGGGCACAGGAGGTACAGCCTGGCACAGCCCATTCATGTGGGTGCTGATCCCACCTGGTGCAGCTCTGGAGGGTTTGATGGGGGGCAGAGGGGGCTGGGCAGGTCTCTGGGCATTTTGGGGGCAGCAGAAGGGATCTGATCTCTGTCCTCTCTGCTGCAGGTCACTGCTGGGTGTTTGAAGAACTGTGATGCTCAACGGAGACACGCTTCCACATCAGCAGTGACACCTCATCCAGCTTTAGGGAAAACAGCCCATCCTCACCAGAGCCCCCCTCAGCATGCCCAGGCAGCCCAAACATTCCCCAGACCCTCCCTGTGCTGCTCTTGGCTTGGGCTCTCCATTGGGACAAATCCTCAAGGATCGTTTTGTCCCGCTCTGAACAGCTCGTGGGTCACGGACGCTGCAGCCCCTTGGAAAGGCATCAGGGAGGTGACACGCAGGACCCCAGAGAGGTGACACACGGGACCCTGGAGAGGTGACACACGGGACCCCAGAGAGGACACACAGGACCCCAGAGGTGACACACGGGACCCAGGAGAGGTGACACACGGGACCCCAGAGAGGACACACGGGACCCAGGAGAGGTGGCAGCGGGAGCCGGCAGTGACAGCAGCGGGTGGAGCACTGGTGACTGCAAGGACCCTGTTGGTGCCCAGGACATTCCTGCTCCCTGCTGGAGTGATGCCAGCTGCTGCTTAGCACGAGGAGGAAGGGATGGGGAGTCCCCCTCCTTGAACACCCCACTGTCCCCTCCCGTGCTGGCTCCCTGGCTCCCGGGAGCCCGCAGTGATGTGACCTGTGCTCAGCACACCCCCAGCCCCGCCGGGACCCTCCCCCAGCCAGCCCAGCCATGATGTGCGAGGTGATGCCCACCATCAGCGAGGGGGACCCGCTGGGCCCCCCACAGGGCTCGGAGGCGGACGCTGACTTCGAGCAGCTGATGGTGAACATGCTGGACGAGAGGGACAAGCTGCTGGACACGCTGCGGGAGACGCGAGAGACGCTCGCTGTCACCCAGAGCCGCCTGCAGGAGACGCTCCGGGAGCGGGACCAGCTCCAGAGGCAGCTGAACTCGGCACTCCCACAGGTGAGGACCTGACCAGGCATGAGCAGAGCCTGCCCTGAGGCACACGAGGGGGATTGGATGTGAGGTTTAGCTCGTGGCCCTGGGATTGGTGTGGCAGTGGTGATGCTGCCGCGAGTGTTGCACTTCATGTCAACAGTAAATCCTGTCGGTTTCTCAGGCCAAGCCACAACCAGCTTGGACATCTCCCCTTCTCCTCTGTACCCTTGCTGGTGTCTGAGGAGGGGTAGGAGTGCAATCCCCCTGTCCACAGGGGAATGGATTTGGAGAAGAGGCAAAACCTCCCCAAGGACACCCCAGGGTGAGAGCAAGGCAGGTGCAGAGCCTCCGCTTCTCATGGGGACAGTCAGTCCGTGGGGGACAGCACCTGGGGAGCAGATCGCTCATTTTGGGCAGCAGATCTGGCTGGCTGCCTCCAGTCGACTTCTTGGGATGTCAGGAAGTGCTGAGCCCACACTGGCACTTTAGATGGGGACATTAACCATTAACCATCCATCACTCTCCTTCCCCACTGTGCAGAGCAGCCCCACTGCTGTCCCTTCCCTCGCCAGGGGGGCTCCTTTCCATCAGCCCCATTGCCCAGTGGGGCGATGGGACTTCTATGTCTCAATCTTGGTCCTGAGAGGAGACACTGGAGCCAGAGCTGGTGCAGGGTGGGGACTGGGACATCTCAGGGAGCAGAGGGGCAGAGGCCAGCAAGGCTGCCAGAGGTCTGTGCTCAGTGAGCAGCCCAGGGCTTGGGGCATCAGGGCTTGCCTTGGGGCTTCTGCTGGTGCTCTGCTCTTGTGCTCCTGCAGGACCCTCTCCAGGTACTCCAGAGGCCTGGTCTTGATTTCCACAAAGATATTCAGGCTAGAAGAGGGTGAGGTGGATGAGTCCAGTGTCACAGGGCTGTGCAGGATGAGTCTGAGCTGCCCACCATCCCTTTGGGGTCTTTTGGGATAGCACAGTGTCCCAGGGCACAGACTTGGGGTAACAGGGATTTTGGGGGGCTGTTGCTCTGCTCCACTGTGGGTATGGTGTGGAAGGAGCCCAACAGCCAAGGGAAACAGGAGACTTCAAATGTTGCATCTGTTCTAATTCTGCAGTGCTGAAACCTGAGATCCTCCTTGCCTGGGTGGTGGGGTTTGGAGCCCCTTGGAGAGATGGGAAATGGGTCAAAACTGGTGGCACGAGCTAGGACAGAGCTTGGGCTGTTGGCTGGCCAGCTCTCTGCATCCCTGCCTTGTCTGGACAGAGGAAAACAGCTTGGGAACAGGTGCTCCATACGCAGAGCTGAGCTGGTCCTGGCTCTGCCCAAGATGTTGAGAGCAAAACACCCAACAGTGCTTCTCAGGAGCTCCTGGGGTCCCTATGGATGAGTCTGCCTTCCTGAGAGAGTTGCTGAGACGTTCTCAGGTGTGGGGTGCATCCAGTCTCACCAACCCCTCCCTGTGCTGAGGGCTCAGTCCCTCTGCTCCCGCTCTGGAGAGAGCAAGCCGGGTCACCCTGTCGCTGTGCCCGCCCCACCACAGCATCCCGGATTAAGGGATGCGTGGATTTAGCCTCTGCTCCCGCTCCAGGGACGGGCCCTCGGAGCCCCGCGGGTGCTCGGAGCAATCTGGGTCAGCACACAGGGACGCGCTGGCAGCGCTGGACCCGCGCCCCACTGTGTGCCCTGCTGGGGCCGCCTTGGGCCCCTCCGGCCCCGGGATGTGACTGGGGCGGATCCCATGGGGAATTCCCCGGGAAGCTCCCGCGGTCCCTGTGCGGGTGGGGGGCTCCGCACCCGGGCACGATGACCCCCGGCGCCCCCCGTGCTCTCCCCCGGCCATGAGGGCTCGGCATGAACACGGGAAGCAAATCCAGAGGCGCTCACCTGCCCAATGGGATTAATCCCAGCATGTGCATGTACCAGGTAAGTGGGACCGGGACACGCGAGTCTCTCCCCAGGGCACTGGGCAGCATCCCATAGGTCTGTCCCATCCTCTTCCTCCTTCTCTGTGAGCTCTTTCACCCAGGAGCTTCCTGCAGTGTCTCAGACCCCATTGGGAATGGGATGCAAGCTGGATTTCTGAGAGAACCCCTTTTCTGAGGGCAGGATTGGGCACCCAGGCTCATCAGTAGTGTCTCCTGGGTGCAGCCAGGGTGGGGGATGCTCTGGTGAGGCTGGGATGGGTGGCAGCTAGGGACGTGGCACTCTGCACCCCCTCAGGGCACAGTGGCAGCTGGATGCTGCTGTGTCAGCATGGGATCCAAAGGGACAGGCTGGGAATGTGCATCTGGGGCAGGCAGGGGATGTGCCTGTCCAGGGCAAGCCCCTTTGCAGAGATGCTGCAGGGATGCTGCTGCCTGTAGCTCCCATTCCCCCTTGCCTGTGCTGCATGGCTGAGCCATCCCCACCCCCAATCCATGGGGGCATCCCTCAGCCCCCAAAAGGCAGAACTCCAGGGCGATTTTCTGGGGAGACTAAGCTGCCTTAATGCTTCTTACATGATTTATTTATTCATGTGAGAGTGCTGAATGTGACTTAATCGGGCTGAAAGCTCCAGCTCCAGCCCCCCTGTTCTGCAGGGAATTTGTGGCTGAGGACCGAGCCCTGAGCAGGTTCTGGGTGCCCTCAGCCATTCCCCAAGGCCCTGGCTTTGCTCCCAGCCCCTCAGCTCAGTTTCTCCTGGGGGCAGGTGCCACGAGGGGATGTGACACTCAGGGCTCCTGGTGTATCCAGATGTGTTCCCAGTTCCAGATCCTGTGTGGGATGGAGCTCCTCTCTGCTGCCATGGCTTGGAGGTTTGGCAGGAGTCCCTGTCCCCAGCTGTGTCAGGGGAAGAACACACTCAACAGGGCTGAGGGCTGTGGGCTGCCAATGGCCATACAAACCTCCTGCAGTTCCTCCTTCCATGGAGCTCTGCTGCACCTTTGCTGCCTTTTGGGCTGCCTGGAGAGCTGAGATCTGGCCTTTTTGGGGTGAGCAGACCCCCTAAAACTGCCCAAACTCCCTGGAGGTCCCCCAGGAGCTGGGGCAGGTCCTGACATCAAACAATCACATTTAACTTCAAAGTATATCTTGAGTTAACTTGCAAAGACCAGCAGGTAAATGGAAACCTCAGGAGCCCCAGGTGGGAGAAAACACTCAGCAGGTAAGACCCTTAAAACATCTCCAGATTTTGGGAAGGTTGGAGGGATCTGGCAGCTGTGTGGAACCACTGGAGCTGGTTGTGCTCTGACAAGACAAGGATGCTGAGATGCTGGATTCCTGCTTGCCTGGCTACACAATGCTCCTCCCTGAGCAATCCCAGGTGGAAATACACATCCTGATGAAGGGAGGACACTGATTCCCCATGGATGCTCTTGCAGAGCCCCAATGTTGTATCCAGGAGGTCCGGGAGGTGCCAGTGTCCAGCGCTGGGGGTGGGTGATGGTTGAAGCCCTGGGTTTACCCAGCAGGATTTAATCTGTGTAATCCCATGCTACAACTGCTGGGGTTGTGTTTATCCCCTCGTCTCTGATTTGGGGCTTTCTCTTCATTCTGCTCCACTCCTGGGACAGAAGGAGAAGTGGGGTGATGGGGCTGCCACACGGGCAGACGATGGATGGGACTCTCCATCTCGTGCCGAGTCAGCAGCGCTGATTTCCCAGCATGGGCATCCTTCCCACCCATCTCCTGCCGCTCATCAGGAGCAATCTTCTCTCCAATTAGGGGCTTTAAAATGCCGTTGATCCTACAGCTGGAACCCGTTTGTCCCCAGGCTCGGGTGTGTTGGAGCAGCAGCCGTGCTCCTGCCACAAACAGGGAATTTGGTTGGCTGTGGTGTGATCCCTCTGCATCCCTGTCTGTGCTGCAGACGGCACTGAGAGAGACACAAGAGGGCCCTGGGCTGAGGACTTTGGGATTTCAGCTTTTCCATGCTACAGGCCTTGGAGCCTTCTCCCCCTGAGCTTCCTAAGCCTCGCCGTGCTTTTCCAGCCATCTCATGCTGCTGGTTCCTGGCCTCCCTCCAGCTCTTCCCTGTGCCTTCTCCCCTGATGCAGCCAAGAAGGAAAACCCCAAACCCCCAACATGCCTGGTGATGACTAAAGATCTGAGTCCCAGTCCACAGCATCCCACTTCAACACCTTGTGTGGTGCTCCAGGTCTCCCTCCCTGCACCGAAAAACAGCATCTCTACATCCTGCTCCTTCCCTCCATCCTGCTTCCTCTCACCCCAGGACTTGGGGCCAAGCCCAGTCAGTCACAAGGTGGAGGTTTGGTTTTAATCCAAACTGGCCCCTTCCTGAACTGCTGGGCTTGCAGGGCTCCCAGGTACTCCCAGGCTGTGTCTCACTGTCCACCCTTGGACTGGAGATCAGGCACCTCTCCTTCACTTTCTAATCTGTTTATAGGTGTCCCTGCTTAGTCCCAGAGCTTATCAGAGCTGGGCAGGCGCCTCTGCCTTGCCTGGGAGACTCCTGGCCATGGTCAGGGCAGAGGAAAATCATCTGGATCCTCTTTACCTCCACCTCGCAGGGATGGAGGGCCATGTGGAGGGGCCTCCACACCTGTGGAGGAGGGTGGAGGCTGCACTCCACAGTGCGACACTGCAGCCGTGAGCTGGGGACAGCTTGTCACGGTCCCCAACTAGCCTGGTGCCCACCAGTGCCCCCAGAGCGAGGTGGCAGTGTTGGCATCTGGCACAGCCAGGGCTGAGGGAGGCGGCTGCAAGCTGGAGTGATTTATTCCTATTTTTTATTCCCAAGGCATCATACTCCAGCCCTGTGTACTTGGCTGACCTCGCTGCTGGCCTGACTCGCCGCAGGGCTGTTGCTATTTTTGATGTAAATGTTCATTTTTGCAGCCTTCCCCTGAGGGGGGACAGTGACCGAGGGCTCTTTGATTTGCCACGGGGTGCTCCAGGCCTGGCACAGGATGTGGGACACAGGGCACAGGATGCAGCCAGCACTCCTGTCGGGATGGAGGGCTTGGAGAGGAGCACCCTAGGGAAGGGCTGGCAGGAGCTCTGTGCTGTGCCCATCCCTGGCTGTGACCTGCTGACCGCCTGTGCGCCGGGCTAGCCGCAGCAGGGGCTGCCTCTCTCTCCAGAGGATTTGCTCCCTTTTAATCCCCTCTTTTGGGATGAAATCCTGATTGCAGGAGCATCTGTACAGCCTGGCCAACGAGGGAATGCAGGGAGAGGAGGCAGGGTGCTGGTGATGTCTGTCCCCAGCACTGGCCATCCCTGTCTTCTTGCTGCCTCCAATGCCTTGTCCCACTCCAGTGGGAAGAACATCCATGTCCCCTTCCAGCCACAGGGCAGAAGAGAGCCTTTGGATTCGCAGGGTCCTGCCCTGGTGCTGGAAAAGCACAGAGCTGATGAGTCCCCCACGTTTACAGCTGGGGCTGCTGGAAGACATTCCCGGGGCCATCCCGGCTGCCAGGATGCTTTTCCCAAGGTCCTGGAGCCCTGCTGCCTGTCTCTTGGCGTGTTGAGGGACTGGGGGACTGACAGATCCCTAAATCTGTGGCGATGCACGGGTATTGTAAAATGTAAGTGATCCCAGTGGGAAGAAATTATGATGTCCAACTCCAGTTCAGAAGGCTGGATGATTTCTTTATTATAACTATGCTATAATACATTAATATACTATATAAAGGAAGATACTAACATTACATACCTACTTTTCTAACTACCATATCTAACTAACTCACAACTCGTGACCCTCGCTGAGAGTCCAGACAGGTGGATTGGATTGGCCATCAGGCCCAAACAATCCTCACCAGAACCCAACCAAGCAATCACCCCAGGTAAACAATTCTCCAAACACATTCCACATGGGAAAAATAAGGAGCAGAAATAGAAATTGTTTTCTCTTTCTTTCTCTCTGTGCACCTCTATGAAAAATCCTGAGAGAGAGAGAAATGTGCTGCCACACATGGGCACCTCTCTGGCACATCTCCCTGCTGCTTTCTGCTCGCCGGCATTCCCAGCCCGGCTCTAATCCGCAGGGATGCTCGGGAGCTGCTGGCAGCGCTTGCATAACCCACGGAACGTGCACATGTGCCTGTGGCCGGGCTGCGCCCAGCCTGAGCCCGCCGGCTCCCAGTGGGATCCCAGTGGGATCCCAGCGCCAGGCAGAGCACGGCTCCGGGAGGGGCTGGGCTGGCACAGTGGGATCCCAGTGGAGCTGGATCTGCCGAGGGTTCCCTGTGCTCTGGGGGCTGTGGGATGGTCCCAAAGCAAGTATGGGATGGGACATGGCAGGGGTTATTGATGAGGTTTGGGCTGTTGTGACAGATTTCGGGGAGAACTGGTGGGGAGAAGGGTGATCTCAGGGCTGGAGGGATACCTGGGGAAAGGATGGGGTCAGGGGTGATCCCAGATTGCAGTGGTCCCTAAGAAGGGATGGGAAGAGGGAAAACTGAAGGGCTGGAGTGGTCACTGGGGAATGGATGGGGCAGGAAGGGGTCTGGGAAGGAACAGGGCACCTCAGGCCCTGGGGCAATGCCAGGGCAGGGATGTCAGAGCAGGGATGTGGAGCAGGGGTGTGGGGTGGCAGCTGCCTGAGGCAGGTGACAGGCAGGAAAGCAGCTGTTTATGGGGACAGTGATTCTTTCCCTTTCCCCTCACTGCGACCTGCTCAGATCCTGTCCTACTGTGGAGGTCTCAACTGCACCAGTGGCACCACCATCCCCACCAATCCCAGGCTACAAACCCCATCAGTGGGACAGGTTTGGCAGGGGAGAGAGAGGGAAAACCTGGCTGGGGCAAACAGATGTAAAAGCTCTGGATTTCTTGGAGCTTCTGCTGTCACAGGAGGTTTCACTTGGAGGTGAGCAGAGCATTTGGTTCAGCCTAAGCCTCAATGCTTTGCTTCAATTTGAAAGGGTTTTATTTGGTAAACCTGAAAATTAAAGTGAAAAAGAATTTCATGCTGTAAAGCAGCTCTCAGCCCCCTCTAGAAATTTGGTTTGTTAAAGCTCCATCAAATCCTTCTTGGCTTCTGAAATCCTTTGCCTTTTAAAATTCTTTCCAACAACACTGAACATGGTGTGAATTCATGGCACGTTCCCGCATTTGCATTTCTCACCCTAAGAAATCCCAGCTGCAAAACCTCACTTAGGCCTGGCACCACTGAAGAGACACTGGGAGCAATGGGAGGTGCTCCTGGGCTCACCTAGGTGCCTGGGTTTCATTTTTTATGGGAAAGGGAGCCTTCCTGTATCCGAGGGACTTCAAAATGAGTTTCCCTTCCCCTCCAACACAGCCACAAGTGTGATTGTGGTTTTCATCCCGTCTTGAGGGATGTGCTGGGTGTGCAGCATTCCTTTGGCATTGCTCTGGGCATGGCTCTTCCTTGCTGGCTGTCACATCCCTGGAGGAAGCGGTGGCAGCAGAAAGAGCTGGCACCTGGCCTATCTCCTGGTGTGCCCCACCCCTCCCAGCTGGGACTCGGGACCTGGGGGTGCCCCATATGCAGCTTGCTGGGGCTTCACATACTAGACTGAGGCAGCAACCTCTTTCTTTTGGAAGGAAGTTTTGGATGATTCCAGGTCCTGAGGCCATGGCAGAGGCTGGCTGAGGGCCAAGGGATTCATCCTGACTGGCTGTGGCTTTGTGGTGAGTTTTAGCCTGATGGGATGCTCCAAGGTGGGAGCTGCATCCAGGGGACAGTGGGAATGGGAACCTGCTGGTGGTCTTGACTGGGATGCTTTAAATGCCATCGACCACTTCTGCAGCTGTAGAGCAGTTTCTTGTGTCTTTGGACATCAAACCAAGCGGGATAAATCTTGAGCTTCTGTGTTCTCCTTGTCTAGAGCATGAGGGGAGTCAGGAATAAATCCCCTCATGGCCTGGCTGGGCCTCTCCACTGGTTTCTCCACATTCCCCACAGTGCTACCCTGGTTGGGTCTGGATGGGAGATGCTGTGCTGGAGGTCCAGCAGTGGGGCTGGAATGCTGACTCCATCCCATCCTCTGTCCCTGCTCTCCGCAGGAGTTCGCGACGCTGACGCGGGAGCTCAGCGCCTGCCGGGAGCAGCTCCTGGAGAGGGAGGAGGAGATCTCAGAGCTGAAAGCCGAGCGCAACAACACCCGGGTAAGCCTGGAGACCCTCTGGCAGGCCCTCAGTCCTGGGACTATGGGACCCCAGGGGCTGCTGGGCCCATCCTGGCAGTGACAGCCCCTCTCTCGTCCCCCTGCAGCTCCTGCTGGAGCACCTGGAGTGCCTGGTGTCACGGCATGAGCGCTCCCTCAGGATGACCGTGGTCAAGCGGCAGGCCCAGTCACCATCTGGGGTGTCCAGTGAGGTCGAGGTGCTCAAGGCACTCAAGTCACTCTTTGAGCATCACAAGGCACTGGATGAAAAGGTGGGAAAGCTGCTGGGACCTCTCCTGCTCAGGGCTCTTTCTCCCAGCCCTCCACTCCCTCCCTGCTACTTTTTGTTGTTAAGGTGACATGGGGGCCCTCAGCAGGAAATTCTTGGATATCCCAAACCTGCAATGAGGAGCTGCTAGTGCTGCCCAGTGTGTCCTCTGGGTTTGAGGCTGTTGGGGACAGGGAACTCTCCCAGGTCACTCTTGGGGTGGTGGCATTTGACACCCTGGGTCAGTCTTCACTGTTCCTCCTCATTCATTCACCTCAAGCATCTCCTTCCTCTGCTAGGAGACTTCTCCAGGTTATTCTTGCCCTAGATCTCCAAGAATTGGCCCAGCTTGTTGTCTCCAACACAATTTCACACCCCCCCCCGCCTGCCGTGATGGGCTGGATGATCCTGAACCTGTGAATCCACCTAAGCCTGGCTGTCAGCCCAACAAACAGGCCTGGGAGCATGCCTAAATCCTGGGCACCCTCATCCTGGATAAATAACAGCCTTTCCCATTGTTTCACTCACCTGCAGGTGAGAGAGCGCCTGCGAGCAGCCTTGGAGCGAGTGGCCACCTTGGAGGAGCAGCTTGTGGATGCCCATCGGCAGGTAAGATGTACCTGGGCACCAGCTGGGCTGGGAATGCTCCCCATTACCTTTGGGAGTTCATGTGGTATTTGCATTTGGTCAGGTTTGATGTAAGGCTTTTGTTCTAAAATTGCTGTTTATTTGAAGGTTTGTCTGTATATAAGGAACCTTGCAAAGATTCTGAAAACCGTTTGTCTCGCAGGTGACATTTCCCTGTTGTTTGCTGTTTGGAATTCATGTCACTGACAAAACCAGTCTGAATCTGAATCATTCCAGGGGGCTGAGGGTGACGTGGGATTTGCCCTGATTTGGCAGAGACCCAAACCACACTGCTTCAAGCACCTCATCTTGCATCCCCCTTCTTCTTCCCTGCTGGAGTCCTGGGGTTGGGACTTCGCTGTCCCCAACCTCCAGCCATTGTCATCTCAGAATCCCAGACTCATTTGGGTGGGAAGGAACCTTAAAGCTCATCCAGTCCCACCCCCTGCCATGGGCAGGTACACCTTCCACTATCCCAGGGTAGCCCAAGCTCTCTCCAACCTGGCCTTGAACACTTCCAGTTCAAGGATAAAGTGTTCTTGAAGAGACATGAACTCTGTTTTCCTTCCTGGAGTTTGTGCCCAGCCACTACTCCCAAAAGGAAAGAGACATTCCTACAGCCTCTGCCAGACAAATTTTGCTCCTCTTTCCAGTTCCCAGGATAAGTCTCATGATATTTCGCAGGCCCCTCTCCTTTTAGGGACCATTCCCCATCCTCCCCTATCAGAGCAGGACACAGTGCCAGTGTTTATCCCCTACTCCTGCTGCACTGGGTTCAGAATCTGTCTGGCTGTAAACCAGTGAAATGATCTGGGAAGGAGCCCTGGGATCTAGGGCTCACCAGGAAAACCTCCCTCAGTGCTGAGCCTTCCCAGCACCTCTGTCTTTCTCTCTCTTAGAATCATGGAATCATTAAAGCTGGAAAAGCCTCCAATATTTGACCAAACATCCCCATGCCCACTGAGCTCTATTGTGAAGTTCCATGTCCACTTGTTTTTTGAACACTTCCAATGATGGTGACTCCATCACTGCCCTGGGTAGTTGTGCCAGGGCCTGACCACCCTTTCAGGGAAAAGTTTTTTCCTGATGTCCAACCTGACCCTCCCCTGGCACAGCTTGAGGCGATTTCTTCTTGTCCTGTCCCTTTGTTCCCTGGGAGCAGAGCCTGACTGCCCCCCACCCCAGCTGCCCCCTCCTGTCAGGGAGTTGTACAGAGCCAGAAGGGCCCCCCTGAGCCTCCTTTTGTCCAGGCTGAGCCCCCCCAGCTCCCTCAGCAACTCCTGGTTCTCCAGACCCTTGTCCAGCTCTTTCCCTTCCCTAAACACTCTCCAGCCCCTCGGTGTCCTTCCTGAACTGAGAGGCCCAGAGCTGCCCCCTGGATTCCAGGTGTGACCCCAGCAGTGCCAGCTCAGGGCTGTTCCTCACCCGCTCCTTCTGGTCCCCCCCAGCCACAAGCAGGACTCTGGCAGGAAGCTGGTGCAGCCCTGGCTGCAGCAGGACTGGCCTCGCCTGCTGCTGTGCCCCACTGCTGAGTCCCTGTTCCCGTGCAGGTGGCAGCCCTGCAGCAAGGCTCCAGCCGGGAGCCTGCGGCGGGCGAGCGCGATGAGAGGGAGCCCAAGGAGCCAGCACCGAAGCTTCCATGGAAGGTGAGAGCCCAGGAAACCCCTGCTCTGACCATGCTCAGTGAGGCTGTCATTTCTCCCCCCTGGTGCTGGCTCCAGGGTTCTGAGAACAGTTTTCCCTCTCCTCTGGGTCCAGCCCCATGGGAAATGCCCTTCCTGGTGGATACAGGCCATTTCTGAGCACTGAATTGGTGCTTGAATGCTCCAAGGAGTTCTACTTCCCAGAGATCACAGAATGGTTTGTACGGGAAGAGACCTTAAAGGCCATCTTGTTCCAACCCCCACCATGGGCAGGGACACCTTCTACCAGATGCTCTGGGAAGTCCTCAGCCGTCCCTATTCCATCATTCCTGTAAGAAGCCCCATCCCTGGCTTCTGTGGAGGCTGTTGATGGCAGTCCCAGAGCCCCCTATCTCCACTTGCATCCCTTCACCGAGTCCCTGCAGGGCCACATTCCCACTTAGAGTAGCTGCAGGCAGTGCCACAGCCTGGGAGCTTTGGAGCATCCTGAGATCCACCTCCCTCTCTGGTGCCTTGCAGCGTCTCTCCAATGGCTCCGTCCACCCAGACGACGAGGCCGGGCGGGTGGTGGAGCTGCAGGAGCTCCTGGAGAAGCAGAATTTTGAAGTGGTCCAGGCCAAGGAGCGAATCTCTGCCTTGGCTGCCAGCGTGGCTGAGCTGGAGGAGGATCTGGGCACTGCCAGGAAGGATCTGATCAAGTCTGAGGAGATGAGCAGCAAGTACCAGAGAGATCTCCGAGAGGTGAGTCCCTATCCCGCTGCACTGCCCAGCCTGGGGCAGAGACCTCACAGCTGCTTCCACTGGGCTGGGAAGGGGTTGGAACTCCCGTTGTGTGCAGATCATTCTCCAAAAGAGGCCACTGCCTTTGGGAAATTGTCCCCAAGTCCACCAGCAGGATTTCCCTGAAGTTACAGACAGGCTCTCAGGTGTGCTGCACACCTGGGGCAGTGACCTGTGTCCTCTCTAGAAGGTTTTCCTGTGATTGTTTGACTCTCCCTTGATCACTGTCCCATTCTGCTGTCCCTCATCCCTGTATCAAGGGGGGTTTTCACACCCCTTAGCCTTGGGGTGTCCCAGGCTTGAAGGAGCTGGATGGCCCTGCTATTCCCAAAATGCTGTCACAGAGCAGGATGTGACAGCCCCATCGCTTCCCCAGGCCCTGGCACAGAAGGAGGACATGGAGGAGAGGATCACCACGCTGGAGAAACGGTACCTGGCAGCCCAACGAGAGGCCACCTCCATCCACGACCTCAATGACAAACTGGAGAATGAGTTGGCCAACAAGGAGTCCCTGCACCGCCAGGTACTGAAACTGGGCCCTGAGTGTCCCCTCGCCCCGGGGACCTGGGGGGCAGAAGGGGCTGCCAGGGGGGACGTGCCAGGCAGTCATCCTGCTGTCCCTCAGTGCGAGGAGAAGGCACGGCACCTGCAGGAGCTGCTGGAGCTGGCGGAGCAGAAGCTGCAGCAGACAATGAGAAAGGCAGAGACGCTGCCCGAGGTGGAAGCAGAGCTGGCCCAGCGCATTGCTGCGCTCACCAAGGCAAGAGGCAGGGGTGGGGCCGGTGCTGGAGGGGCCGGACTGGAGCTGGAGGGGACGTCAGAGACCGGAGGGAACGGGAGGGAAGGGATTGAGACGGAGGGCAGTGCTTGGATCAGGGGAAGAGCTGGCTCTGGCTGCCCCCTGCAGCGATGGAGCCCCTGACAGCCCAAGGCATCCCATTCTCCTTCCCAGCTGTGGCCTCTCTGTCCCCTGCTGTCCCCACTGCTGCAGGGACAAGGCACTGCCTTTAAAGGACACCTCAATGTGTCCTGCACATGAGGGCTTTGCTTCTGTCCCTTGGCCCCTTTCTCCAAGGCGGGGATGGCCCTGTCGGTGTGGATGCCCTTTGGCTTGGGTGAGACCACTCTAAGATGAGGAGAAAGAGGAAGCACCAGGCTGGATTTTGGAGGGTGCAGGCCTGGAGGGAGGAATGGATGCGCCCATCCCTGCCCTTCCTGGGTTCTGGAATGGTGTTTAGTCCCTCCAAGCTCCTGTCACTGTGCCAGCAGGGCTGGTTTGGGCTCACAGGGAGCCCTGGCAGGGCTGCAGGCAGTGGGAGAGAGCCCTGCATCCCAGGAAGGACTCAGATGCAGAGATGGACACCAGGATGCAGCAGGGCCCTCATGGCTTTGGGGAGCATCATCTGAGAAGGCTGCTCTGCTTTTCCCAGGCAGAAGAGAGGCACGGGAGCATCGAGGAGCACCTCCGGCAGCTGGAGACTCAGCTGGAGGAGAAGAACCAGGAGCTGGCCAGGGTAAGTCCTGATCCTTGCCTTGGTGCCTGGGTACCTGGGCACACCTGGATTGCAGTTTTGGAGCAGGCTGAGAGAACAGCCTGGTTAATCCTTTCCCATCCAGGATCACTTAAACTTGAGCCACACAGGAGCTCATGGCAGCCTGCTGTGATTTCCCCTCTCCCAGGCATCCAAGGCTTGCTGTTAATATTCTACACCCACTCCTCTCAGCATCACACCTGGGGCAAGCTGGGACCTGAAAGGGTGGAAGGGGAGGTTTCAGCAGCTCTTCCCCCGAGCCTGAATCAGCAACATGAAAAGAGCAGGGAAGCTGAACTGCTGTACCCTGGGCTGCACAGTCTGTTCTTCAGCTTCTGTGCTTCTCAACCGGGGCTGGCTGTCCATGCAGGAGGCTGTGATGCCCATTTCTCAGGTCACCCAGGTGACATTACAGATGTGGCCCTGGGGAAGCCCCCAGATGTTTTGCCTTAAGACAGATATTTGAAAATCCAGAGGTTCAGTATCCAGTGGGGTCTGGAAGGTGCCCCCAGTGTGGGTATTCCTGGCACATACACAGGAGAAGCTTTCTTGAAGGGCAGGCAGGCATGGCCTCCTTAAATCCTTTTGTCTCCTGTTCACCCCTGGCTGGGAGGTGGCAGAGAGCAGCAGAGCCACCACAGAGGGTCCAATCAGTGCTGTGAGAGGTGGGCCTGGGGTGCCAGGTCTGACACTGCAGCAGGCACAGGATGGCAGGAGGGCACTGAGCCCCTCTGGATATGACACGGATGTCACTGTGTCTGTCCCAGGCCCGCCAGCGGGAGAAGATGAACGAGGAGCACAACAAGCGGCTCTCAGACACCGTGGATCGGCTGCTGAGCGAGTCCAACGAGCGGCTGCAGCTGCACCTCAAGGAGAGGATGGCAGCCTTGGAGGAGAAGGTACTGCCTGGGGCAGGGGTTCTCTGGGTTGAGGGGTCTGCAGCCCCTCTGTGCCTCATCCAGCCATGGCCTAGGGCTGGAAGTGCCTGTGCAGGGCTGGAGAAATGGTAACATGCAAGACATGGCTGTGCTGGGGCTGGTGGAGCACGGGGAACTGCTCTGGTCACCTCACCCAGGGAGACCCTCCCTCCCCACCACCTCCCCCCTCCCACAGCAGCAGGATTTATCCTGCTCCATTCCCTCACCACCCTGTGTCTCTGCCAGTGATGCCACCTGTGCCCAGCTGTCAGAGCAAATCCCAACTGCATTTTGCAGGAAAAAACGCAGTGTTCATCCTATCCCAGTGCCCATCCCCTCCACGTGCTGCCTTAAAACTTTCCTGCCCCCAGGTGCAGACTGATTTCCCTTCTCCAAGCCAGGGCAGTGTCCATGAACATCTCCCACCTGACTCCAGGGGAACTGGGATTCCTTGGAGGAACTGGCTGGAGCTGTGGCTGCTTCAGTGTGAATGGAATTAACTGGGAGCAGCTGGCTCCAAGCAAGGATCCACCCAGAGTGCCACTGGGAGGTCAGGCCTAGGTGATTCAGCTCTCTCGGGGTTCCTGCCCTCAGCAATTCAGAGCACACAGGTGCATCACCCACCTGATGCCTCCAGGGCTGGCTCTGCCCCCACCCCCGTTGCTCTGCTCCTCCTGTCCTCGACCAAATGTGGTTATGCCAGCATGTCCAGTTGTTCAGCAGATTTGTCTGGATAAAGAGCAGGACCCAACCTGCGGGGATGAGTCCAAATCCCACCCCAGCCAGCAACAGGGACCGGAGTGTGACACATTTTGAAGGGCATTGCCTGCTCCCCAGTGGGGAGTGCTGGTGCCAGCACTTGCCCACCCTGAGAGTTTATCCACGTCTTTCATGCACAAAAAAGATCCTGTTTGGCTGCCAGCACTTAGCAAAAACGAGCACTGGTTCAGGCAGTTATAAACTCACCGGGGAGTTTAGACAGATAGTAGGAAAAAAAAAATTGAAGGAAGTAATTATAGCATTGGAATAGACTGCCCAGGACAGTGGTGGAGTCACCATCCCTGGAAGAGTTCCAAAAACATGGATGTGACACTTGGGGTCATGGTTAACTATGAACACAGCAGTGCTGGGGGGAATGGTTGGGCTCAATCTTAGAGGGCTCTCCAATTTTAACAATTCCATGATTCTGTGATTCTATAAACACATCTCCTTTCCCCCCTGCCTACTCCCTAGCTTAGGTGTAAGGGACATTTTCCCTTTGATCTAGCTGCTCGAGGAGTTGTTCTTCTCTCAAACATATTTCCTAATCTTCAAGCCCTGTCCACCAAATCCCTCATCGCCCTCCATAGCCATGCCCAGCCCCAGAGCGGGGCAGGAGTTGAGCTGTGGCCACGCTGCTTGAGAGGCAGGAGCTTTGCAGAGGAGACCTGTGCACAGGGAGGTGAGGAATAGCCCAGGGAGCCTTTTCCAGGTGTTCACTACACAGGGATTCCACACTGGCCATTCCTGGGAGGCCACATGGCCGTTTCCTAAATGGTCTCTCTTTTTCTTTCCTGTTTTTGTTCCCTTTTATTTTAATTTTGGTTTTTCTTAAAGAATACATTGTTACAAGAGCTGGAAAATACCCAAAAGCAGATAGAGGAACACCAGCATGACAAGGTAAATGCGGCTACAGGGACCTGACCCAGTGATGGCATTGCCTCACTCCCAACCCCTGGCTAGGGGCACTTGCTTCTCCAAAAATGCCCCAGTTTGGGGGGAGCTAGGATCCCAGAGCACCCTGCAGCAGGAGGCCACACACTCACCCAGGCAGCAGCTGGATGGAAGCTGCCACCCCCCTCCCCAGAGAGCCCTGGGTCAGTTCCCTACCATCCATGTTCCTGTCACACTCCTCCATCCCTGACCCACTGGGTGCAGTGGTGAGACCAGGCTGGCTTCACCCGTGCCTAGGGGAGGGCTCAGGCAGCCACATCCCCTCAGCCCTGAGGCTTTCTCAGACTGGGGGGGATGTGCTCTGTGCCTAGCTTGCAGAGGCCCCGTAGGTCTTCGCACCCTGCGCTCAGATAAAGCATCTCAGTAGCATCTGCATGAGCCCCTAGTGGCCTTGCTAGAAAGCTGGAGGGATGTGGCTTTTTGGAGCAATGGGAGCTTGTGGGATGTGCTGCATGCCTCATGCATGGTTTGGGGGATCAGGGGAGCTACTTTTCCCCTTGCCTGCAGGGAGGATGTGTGCTTATTTATTGTGCTTCCCAGCCATTGCTGCTCAGGTCTGGGCAGGGAAGATCTCGGGGACTCACATGACACTGCTGGCACTTTTCCCACCCTGGTTCAGCCTGTTTGTCCCCCATACTGGATCCTGCTGTGCCTGGGAGATCCCTTCTCCCCTCCCTCCCTGTCCATCTGCAGTCTCCCCCTGGCATCTACCAGCACTGGGTGCAGGCGCAGCTTCCCTGTGGGGATGGGGCTGGGAGCAGGAGGGACAGGGCCAGCAGCAGGTTTGGCTGGAGGGTCCCTCACTGCCAGTCCCTTGCCAAGGGAACACACACATGCAGTCTGGAGAACAGCCAGAGCATCCAAATGGGACCTGTTTTCCTTCATCTCCCAAAGCAGCACACCTGTCTGTCCAGTGTCTGTCTGTCCTGATCCTCCCTCCTCAGCACCCTCATTCCCTGTGCCTGCATGAGCTTTACTGATGTGTCCAAGATGCTTTAAACCTGGGATAGGGATCTGTAAAGGGAATGTAAACCTGGTAGTAGCCAAGGATGTGGATTGCCCCACACCTGGCAGCTCTCCAGAGCAAACCCAACCCTTGCCTGTCTCATCCCCCCACACAGCGGCGTTTATCCGATGAGATCGACAAGCTGAGGCTGGAGGTGGATCAGCTCAAGACCAGGAGTGGAACGTTTGTGGAGAGTGTGCACACCAGGTAAGTGCCAGGGCAAACCCCTGCAGCCCTGGCTTTGGGGCAGTTTGCTCTGGAGGCCCCAAAGTGGTGCTGGCTTTGGGTGTTTCTGGTGCCCCCAAGCTTCAGTGCTGGGCTGCAGGGTCCTCACAGCAGGGTCAGCTCCAGCTGTGCTGTCCCACCATGGATCTGTCCTGGGGTGGGACATGGACTCTTGAGAACAGCCCAGCCCAACTGAAAATGGCCCCAAATTTGCTCTTGTTTTTCTGCACAAGTGGCTTAGGACTTATTTTGCTCTGAAAGCTGGATATTCACCAAAGGACTTTTCCCCTGTGGAGTACAGGGGACAGGCTGGGGCAAAAGGAGGAATTGCTTTGGAGCTGTTGCAGGCAAAGGAGAATGAAGCCCCTCTTTCTCCAATGCAATGGTCCTCTCACACCCTTTCATTTAAAGTCAGCTGGGACATGGGGATGTCCCAGCCCAGGGCACCAGGAGCAGAGGTGAGTCCATCAGGTCTCAGCCTCCAGCACTGACCAGGATAGTCAGAGCTGCTCCAGGAAAACGGAGGTGGAAAAGGAGGGTGACAGCACAACAACCCCACCTGGGACACCACACTCTGCCCTGAGCACTTCCAGTGTGGGTTCAAGGCATCAAGGGGTCAGTGGGAGCAACCAGTGAAGAAAATTCCCCTCTTAGCAAGGCTGGAAAAGATGGGGAGGAGCTGGTATAACCACCCTTGGACCTGTCAGCAGAAAGGAGAAGAAGGCCTGGAGACCCTGTGTCTGTCATGGATAGCAAAAATGGGGAGGGTGAGGAGGAACCTGTGAGGATGAAGGAGAGCTGAGTGCTGGAGCAGAGTCTGGAGCATGTGTGGCACCTCTTTGCATGGGTCTGTAAGAGCAGGATGGACAATTCAGTGATTTTTTATATTTCTCAGGTGAAAAATCAGCAGAAATCTTGAGTTGCAGAATGATCCCCCAGCTGAAATGTCAGCTTTTGTCTAAAGTGTTTTTATCTGGTTTTAGCTGGGCAACAGCTTGTCAGCAGCTCTGAAATCCCTGGAACTTGGGTTGTGCCTTTGTCTGACACACCAGGCCGGCCCAGCCATGCTGCTCATGGTGCTGATTTTGTCTCCAGGCCTGTATCTGCCTGACCTCCAGGCCTGACCTGATTCTGTATCCAGGCCTTCAAACCAGGCCCACCATGGTGGAAAACCATGATCTGCCTGGGGCTGCTGCTTTTGTCATCTTAAATTCACCTTAAACTAAACAAACCTCAAGTCTCCGGTGGCACTGTATGTGGGGAGTAATCATGCTGTGCCCAGGACTGTGCCTTGCTCAGCTCCATGGTTGAGTCTTCAGGGCCAAGAGGAACAACCAGGCAAAGTGGAGACATGGAATGAGCACCACAAGTGGCTCAAAATGTCCTCCTGTCAAGCTGCTGCCTTGCTCTGCCTGGAATGGGACTGGTCCCAAGCACCAGCCCTGGCAAGGAGGAGGAGGGTGAAGAAGTCCCAGCTGGTTCCTGCTGGGAGGTCCCAACAATGCTCATGTCCTCACACCTGGAAGATGTTTCAGGTGGAATTTTATTCATTGAAATCACAGAATCATTAAGGTTGAAAAAGTCCTCCAAGGTCATCAAGTCCAACCTTCACCCAAATACCAGCATTTCCACTAAATCACATCACAAAGTGCCTCATCTACCATTTTTTGAACACTTCCAGGGGTGGGAACTCCACCACTGCCCTGGGCAGCCTGTGCCAGGGCCTGACCACCCTTTCCACTAAAATTTTTCCCAATATCCAACCTGAACCTTCTCTTGAGGCAATTTCCCCTCATCCTGTCACTCACTGCCTGGGAAAAGAGACCAACCCTCATCAGGGTATTTTCTCATGAAAATGTTGGAATAAATATAAAAAGGACAAGAGCTCCCTGGCTGGCTCCTGCTGGGAACAGGTGGATGGGGAAGACACAAGCTGTGCTGGGCCATTCCAGCTGCTCTGGAGAGGGAGGGGCAGGAGGGGCCTGTTCAGCCCTGGCTGCACAGCAGCCCCCCAGTGCAGGGGCTTTTGGGCAGAATTGGCTGGATGTCCCGATGGGTGCACAGAGAAGGGGGAGAGAGCAGCAGGGGATGGCCCAGGGCTGAACTTCTGACAGTCTGAGAAAATTGGGAGTCTCCTGAGGTCAGAGATCATCAGAGGCTGCAGATTCCTCAGAAGGGGCAGCTCCAATCTTTGATCTCTGTGAGCAGGGATAGGACCCAGGGAGCAACTGGGGCTGTGCCAGGGGAGGGTCAGGCTGGATATCAGGAAAGGCTCTTCCCCAGAGGGTGTTGGCACTGCCCAGGCTCCCCAGGGAATGGGCACGGCCCCGAGGCTGCCAGAGCTCCAGGAGTGTTTGGACAGCGCTGCCAGGGATGCCCAGGGTGGGATTGTTGGGGTGTCTGTGCGGGGCCAGGAGATGGACTTGATGGTTGTGGGTCCCTTCCAGCTCAGGAGATTCTGTGATTCAATGATTCTGTGAGTGATTCTGTGAGTGCATTTCCAGGTCCCCTGTGGGGGAATGGGGCACCTTTTTCCAGAGCCTGGTTTTGCATCCTTTCATACCGAACAGGCAAACATCGCTGGGATGGGCATCCTGCAGTGGTCTCCTCCTCTTCCTCCTGCTCCTCTGCCTCCTCTGTCCCAAGAAGCCTGGGCTGCAAGGGGAGCATCCTGAGGGTGAGGGTGTCCTGCAGAGAGCAATGTCCCCCACAGGGCTCTTTCTTCCCAGGTCCCACATGGGCAGTGCCACTGACCTGCGCTTCCCACTGGGAGCTGTGGTCCACGCCCCGGCCGAGCCCTTCGGAGCAGCTCCGGGGCTGCCCCGGGCACAGAAGGGACGATTCAGTGCCCGGAGAGAGGAGCCAGCCAAGGTAAACCCTGTGCACCCCAAACGCTAGGGTCTGCTCCTGCCCTGCATCCTGGGGTTAGGCTCAGATCTGGAGACATGGGGCAGTTTCCTTCCCCTGGTGCATGGATGGGGGAACATCGAAAGGGTTTATCGATGGGGTCCCATTGAGATAGAATTCCTGCATGGAGATCACCAGTCTGGCTTTTGGAGACATGGGAATGCTGTGTAGGACTGTGGCCCTTGTTCCCCTAGGACTGGGAGCAGGCCCAGGCAGGTGGGGTCCTGGCCACGGGGCCTCACGCCTTCGACAGCGACCCCGACATCTCCGATGTGGACGAGGATGACCGCGAGACGCTGTTCAGCTCCATGGATGTGCTCTCTCCTGGTGGGCACTCAGATGCCCAGACATTGGCCATGATGCTTCAGGAGCAGCTGGATGCCATCAATGAAGAGATCAGGTATGACTATGGCCAAAACCCACCACCGCCTTGTGCAGAAATGGCTCCAGGGGGACAACAAATAGCTAGGAGGCTCTGCTGGCCTAAAATTGGGCGATTGGTGTGGCCCCAGGACATCCAGCCACAGGGCTTGGTCCTTCCTGCCATGTCTCCCTGTCCCCCGGCTGCACCAGTGCTGGCTCAGAGGGTCATTATTTCAAACGATCATTATTTCATAAAAAGTCCTCCATGGACATTAAAAGGAATCAGGGTGTGTCTCAGCTCTGGTTTTCATGGATCCTGATGGATCTTGCTGCCATTCCTGGAGACTGGGGGTTGAGGCAGAGGACCAAGGTGCATTTCCCCAGGAGAGAGGTCCTGTGTCCCTGGGAAGGTGGGGAGCCAGGAGCTCTGAGCCCTGCTGGTCCCCCAGGATGATCCAGGAGGAGAAGGAGTCCACAGAGCTCCGTGCAGAGGAGCTGGAGACGCGGGTCACAAGCGGCAGCATGGAGGGCCTGAACCTCACCCAGCTGTGCAAGAGGGCCTCCATCCCCACCTCGCTGACGGCCCTGTCCCTGGCCAGCTCGTCCCCGCCGCTCAGCGGCCGCTCCACGCCCAAGCTCAGCTCCCGCAGCGCTGCGCAGGACCTGGACCGCATGGGGATCATGACATTGGTGAGGAGCCGGGAGGGGCCGGGGCTGCTGGGGCTCCGGCTGTGAGGTGGGAGCGATGCCCAGTGTCCACACGGGCCTGTGGGGGGTGTGGGACAATGGGGTGCCCGTGTTTGCTGTCTCCAGGCTGGCAGCCTGGCCCCGGGACTGCTCTGGGGGGGTGCTCCATTAACTGCCCCCCTTTCTGTGTCTCTCTCGCTTTCCCCCTTGCAATCAGCCCAGCGACTTGAGGAAGCACCGGAGGAAACTGCTAGTGAGTGGCTCCCATCCCGTTGGTTTTTGTCCAAGCCCTTTTTCCAGCCTGCTCCTGGCTTTGTCCACACCAGGTCAGGGTGCAGCAGGCGCGGGATGGAGCTGGGGACCCCAGGGATTCAGCAGGAGGATCATGGGGATCCCAAAAGGTGCTTGGACATGTTCCCGCTGGCAGCCTGGGGGGTCTGGCAGGACATGGGGAGGTTCAGAAAGCCACTGGGTCCTCAAACGTTGTGTCCCCTCTGGCAACAGGGTGTCCTTGGGACATTCCCATCTGTGCTCCTCAGAGCCCTCTGATGAGGGCCAGCAGCTTCTGTCCCCACACCCTGACCTGGACCATGGGGCTGCATCCTCTCACCCCCCATTCCCAGGATCTCAGCCATACTGCCACATCCTCCCCATCTGCTTGGGCATCTGGAACCATTGCCAGAGCTCTCATTCAGGCCATTCCTGGAGCGTGGCAAAGCCCCAGGGCTCTGGTGGCTCTTTTGGCCATGCCTCCATGGAGCAAGAGAGAGGCAGGCAGCAGGGCAAGGATGGAGCTGGGGTCTGGCCTCCCACCCCTCACGGCCTCTCTGTTTGTTCAGTCGCCCGCAGCTCGGGACGAGAGCCGGGAGGACAAAACCACCATCAAGTGTGAGACATCCCCGCCGTCTTCACCCAGGACACTGCGGCTGGAGAAGCTGGGCCACCCTGCTCTGAGTCAGGAGGATGGCAAGAGGTGTGTGGAGACCCTTGGCATCCCTGTTGGTTTGAGGATATACCTGGGGCACACGTGGGATCGGTGGCCTGGGGCTTGCCATGTGCCCTGCTCAAGAATAACCTAAAGGCTTTGCTCTTCCTCTCCCTCTTCCATCCCCAGCTCACTGGAGGACCAGGCTAGCAATCCCAGCAGCAGCCAGGACTCCTTGCACAAGGGCTCCAAGAGGAAGGGGATCAAATCCTCCATTGGGCGCCTGTTTGGGAAGAAAGAGAAGGGCCGTTTTAACCAGCTGAGCAGAGAAGGGGCCACGGGGCAGGGTCCGTGAGCAGCCCTGTCCCTGTCTGTGCCAGGCCCTCCAGGCCCTCTGGCTGTGCCTGCCATTGGGGTGCTGTTGGGGTGACAGGGAGGGGCAGGGACACCCCTGCTGGTTTGGGGTTGCTGGGGCCATGGCAGCTTCAGGGAAGTTGGAGCTTGGTGTTTTCTCCCCTTGGTCTTTCTGGCCTAAGCATGGTGTCACATTGATGCTCTGTCAGAGCTGGGGTGTGGACAGTGGCCTTCCTGTCACTCTGTCTTCATCTTCAGTGTCCCCAAATCTACTGCCCTCCCCTGGATTTTGCAGAGCCCTTTGGGAGGAGCTGCTTTTTCACTCCTAAATCCTTTACTACTTCCATGTTGAGCATTGTTGGACTCAATGATCTTTCTGGATCCCTTCCAGAAGGGACTGTTCTGTGATTTTGGGATTCTGGGATTTGAAAATAGGAGGGATGGCAGGAGGGGGGTCTGCTTGGGCTTCCCAGGGATGCAGGGGGGCCATGGGGGTGAGTTGCAAAGGGACACTGTCACCTCCTGTGCTGTCACTGCGTGTCCCCCTGACATGGAGATGGTGACAATGCCCACACTGGCCCTGTGGGAGGTCACACTGACCTGGGGACATGCCACTGACCTGAGGGACTTGCTTGCCCAACAGTGCTACTGACTGATGTGGAGGCGGGCATCCAGGACCCCCTGGGACTGGGCAAGCTGGGGGCTCAGGCCGAGAAGGATCGGCGCCTACGAAAGAAGTGAGTGAACTTCCTTCCCTACCCCAGCAAGAAACTGATTTGCTGGGAAGCCATGGCACAGGACTAGGAATAGCTGGGAAATCATCTCATCTTCACCCTCCCTTGGGCTTTGTTACTTCCTTCATGGCTTTGTATGTAGCTGCTTCCTGCTGCTCAGGGTGTGTTCCCTTCAAAGAACTCTCCCTTCCACACAAATCCCCCATAAATCTCTCTTCTGCTTCTGTTCCTGCCAGGCATGAACTCCTGGAAGAGGCTCGGAGGAAAGGATTGCCCTTTGCCCACTGGGATGGCCCCACTGTTGTGTCCTGGCTGGAGGTGCGTGCCCATGGATTGTCCCCGTGCTGTCCCCACGGGTCTGTGTGTGCCACCATGTCCCACCATGCTTGGTCCATGCGCATGGCTGGGGTCTGCAAATCCTGGGAGAGCAGAGGAGATCCCTGCATCCCTTACAAGGCCTGTGGAATTGTGGTTTGAGTAGAGCTTTGGGTTTGAGCATAAGTCTGATAAGGAGTGGCTGAGGGAGCTGGGAGGGCTCAGCCTGGAGAAAAGGAGGCTCAAGGGGACCTTGTGGTTCTGCGCAGCTCCTGACAGGAGGGGACAGCCGGGGGGGGGTCGGGCTCTGCTCCCAGGGAACAGGGACAGGAGAAGAGGGAACGGCCTCAGCCTGGGCTAGGGGAGGTTCAGATTGGATACTGGGAAAAAGTTCTTCAGGGAAAGGATGGTTGGGCCATGGCACAACTGCCCAGGGCAGTGGTGGGGTCACCATCCCTGGAAGTGTTTGAAAGATGTGTGGATGTGGCACTTGGGACATGGGTAAGTGGTGAATGTAGCAGTGCTGGGGGAATGGTTGGAGCTGATCTTAGAGGGCTTTCCTAACCTATGAAAATCTCCATGGGTGCTCCCTCCCTGTGCTGTGCCCATCAGGCACAGGGATGCTGGGCCACCCACAGGTCACCTCTGCAAGGTACAACCAAACCAAGAGTCCCACATGGACATTCAGCTTCGATATTGGGCTCTAGAGAGGGTGGCCTTGCCCCTGGCATTGGAGCCAGGCTGGCAGTGCCAGGCAGTCACTGCTGTCCCTGTCCCCAGCTCTGGGTGGGGATGCCAGCCTGGTACGTGGCCGCGTGCCGGGCCAACGTCAAGAGCGGGGCCATCATGTCGGCCCTGTCGGACACCGAGATCCAGCGGGAGATCGGCATCAGCAACGCCCTGCACCGCCTCAAGCTGCGCCTGGCCATCCAGGAGATGGTGTCCCTCACCAGCCCCTCAGCACCGCCCACGTCCCGCACGGTGAGTCTCCCTGTGCACCCCCAGACCTTCCATGGGCCAGACAGCATGCTCCTTGCCCTCCTTGCCCTCCTTGCCCTCCTTGCCCTCAGGGCCACTCTGGCAAACGTGGCCATGGAGGGGGTGATGTCCCCTCATGGACTGGTCAAACCACTGGACACTCATCTCCCAGCACAAATGGGGGATTCCCAGCTGGAAGCATGAAGCTCTTTCCAGTTTTAAGACTCCTGCCACTCACATGGGGTTGTCAGCAGGAGGCCAATCCTGCAAAGAGTAGAATTCAGGGCCTGGCTGCCCTGGAGAGGATAAAACTCCATCCAAAGACCAGAAATCCAAATGTTCCTGATGTACAGGGCCAGCTTGGTTGCACACAGCCTCTTTCCCACTCATTTCAACACAAACTTTTTCCATCTGAAATTCCTGGGGCAACTCAGAGCAACTGCAGATCCCTACCCTTGGTAGGATGGAGGGATTGTGTCTTTTGCTGGTCCCCAAAGGCCTTGAGGGGTTAATGGTGGCCAAGTAATGCCAAGACACATCTGTAGACTTGCAGCTGGCAGAAGGAAGGCTGCTATGTCCCCCTCAGATAACTGTGTTTGGGGTCACAGCTGACGGGGACAGGCCTGCAGGCTCCTTGAGCACCACACTAAAGTGGAAAGGGAGATGAATGAAGGTCCTTGGTCTGCTCTCTGTGTCTGCATGGACAGTCCAGGGTCCCCTTGGGCAGTGGGGTGTCACCAGATTGAGCTGCAAGGATGTGGGGTGTCCCCAGGCAGCTCCAAGCACGCAGTGGTCTGATCCTCCACCTGAGCCAAGCTTGGTTCCAGCATAGTCAGTGCTGACAGAGGCTGGACATGAGCCCAAGTGTGCTCAGGTGGGCAGAACGGCCAAGGGCACCTGGGCTGTCCCAGCACTGTGGTGGCAGCAGGCCCAGGGCAGTCTCCATCCCCTGTGCTGGCACTGCTGGGGTCACACCTGGAAACCTGGGGGAGTTCTGGGCACTTCATGACAACAGAGACCTGGAGGGGCTGGAACCTGTCCAAGGAAGGGAACGGAGCTGGGGAAGTGTCTGCAGCACCAGGAGTGGGTGAGGGAGCTGGGAGGGCTCAGCCTGGAGAAAAGGAGGCTCAAGGGGGACCTTGTGGCTCTGCACAACTCCTGACAGGAGGGGACAGCTGAGGGAGGGGGTCGAGCTCTGCTCCCAGGGAAGAAGGGACAAGAGGAAACGGCCTCAAACTGTGCCAGGGGAGGTTCAGGTTGGATACTGGGGAAAAATTCTTCAGTGAAAGGATGGTCAGGCCATGGCACAACTGCCCAGGGCAATGGTGGGGTCACCTTCCTTGGAAGTGTTCAAAAATGAGTGGATGTTGCACTTGAGAACGTGGTTTAGTGCTGAACACGGTGGTGGTGCTGGCTTGGGGGTTGGACTTGATGATATTTCAGCCTTAATAATTCTGTGATTCCATGACACCATGGTGGTTGTGAACTGAGGCCATGTTTCTGTGGTGGTCTGCTCTGACCCCTCTGCTCTTTTCCCTGCAGTCCTCTGGAAATGTCTGGGTCACCCATGAGGAGATGGAGAACATGGCAACTTCCACCAAGACGGTGAGGCTGGGCAGCCCCCAGGGTGTTGGGGGAAGCCCCCAGGGTGTCAGGGTCTGAGCAGCTCCAGGTGTGTTAACCCAGAGGGAAGGGGATCCCTCACACATCAGCTCTTGGACAGCACCCTGCAGCTCTTTAGAAACCCTCTTTCAACCTTTAATGTCTCAGCAATTCTAAAACCCCATCAGATTTTTTCCCCTTGTGTATATCACTGGGTTTCCAGAGCAGGCTGGCTGTTTGGGAATTAAAGACAAAACCCAGGAGTGATCTCAAGACACATGAGATCCCCAAGTCATTCTGCACCCAAGTCATGGTCTAATCCCCCACTGACCTCAGCACACCCAAATATTGTCCCCACCATGTGTCCCTGCCACTGGCTGACAGCTTGGGGTCCCTTGCAGGGATGTGTCCATGCTCCCAAAAGCTCTGGCTCCTTTGGAGAGATGGAGCCACACTCCCCTGTCTGTAACCTGATCACTGATTTGTGTGGGAATTGTGTCCAAGGCCAGGTTGGCACACCCTGGGATAGTGGAAGGTGTCCCTGCCCAAGTCAGGGGTGGAATAGGATGAGCTCTATGGTCCTTTCCAATCCAAACAAGTTTGGGGTTCTCTGAAATAGGCATTTTATTGAAGCTTTTGTTGAGGAGCAGGGATGTGCCACTGTCCCTTAGCAGGTTCTGTGAGACTGAGGAAAACCAGCATAAGTTGGCAAAGGAGGAAATAGCCACAAAATCGGCAAAATTGGCTTGGGCAGCCCCCTGTGGGTCGTGACAGATATACTGAAGCTTAATTCTCTTTCATCCATCTGACATGGGGGGACCTAAGAACTCTCTGTGTTTCCCAGGGAAGACGAATGAGCCCCAGGGTCGGTGCCATCTCCAGCCCAAGCCTCATCGTGTTTTCTCCTCCTCCTTCTCCTTCTCTCCTTCTCCTTCTCCTTCTCCTTCTCCTTCTCCTTCTCCTTCTCCTTCTCCTTCTCCTTCTCCTTCTCCTTCTCCTTCTCCTTCTCCTTCTCCTTCTCTTCTCCTTCTCCTTCTCCTTCTCCTTCTCCTTCTCCTTCTCCTTCTCCTCCTCCTCCTCTTCCTCCCCCTCCTCCTCCTCCTCCTCCTCCTCCTCCTCCTCCTCCTCCTCCTCCTTCCTCCTTCCTCCTTCCTCCTTCCTCCTTCCTCCTTCTCCATCCTGTATTTTTGGTTAGAGATGGGGTGGGAACCAGGCCCAGCAGGGTCGGGATGTCCCCAGCACCCTGGGGACAGGCTGAGGTCCCCAAGCCATAAGAGTGAGCCCTGTCTCCTCCGTGTCCCTCTGTGCTGAGGGGTGCCATGCTCAGGGTGTGTGGCAGGCCCTGTCCCTGTGCAGGACCACCAGGAACTGACTCCACTGTCCTTTCTGTTGACATGCTGCGTGTGTCACACTTAGGACACAGAGGAAGGAAGCTGGGCACAGGTGAGGTCCCTGGGCCACTCTTGTCTGTGGGCAGTGCATGGGGTGCTCGGGGGGGAGCTGGACATCCCAGGGGATGTTTGGGGCACTGATGTTCACCAAGGCCTTGGAGGCTTTACCTGCACCCCGTGGCTGCTCCTCTGGGCCATCTCTCAGGTACAGGATGTCCTCCTGGGCCCTTCTGTGCTCCAGGCAGTGGCTGTTCCTGGGACCTCTGTGAGATCCAGAGTCTGTGTTAACCCCCACCTGTGTGACCACCCTGCATGCAGGCAGGATTCAAGCTGCACCTGTTTGCTTTTCACCTATTTTGTAGCCCCAAGTCCATACAGATTATTTTTATGAGCCAAAAAGGTGGGAGGAAAGAGTCCTGCTTGGATCCATCTCTTCTGGTTTTATCCCTCTCAAATGTTTTACTTCTGGTGGATTTTAATTCATTTTTGGACCCAAAATCAGTTTGCAGTGGAAGTGAATGGGGTTTTTTTCCCAAAATGGACCTTTTTTTTTTTTTTTTTTTTTTTTGAAGTCATATAATAGAGATTCTTCAAGCAGAGATTCTTAAAAATGAATTGGGAATGCACTGGAACCTATTTCTCAGTTGTTCTGTCCTTTCAATGAGTGTGCTTTTTTCGGAGGCAGCTGCTCATAAAGTCCAGTTATCTCTTGCCATTGCTTTTGGCTATGCTTTATCTCCTGGGGGGACATGAGCAGGACACAGGCCATGGCCAACAGGACTGTTCCCTCCAGCTCCTTCAGTATCACCCAGGGCTGACTCCTCTGGCCTGGCTTTAGCCTCAGGACAGTGACCCTCCTGGGCTGTCACTGATCTCCTGGGATTCTGCAGCTCCACCAAGCCCTGGGTTCTCCCCAGCTTCTCCATGTGCTTCTCTGCAGACATTGGCCTATGGGGACATGAACCACGAGTGGATTGGGAATGAGTGGCTGCCCAGCCTGGGTCTGCCCCAGTACCGCAGCTACTTCATGGAATGCCTGGTGGACGCGCGCATGCTGGACCACCTCACCAAGAAGGACCTGAGGGTGCACCTGAAGATGGTGGACAGCTTCCACCGGTGAGTCCAGGCCCTCAGAGCTCCCCGGCGTGCACATGGAGCAGAGGAGGGGGGAATTTGAGGGATTCTCCCCTGTCTTGGGCAGCCCTGGGTGGCTCTTCCAGGCTGACCTCACTGCCCTGAGCTGGGGCAGCTCTTATGGGTAGAAGTTCTTCTGCAGAATTCTGCTGCAGAATTGCAGAGGACCAGGCTTTCCCCTGGCTGTGAAGCAATCCATGGGCAAAACTTCAGGCTCATCCCACCTGGTGCTGTCTGCCAGCAGCCCAGTGGGAGAAGGTGTGTGCCATCCAAGCCATGGCTCCAACACCAGGATCCAGCCCTGCCATGGGGTTCTCACTGCCCACCCTGGCCCATGGGCTTACCAGGGTCACCTCTAGGGGTGAGACCTTCAGCCTGGAGCAGCCCCCATGGGCTGGTTCCCCCTTCCCTCTCCAGCCACCAAGTGTGAGCATCGTTTGGATTTGTACGTTCTCAGGCAACTGGAATGGGCTCAAACTGATGGAGTGGGGAATTGCCATGGAAGGGAGGGACATTCCCCATTTTCCAGCTTTGGGTTCTGTCTGTCCCGACCCATCCCTGGCCTGAAGCATCCTTTGGGCATGTGGGGAGCACACAGAGAGGGAGGGTCCCTACCCAAGTCCCTCCAAGCCACATGTCCTGGAGGGCTGGGTGACCCCTTGTGTCCCCTCGTGTTGCAGCACCAGCCTCCAGTACGGCATCATGTGCCTCAAGAGGCTCAACTACGACCGCAAAGAGCTCGAGAGGAGGCGAGAGGAGACCCAGCATGAAATCAAAGGTCAGCACCCCCAGTCCAGCTCCAGTACAGGAGAGAAACCTCCCAGGAGATATCCAGGGCTGGTCTCTCTTCTATCTCTTGTTTTTAACCCATTATTTCTGAGCCCCCAGTGCTGTTTTCCTGAGGCACCTTTCTGCTGCTCCAAGTGCCTTTATCAGCTGACCCCAGGCAGGCATGAGGAGGGAGGAGGGGAAGGCAAAGTTGCAGCCTGAGCATCCCATGATCTTCTCTGCCCATTTCACTGCTCAGGACATTCCCAGCTTGCTCAGCCTCCCCTTCCTCGTCACTGTCATGAGATTCCCTGCTCATCTGGCTGCTGCTTGGATTACATCTCATTATTGATAATGCTCCTAATTACATCAGCAGCCGTGGGTTCTTAGGATTAATTTTCACAGTTGTTTTCCACCTGTTATTTCAGCTTTGAGCTTGGTAAACTGAAATGAGCTGGTTTTGGCTCCCGGTTTTGCTGCTGGCTTGGGAAGGAGAGTCCCAGGATCATCCTGGAGCAAAGGGAAAGGGCCTCAGGACATCCCCAGACCTCCTCAGAGCCACGAGTGTGGTGTGAGGTGGCTCTGAGCCGTGCCCTTGCTGTCGTGCAGATGTGTTGGTGTGGACCAATGACCAGGTCATTCACTGGATCCAGTCCATCGGGCTGCGCGAGTACGGGAACAACCTGGTGGAGAGTGGTGTGCATGGGGCCCTGCTGGCCCTCGACGAAAACTTTGACCACAACAGCCTGGCCCTTGTGCTGCAGATCCCCACCCAGAACACCCAGGTAGGAGCAGCATCCTTGGGGGATTTTGGAGGAGAGTGGCTGGGTGTGGGACAAGGCTGTGGTGTGACCACACCTGTGTCACCAACTCAGCTCTACCTTTAAAAGCAGAGCTCTGCTATGGCATGGAGGCTCTTTCTGTCACACTCAGGCTTTCCTAGAATGAAAGTTTGGGCTGGAAGCACATTCCCCACTGATGGGGGATCATAATTTTTTGGTTAATTGCAGGCTCGACAAGTGCTGGAGAGGGAGTTCAACAACCTGCTCGCCTTGGGCACGGACCGGAGGCTGGATGATGTGAGTGCCGGATCTCTCCATGTCCTGTGTGACTGGGGAAGGAGTTGGGGGTGTTGGTGGATGAGAAGCTCAACGTGCCCCAGCCCCGTGCTCTGGCAGCCCAGAACCCCCACTCTGTGCTGGGCTGATCCCCCAGCGTGGGCAGCAGGGCAAGGGGGATTCTGCCCCTGTGCTCAGGTGAGACCCCACCTGCAGAGCTGCCTCCAGCCCCGAGCTCCAATATCAGAAGGACATGGAGCTGCTGGAGCAAGTCCAGAGGAAGTGCTCTGAGGGCTGGAGCTCTGCCATGAGTCCACCATCCCTTGGAGTCTTTACTGGGACTTTTGTGTTGATGTCTTCAAGGCATCTTTGCAGGCAGGCTGCAAAGATGATCTGTCTCTTCTCTACAGGCTGCTGTAGAGAACAGACAGATGAGCTGGAAAGGATAAAGCCAATGCCATGGGATCCCAGCAAGATGTCCTATGTCCTTGGCCAAATTTGATCCCACACTTTTCTAGAGCTGGTCACCAAGGACAGGCGTGCCCTTGTTAGCTGGTGTCTCACAGGGCCAGGAGGTGCTGCTGGCACTGACCCCGGGCCCGTCACACACTGTTCCCTGCAGGGCGATGACAAAACCTTCCGTCGGACGCCGTCCTGGCGCAAACGCTTCCGCCCACGGGACGTGCACAGCATCAACCTCCTCAGCGGCTCTGCTGAGACCCTCCCCGCCGGCTTCCGTGTCACCAGCCTCGTGCCACTGCCCCCTCCAGCTGCTCCAGCCAAGAAAATGCCCCCGGAAGGTGGGTCAGCCCTTCTCCAGAGGGTCCTCTCCCACCCCTGCTCAGAGTCTTAGGGAATGTGGGGAAGGATGTGCCACCAGGAAAGGAATGGGATGGGGGAGGGAGAGGGAGGAGAAGAAGAAGAAGAAGAAGAAGAAGAAGAAGAAGAAGAAGAAGAAGAAGAAGAAGAAGAAGAAGAAGAAGAAGAAGAAGAAGAAGAAGAAGAAGAAGAAGAAGAAGAAGAAGAAGAAGAAGAAGAAGAAGAAGAAGAAGAAGAAGAAGAAGAAGAAGAAGAAGAAGAAGAAGAAGAAGAAGAAGAAGAAGAAGAAGAAGAAGAAGAAGAAGAAGAAGAAGAAGAAGAAGAAGAAGAAGAAGAAAAAGGAGGAGGATGAAGAGGAGGAGAAGGAGAAGGAGAAGGAGAAGGAGAAGGAGAAGGAGAAGGAGAAGGAGAAGGAGAAGGAAGGAGAAGGAGAAGGAGAAGGAGAGGAGAAGGAGAAGGAGAAGGAGAAGGAGAAGGAGAAGGAGAAGGAGAAGGAGAAGGAGAAGGAGAAGGAGAAGGAGAAGGAGAAGGGGAAGGAGAAGGGGAAGGGGGAGAGGGAGAGAGAGACGCAGAGGGAGAGGCTTGCTGGTCACCCAAGATTCTCAATCCATATGATCCTGGAGCTGTGGCCTGCTGGAAATGCTTTTTCTGGAAGGATTACTTCAGATCTGTGTGTGAGTTCTTGGTTATGAACTACAAGAACCAGTTAGGGGCCAGGATTGAGGCATGAAGTGGGATATGTCACCCAGGGGCTGCCCAGATGCAGGAGCCCAGTTTTCTCCATTCTGCCTTTTGGGAACCACCCCCAAAGGGATGTATTAACGGGCTTCATTTGCCTGAGCTCTCCCAGGGCTGGCAGGACCTGCTGGGACACCCTGCCTGCCCGTGCTGCTGGCTGTCCTGGTTTATGTCCCAGGATCTGCCCCCACCACACAACTCCTTCCTTCAAGGTGTCTTGGTCCCTTCCAAAGCTGTAGGGAGGCAGAAGCTCCAGCCAGGTCACCCTGATTTGTCTCCTGGACCAGGCACCCTGGTCTCTCTATCCCAAGGCAGCAGCTGCTCCCCACTGGAGCAAAGCCGGCTTCAGCAGGCTCAGAAATGAGGGTGGGAATGAGAATTAAAAAGCTGTGTACTTATCTTCCAACTCCAAACCTCAGTCTCAGCTCTTTTCCTGCCTCCGGTTTTGCTCAGATGTCCCAGCTTTCCATCCAGCAGTTTGGGTCAAGCTTCTGTTTGACCTTTTCCACCCCATCCCTGGAAGCTGCAGTTCCCACCTGGCTGAAGACAGTGAAACCTAGGACAGAATCCTACCCAGACGGGGAGCAGGGTGCTCGCTGCCCAGCAGTGGGGATGGCAAGTGGCAATTTCCCAAATACCTTGGAGCCTCAGGAGCACCTGAGCTGGTCAAACATGGCTCTTCCTCCGACCCTCTTCTTCACATAGCTGCAGTGCACAGTTGCTGCTCAATAAACACAGGATTAGGGGAAGCTGGGGGCTAATTGGAGCAGTTACTAATTGCTTTGCTCTTTGGTTCCCTTCCAGTCAGTGCCTCCGGGTCCCCAAGGCTGGAGACCTCCACGGTCCGGACGTACTCGTGCTGAGGATCAGCGAGATGGGAGCCAGGCCCTGGGTGAGTCCGAGGCCCTGGAGCTGGCTGGGGACCAAGGGCAGAGCAGGAGCCCCAGCAGCAGCCAGGCAGGGGGCTGCCCTCACCAGGATTTGCCTGGCCATGGTGTGTAGCTGCGCGTTTGGGGGAACCCTCCGGGGTGTCCCCAGGAGGCCCCCCAAGCTGTGAGTTGGCTGGTAGCAGCAGGCAGGCAAGGGGACTCCACACAGCTTCTGAGGGTGCTCATTAGATGAGGGTTAATTGGGGTCCTACCCCCGGGAGCAGCATGGTTTCTAAGGGACAGGGGGAAAGAGGGAGTGAGGGGGAAAGGGGAGGGGGAGAGAGGGGCCGAGAGAGCACCGGCCATGAGAGCCAGCTCAGAGAGAGAGCCCCGTCCCCCCGGCACACTTAACAGGGAGATTCAAAGTGGGCACGGAATAAGATTGGGCCAATGGGATTACAGACACATGATACTTCAAGGGGGGATCACAGGCTTGGAATAAACTGTACATTTTCAAGGGGTGAGACAGAGCATACCATTTAACTAAAATATAACACCACACTGGTGAACCAGGGAGACCACAGTGGTGGGGGAGCTGCTGCTGCCCCAGGCTCACAGAGATGATGCAGGAGGGATGCTCAGCATCCTACCACGTGTGGTTTGTCTGCTCTTGGACAGTTCCACTGGGGATCCCAGGATGCCATTCCCACTTGAGCGAGGGAAGGATAGTCAAGCACTTCAGGGAGGCTCCTGCTGTGCCCTGGGCCATGATTGCCCAGTGCCAGGAGGATCCAATGCTGATTCCATCTGGGTTTGTTGGCCAAGTGGGTGCATGGGTGGAGCTGAGCCAGCATCCTCACAGGGCTTTTCCCACTTTGCTCCTCAGCAAATCCCAATGTCTGTACGCCACATGCTGGCTGCCTTCCAGGACAAGAGCCCAGCCTGTGCCTGTTCCTCGGCCCTGACCCACAGACTGTCACTGCTGTGGACTGATAAGATCTGTCCCTCCTGCTCATGTACCCCCTGCTTCCCCTGGCTCCCGTGGCTCCCGCCGTGGCCTGTCCCCCACTTCTCCTGTGCTGGCTGGGCCATGGATGTGCTCCGGATGCCGTCCTGGCATGGTGCAGTCTGGGAAGCAGCACAGACACCCCCAAAGCGTCTGCGATGTTTGGAAGCCTCTCTCCTGCCTGGTTCATGTTGCCAATCTGCCATGGGGCTGCACTCACTCGCCTGAGCCCTGGGCGTCAGGGATGCTGCTGCCCACAGAACTTGAAGCCAAGGAAGATTCAGGCTCGTGAAAATCCTCCCTTCAGGGTGGCCGGGCAAGGAGCTGCCCTTGGTGGAGCCGGGGCAGTGCCAGGGCTGGTGCTGGGTGGGATGAAGGGGCCCAGCGTGAGGTGAGGAGGGCGGTGTCTGCCCAGGGCTGGGTGGGCAAGGTGCTGATTTTGGTGCTGTCAGGTGCCCTGTTCGGGGGGGCTGTGCCTGGGACCGCCCCACACGGCTCATGGGGACAGTGTCTGGCACCCACAGGAGAGGGGACCCTCCTTGGGTGCCTGGGGAGACAATGGGAGCCCCCTCCACCCCCGGGATGTGCCCACCCTTCCTCTCTGGGTGCAGAGGAGATGCTCTCCCCTCCTGCCTCCTGGCAGGGGTCAATCCAGGAGGCTCTTATCTCTTCCCATTTCTTCCATAGGGTAGGATCTCTTTGTCTCCTCATGCCACGTTTGCCTTGTGTGGCCCCTATTTCTGATGTGATATTTATTGATGGCTGGAATGACCTTATACTTATCATGTGCTGTCTGGAAGTGCAATATCTGAGAGACTCTACAGTCACAACGTCTTTTTGGTGTATCATTTGCCTAATACAGTACTAAATATTTTTTTATTTTGAAGAGTCAGTGAGCCCTTTATATCAATGCCCTATTTCTTTTGTCATATTACTGGTACTGCATGGACTCCAAACCCTCGATCGGGTCAGGAAAGGATGTATGTGTGTTCCAATAAACAGGATTTTAAAACAGTGCTGGCTTTGACCCTTCTTTGTAGAGCCCAAATTAAAAATATCATTAATCTCTAGCTCCCTCAAGATCTTTGGGGTGCAAGGCTGAACCCCAGTTAAACACCAGTGAAATACTAGTCAGTGTAGGGCTAATTGAAGTGTGGCACATCCAGTTCCCAGCTGAGTGAATGTGCTGAGGTCTGTCGCCCTGGTTATCAAGAGTTTTCTAAAGCCTTCTGAGTTTACATTCTTGTAGAGAACTTTCTCACACAACTTTCTGTAAATAACCTATTGTTTTGCATTCTTTCATAGAGGCGGAGAAATTTGATGTACAGGTAGTTTGTCCAGTGTCGTTGGAGAGGTGGCACATTCACCCTCCAATGCACTGGCATCTTTTGAGAACTATAAAAGATTGGAGTCAGAAAAAATAAATTAGTCTCTTCATCGTGACCAAGGCTGTGGTGCGTCGTTTTTGCTTGTGTCATTTGGTGACATAGGTCCAGCTGGATTTACTGATATGAAAATCTCCAACCTGGATTTGGGGATTGTGGAACTGGGGAGACCTACACAGGGCAGGACAACAGTAAAGGAAACCCCAAGCTGTCCAAACAAGAATGCCTTTATTTAAAAAAGAATCCAAATAAGTTAGCAAAAATAATAATTAAAAAAAACCTAAATGGCAACTGCACACAGCGTTCAGTAGAAAAGACAGGTGGGCTCCGGGTCAGCACCACCGGACACCGGCTGGAGAGAGACCTTGGTCAAGGAGCATCTGGAAAACTCAGCAAAGCGAACCCAGCACACACATTGCCCTAAACCTGCCCGTCCCTGGCTGGGCAGTGGAGCAGGGCCTGGCCCTGGGAAGCCCCTGCAGGGCCTGTGGCCGCTGCCCCATCCCACCTCTGCCTGTTCTCGCAGCCCGGCAGGAGCGCTCCGCAAGGAATGGGAAGGAAGCCGAGTGGTGTCAGCCGTGCAGCCCATAACACTGGAGGGGTGGATGTGATTTCCAGCGGCTGGACCCTTCTGGCATCTCATTCCCACCCCGTTACCATTTCCAGGAGCCGCCGGGGTTTGCATCAGCTCAGTTTTGACCCCGCTCCTCTGGGAACGTCACAGCCACATCCTCCGCAGCAATGCTTTCCACGATGGAGGACAGCGAGTGCAGGTCGCGCTCCTCGGCTGCCTCATCAGCCAGGAGGTGATCTGGGGAGACAGAGGAGTGAGGACACTGCTGGGAATGGGATCTGGGGAGACAGAGGGGTAAGGACAGTGCTGGGAATGG
Source organism: Vidua chalybeata (assembly GCF_026979565.1). NCBI lineage: Eukaryota > Metazoa > Chordata > Aves > Passeriformes > Viduidae > Vidua > Vidua chalybeata. The sequence goes on along the minus strand of NC_071553.1, from coordinate 686,967 downwards.
GATCTGTGGGAGCAAGGTATGAGGACACTGCTGGGAATGGGGACTATGTGCTGGAGATGGCTCCTGGTTCTGTTCAGGGGGATGTAGGCTACTGGTGACCATGGCTGAGGGTGGACTTGATGATCTATTGCATCCATAACAATTTGTTGATTCTTTTCTATGTTTTTATGACCCCATGATCCTCTACAAGGCCAGAGTGACCTAGGGACCTGCTGCCAGCCCCCACCCTGGGGAAGGATGAGAGAGCAACAGGCAGTGGAACTTTTGGATCCTTTATAGGTTTTAATCTCCACTGGAAAATGAGATTTAGTTTATGCCTTCTGGGGAAAATAACAGGTGAATTTGGCAGGGGTGGGATAATGGCAAGCATGGGAAAAAAGATCAGCAGCTGCTGAGGGGGTGTAGGGAGGGAAGAGGGGCTGAGGCAGCGCTGGCCAGCCATGCCCAGCCATGCCCAGCTATGCCCAGCCATGCCCAGCCATGCCAAGCCAAGGGATGGCAACAGATGAAACCCTTGCTGGGGATGAAGCCACCAGGTCCCCAGGCTGCTGCAGCCCAATTTCTCAGCTCCCAAGGATTGGTGTTTTGTAAAAATCAGGGCTCAGAGAACCCTGAATAGCTGCGAATTGAGCCAAGGAGATGCTGTAGGATGTCTGAGCTCATCACTCTGCATCAGTGGGATGGGGAGAGAAGGGCAAGGTTCCTTCTGCCCTTTGCTCCAAGCATCTCCTGCCTGGGGAGGGGGTTGGCTCAGCAATGCTCTGCTCCAGGCCAGCGGTGTCCCCGCTGTTCCAACTCCTTGCAGAGCCCAGCGAGGCCGTGGAATGCCCCAGGGAGGGGAGGAGGGCGTTACCTGCAGGGTTGGTGCCGAACTCCAGCTGGCTGCTCCACTCGGGGCTGCAGGAGGAGCTGCCGGACCCGCAGTCGCTGGCTGCCTGCAGGAGCCCAGAGCAACCATCTGTCACCTCCTCTGGCACAGCCAAACCCCACCAGCATCCCCAAAAACACCCGGGGGGCCCATCCCACAGCATGACACCCGTGTGGAGGGGGGCATGTCCCTCCCCACCTGGAGGAGCCAACAGCATGCAGGGTCCCCAGGACCCATCAGGGCCAGGTGCTTCCTTAACCATAAAGGCTGGAAAACCTCCTTTTTTTGGGACACTGGCCACAGAGGAATGGGGCTCCCCGTTCACTGCAGGTAAAAAGGTGTCTCTTTCCCCACTGATTATGAAAAAGGGCTGGAGATGAACAAATGTCCTTGGGCAAACACCTTTTTACTGAGAATCACTTAATTGGGCTTGTAAAAAATGATACATGGGCTGGATGCCCTCAGGCCATCCTGAGGGAGGGGATTGGGAAAAGCTTTTGGCAGTTTGATTTGTGGATTTGGGGCTGAGTGGTTTTGGAGAAAAGAGCTGACAGCATGAAAAATGAGAGCATTATTCAGCACAGCTCAGAATTCACTTTTTTTGGAGTGTATCTTTATCTGGGAGTGGGTGTCAGCTCAGGTAAAATGCCAAATGTGATTTATATGAGCAACCCCACAGACCCAACTCTTTGTAGCAGACTAGAATGGCACTTGGGCTCTACAAGCTCATGGCAGCACGGGATAGTTAATTAACACTTGGACTTATTTCCCATTAAAGCAGGAAATTCTTACAGATACAATATTTTTCCCCAAAATATTGGCTTTTGCATCAATATGTGAACCCCTGGCTACACCTGGGAGAAGGGGCAGCTCAGAACAGAAGTGACAAAGGGACAGCTCAGCACAGTTTTAGGCACTCTTGCAAATCCAAGTGGATTCTGGGGAAGTGGATATTGGATTCTGGTATCCAAGTGGATTTTGGCATTAAAGTGGATACTGGGAAGTCCCACAAATATGTAGGATGGAGCCTAAATAATTTTTCATTCCTTTATTCAGTGTTAAATTGGACTACCTGGATACCTACTGGTTTGGTCCTTAAATCCCTTAGTATGGAAGGAGATGTGGAATTCCCTCTTCTGGGCCTTTGATAAAGTCCTTCCATATCTGTATCTGTATCTGTATCTGTATCTGTATCTGTATCTGTATCTGTATCTGTATCTGTATTTATCTGTATCTATCTGCATCTATATCTATATGGATATCTATCTATCTATCTATTATCTATCTATCTATCTATCTCTATCTATATCTCCATATATCTATGTCATATTTATATCCATATCTACATTACCTATTTCTGTATTTATATAATCCATATCTACATTATCCATATCTCCAAAATCTGTATCTACAGATATACCTGTATGTCATTTATATATTATATATCTGTAGATAATCTGTATAATTTTTAACACTGTCTATATTATCTATACATATTTATATAATCTATCTCTATAATTTGTATCTCTATAGCTATCATATCCATATCAATTTCATCTCTAATTTATCTGTATGATCTCTAGATCTATAGAACCCATATCATCAAAGCCTGTACCAATACATACCCCTACATCTATCTATTCCATCTGCATCGATCATTTCTCCCTAGACCTGTAGCTGTAGTTTCAGCTCTCTGTGCATTCACAGATCCAAACCTCAGAGCAGCAGGGAAGCACATATGCAGCCATCCACAGGAACCAGGGGGCACATGAAAATACCTCTCAAAAACTTGGTTAAATGACCAAACTCTTGTACAGTGACAGGTCCTGGTTCTCTGGGGGGTGGTGGCAAAACACAGCTTCTGACTATCCTCAGCCAGTGCCCAAATCAGCCCCTTTGGCCCTAGAAACCACAGGTGTCCCTATGCCATCCCTCTCATCCCTTCTTCTGCCTGGGTGTGAACAGGGAGTGTTAATTTTATTTTTTATTTTATGCTTTATATTTGTTTGACTATTTCATATTTGTATTTCTATTTTTATATTTAGTATTTAATATTATTAATTTAATATGTTATGTTATGTTATATTTTCATTTAGTTTAGTTCTATGTTGTTTACTTCATTTTCACCATTCCCACCCCTCCCCAGCCCAGGCCCACGTGTCGCTCACATGCATGGCCCCAGTGCGGCCGTTCACAGGGACAGTGGCAGTGGCCTCTTTCCCGCCGGGATGTGAGCACTCGGCAGGGTTGGATCACTGTCTCCGTGCCCCCATGCAGGACACACTCACACATCCACCAGTGTCCCAAGATGGCAGTGTCTGCCTTGCCACAGAGCTGGGGTCCTGTCCCCTCCCAGCAGTGCCCCAGTGCAGCGCCTCAGCTTGGGATTACCCCCACAGGGCATCACTCCCATAGTGTTGCATCGCTCTGGGGAATGGTTCCCCCCCCCCCCCCCAGAGACCCCTGTAGCTGTAACCATGTTAGTTTAACCCTTCCTTCCTTTATGGACCCAGCTGGCTGGAAGTCAATTGGCTCTTCCTGAACAGGTGTCTAGATAATGCCCTGTTCCTTCCTTGTTCACTCTCTTTCCCTCTTCCTCCCCTGGAAACCTCCAGGAATAAACGGAATAAACGTCTTGGGCCACATTGGGGGTTAGAGCCTCTTTTGGAATCTTTTGCCTTAACCCTGAAATATTTCCTTCAAACCTCTCTCAGATCTGGGCCAGCCTTGTAACTCCAGGGGGCTGCGGGGGAGGCTATTTCACCATAGAACAATGTCCCCATAGAGAATCACTCCCCTATGGCATCAGCCCCATAGGCCTTTAACCCTGAAATGGCATCAACCCCTTCAAGCATCATCAGCATCATCCCACAGCGCATCGCCCATGTAGAATGGACACCCCAGAATGACATCACCCCCATAGAACGTCATTCCCATATGGCATCAACCCCATAGAGTGTCACCCCCATAGGGCATAACTTCCATAGGGCATTGTCCCCATAGGACATCTCTGCCATAGAATGGCACCCCAAAATGACCCCACATCAGGCATCACCCCCATAGAGCATCACTCCTAAATGGCATCCCCCTATAGAGCATCGTCCCATAGAGTATCACCCCATAGAAAGTCACCTTCATAGGGCATTGTCCCCCCAGAGCATCAGTCCCATGTGGCCCTTCTCCCATGGAGTGTCACCCCGAAATGGCATCACCCCCACACATCACCCCACGGGGCACCGCCTCCCGCAGCTGCTCCCAGCGCGGGCTGGGGAGCCGGGGACAGCCGGGGGCACTCACGGCGGGCTGGGGCCGGAAGCGCAGGTCCCGCTGCTCCCGCTCCTGCTGGTTGAGGGAGCTGAGCAGGCTCTGGAGCCGCTCGATGTACTGGATGGCGCTGCGCAGGATCTCCACCTTGGGCAGCCGCTGGTTGGGGTTCAGGAGAGTGCTGCGCTTCAGAGCCTCGAACGCCTCGTTCACCTTCTTGAGCCGCCGCTTCTCCCGCAGCGTGGCCGCGCGCCGCCGGTCCATGGACACCGATTTCCTCTTGCACACCTTGCAGGCCCAGGGCAGGCACTGCCCGGGACAGTGCTCGGCCAGCGCCTCCTTGTCCTCCAGAGCCGCCCTGCCCTCGGCACACAGGGCGGCCTCGGCGCGCTCGGGGAACGCCGCGGGCTCGTAGGCCTGCAAGCGGGAGCCCAGAAAGTTTTCCCCATCGTAAAACCTCTGCTCCGGGAAGAAATACGGGTTGGTCTCGAAGAGCTCCATGGGCGGCTCGGGGACGTGTGCGCGGCTCGGGGACGGCTGCTCCCTCTCCCCGCGCCAACTGCTGGGTGCCATTTAAACCCCGGCGCTGGCATTAAATCACGGCGATAAATATAGAAAACCCAAAGGAAACCTGAGCCCACCCTAAGCTGCTGCCTCACATCAAAACTTGTCCGTCTGATTCTATGTGCTCTCCCCACGGGGATTACAGTGCCCGGCCTGGGGGGGCTGGCACGGCGGGGGGGCAGCTCGGTTGGACCCGAACAAGGGCTTTGTGTGAGCCCCGAGGTGCCACTGGGGACGGCGGGCGGCTGCCAGCTCCACCCCGGCATTCCGGCGTCATCTGGTCCCTTCAGTTACAGCTGGGCTGGGGGAGCCGTGGTGGCCTCGTGGCCAGTCTGCCTGACCAGGGCAGCCCCATCCCTTCACGCTGACCCCCTGGATCCTGCGGTATCCCAAATCCGTGCCTTCCCTGCGGTGGGACTCAACACCAGCACAGCATCGTCCTCTTCGCAGCCCTACCCACCTCCCAGTCCCACTCTGCTCCATATTCCCCATGGTCCCGTCCTACTGGTCCATGTTACACTGCTCCCACTTCTGCTGAAGCCTCGGGAAAGCCTTGGAATCCAGCCCCGGGAGGGATATCCCAATGCAGGGAGCACCCCGGGCTCCAGTCCCGTCTCTGTGGACATCCCTCTCCGTGCTCACCCGCCCCGGCCCCAGCTGCCGTGCCTGCTGCCTGTCCCTCAGGAACAGAGCAGGCAGGAGCAGGCAGGACAGAGCCAAAGCCCAACCTTTCCTCTGCCGTGGGTGCCCAGTCAAGTTCCTTATCACACTTGTGTCACAAAATCCACGTTTGTGGCTAGTCCTGTGCACCAAACCCAAAGGACACCTTCTCCCACGTGTGTCCAGGTTCCAGCAGAGCCAGGCTGGGCTCAACCCTCTCCCAGCTGGCACTGCCTCATCCCACCTGCTCTCCTGTGCTGGCCTGTGTACCTGTGGATAACCAAAGCCCCAGATGCCATCCTGGTGCACACCTCTCCCAGAAAAGACGCATTGCTCATGCATTCCTGATAGGGAAACTGAGGCACACCCAGCATCAGCAGCATGAGGGAGATTTTAACTCATCCCCATCCCTTCCCTGCTGACTCCAATGGCTTGGCTACATCTCTCCAGCTTTGTCTTTAATTCAGCGGGGATTTTTTTTTCCATCTGGAACATCACAAACCATCTCCCATCTCCTCCTATTCCTGCTCCAGGCCAGATTCCAGCTGAGGGATCGGTCAGTGGAAAGAATGTCAGCAAAGTGCAGGGCCAACCCTGCTGGGATTTTCCTTCTCCAAATTCCCCCTCCTTGGAGAGGCTGTCCTGTGGCACATTCATTGTGCCCACTATCAGCACCCTTACTCACTTGGGATTGATTTCTGGCCTCGTTGGAATCTGTCATGATGCTCTTCTCTCCTTGTTGTGATTTCTTTGTGGCCAGGAGCTTTCCAACACCTCCTCACCCCAATTCCTGCTCTCCTGGGGTCCCAGCCCTGTGGATTTGCTGTCCCCATGGTTTTAATATCTGTGAAAGTCTGCACTAAGGAAAGCAGGACCTGCAGCCTTGAGGTTCACCCTCGGCACAGCCCCTGTGCTCCCCACAGTCAAACTCCAAAATACTCAAGAAGGAAAGAAATCAGAGCATCAGCTTGGCCCTTGCCTAAAGAAAAAGCACTAAAAGGGTTGGGAAGAGGCAGGATTCATCCCTCAGGTGTGCAGAGGTGCCCATGGCAGGAGTGAAGGCTTTAGGAGTGGATAACCTGAGCCTGAAGTCTTCATGTCAGCCCCACACCATCAACTCCATCAGCTTGATGGGGACCTTTATCAGTGGCACTTGGTGGACACGACCCCAGTGAGCCTCCTGAGCTGCAGCCGCATCCCTGGGTGAGAGGTGTCAGGACCCCCTGGTATAAATGGGCATTTTGGAACTGCAGGAGCATGTTTGGAGGGTGAGACACAGTGGTGACATAACCACTCCAGGGGCACGTGGCTGACCCGCACAGGAGAGCGGTCAAGCATTTGTCAGTTCATAAACAGGGGCAGCACTGGAGGGGCAGCGCCGGCCACACGTCCCCAGCTGGAGAAGTGGCACAAACCAGCCCCAACCAAGGCCACTGTGTACCCGTGGCTGAGCGGGCAGGGGAGACAGAAGGCAGCTTAAAGAGGTGGGGAGGAAAGGGCACTCAGTGCCGGTGGGGTGGACACTGGGAAGAGGGATCCCACTGGCAGCTGTGCTGCCGCAGCAGCTGCACTCACTCCAGCTCCATTTGGGGGTCTCATCCAGTGATGTGGGAGCAGGGATAATGCTGTGCCCACCCAGCTGAAGCTCTGCAGCTCCTTCAGCCCCTCCATGCCATGGATGATCCCTCCTGAACACGGAGGAGGGACACGGTGGGGTCTGGGGTCTGTAGGTCCAGCAGTCTCATCCCAGTGAATATCAAATCAAGGATAATGAATCCCATTGGGTAAGTAGCCATCATCAAGGCTACTCCCCCAGCCCGTGTCTGGGCTACAGGGAGCTTGCCATCATGGCCACCTCACCCCGCAGGGGCACCTGCTGGGGGACGGGCGAGTGTGGCTTTTCCCGGTCCCGTGGGTGCCCGCGGCAGCCGAGGCTGCAACCCGGGTAATTCGGAGCCGAGGGGGGATTAGGGCTCTGCTGCCGGCTGTCAGGTTATGCCGTGATGGATGGTGGCGGCTGGGAGGCAGCACAAAGTGACGCTGTGTGAGCCCCGGGCAGAACGTGCTGCGATCCGTCACGGGGTGACCTTTCCCCGGCTGGTGGGGGCCTCGCGGGGACGGCTCACCCCGACACAGCTGGCGGGGAGGGCAGCCACGAGCCCAGAGCTAAAAATACCCGTCCATTGAGAAAATCCCAGAGAGGAGGGTTTGTCCTTGTTCCTCCAGGGCAGCTTCCCAAGCCTGTGGCCAGGACCACGGAGCTGGGTCATGGAGAGACACCCAGGGGCTGCCTCGGCTGTTTTGCTTTCCCACCACGTCTGATGGTCTGGATTTGCTGAGTTTTGGGGATACACGTGAGCGTGTTGCAACCTGGGGAGTGTTCCTCCCAGTGCACAGAGCCTTAACCAATGCATGTCCCTGTTCCCTGCTCGGAGTTGCAGGGAACACACGGGTTGCACATGCCGTGCCTGGGGCACGGAGCTGCGCTGTGCCCGAGCTGGAGAAGCAATGGTGGGGATGGTGCCAGCCAGCTCCCACCGGAAAGGGCAGAGATACCTGGGTTTGCGGGCTGGTGAAGAGATTTGGATGCCCCAAGCAGCATCTACAACCTGGGGTGCTGGGACCATCACATTGTTGGGGAGAAAGGGGCAAAGCCGGGGCTCAGCAGATACCATCCCTCTGGGATTTCAGCACAGGAAAGGGGACTCACCAAAACGCGACTTCCTGTCGGACCCACCCTCCCACCCCCACCAGGCACCCCACCGTCCCACATCCCCTCTCGCTTTTCAGGCTCATCGACATCCCTTCCTGCCGCTGTGACAAGTCGTAACATATTTGGGAGCAGCTGCAGGCGGCAGGGAGATGCTTGGCCCTGTCCCCACGCTCGGCCGAGGAATGTGGAGCAGACCTCTCCTCCGACACCCGGGATTTCCGACGTGCCTGCCCGCTGGAGATTTGGGATGGCGACAGCTGCTCGGCCGGGATGGGGCTCGGCAGATCCTCCCCATTCAGCCCAAGACTTTGCACACCCACGTCTCGTGCTGCTGGGGATTTGGGGTTAGTTTGGGGTCCAGCCCATGGGGAGCAATGGGGGATGATGTCCTGCTGTCTATCCCGGCAGGGATGGCAGCAGTGGTGACAGCACCAGCAGACAATCCCTCCCTCACCCGTAAGTGTCAGCTCATCCAGTTTCAGTTCCCTGGTGGGACAGGGAGATCCTGCAGCTCTTGAGTCCCCATGGGGCTCAGCACCCTTGGTGGCCCCTCACTCTCCAGCACTCTAGGTGCCCCAGTTTCTCCATCAGGAAATCAGGGATCATGATGGAGGTCTAAAATCTGTCTGGAGAACAGTTTCATTTTTGTTATTAACTGTCTTTGTCGAAGCCTCACCTCCCTCCCAGGTCAAACCTACAGAGAGGAGCTGGTGGCTGAGTAGCCCCACTGGATCCTAGTTTGGGGACAATATTGGTTGCCCCAACATAAACAGTGCCAAGCCACTGGGCCCTGTCTATGGATTTCAGTGGGTGACCTGCTGCAATCACCCTGTGTGCCCTGACCCACCAGGATCCCCATCTAGGGACAAAACCAGGTACCCTGACCCACGAGTCTGCTCGTTCCCAGTCCAGGGACCACACTGGGTGCCCTGGCCTCCCTCCTTGCCTACACTGATCAGGGGATGCTCTGCCCCATTGCAGCACTAAACCTCCTGTGTTTCTGCCCCTCCATGGCCTCCCTTGTTCCGTAACCCCACGGCCTGGACATGACCCTTCCCCTTCACAGTCCCTGGCCCCAGATTACAGCTGGAGGAGGGATTCATCCAGCAGGACCCCCACTAATGTACCCCACAGGGGGGTTTCCCTTCTGGACCCCCCCTGACCCCATGCCCCCTGCCACCCCTGCAGGGTGGCACCGTCCGGGCTGTCCCCACGTGTCACCGAGGGAGGAGCAGAGAGAACTTGGTTTGTCAACAAGGGGTTGTTTTCCCTCGAGTGGGACACTGTGGCAGGAGCAAGCTGCAGGACATGTGGGGGTTCGGAGGAAGACCCATGAATGTGAGGGATTCAGCAGTGACATGTGGTGGCTGTTTGACCCCAAGAGGGAACAGCTGTCCAGGCAGGGGAGGGTGTGAGGCCCAGGGACAGGACTGGGGACAGCAGTGTCCCTTGGCAGGGACAGCAGCATCCCTCAGCAGGGACAGCCCTGACATGGGGTGCCTGGAACCACCAGGGAGGGCGGGGAGGGATCTGCGTGACTGGCAGCCAGGTGTCCTGGGTGGGTGACCATCAGCTTGTCCCTGGGGTGGGCATGTTCCATTCCCTCCATGGCCTGACTGGTGCTGATGCTGCAGGACCAAGATGTGGTGAATGGAGGAAAAAAGAGCTTGTGATGCTCATGTCAAGCTTTCAAAAACAAGTGACTCCTGTATTTTTCTGCTTCCACCCCACGTGACAGCAAATTTTGGCACAAGGAGGGGTGACACCCACCCTCCTCTCCCCACCATGAAGGGCACCCTGTGGTAACTCAGAGAGACAGGGAGGAAGGGTAGTGACGATTTTGTGGCTTCAGCGTGGGATTCCCCGGGGGACAAGGGTCAGCAGACTCCCCTCCTTGACATGCCAGCAGTGATGCCAGACGTGCCGGTCCCCAGGGAGGGGCCCTCAGCCCTTCCGGAGGGGTCCCACCCTGAAAATTCCCCTGGCCGGGGTAGAGCTTTCCGTTCCTCGTTCCTCCCCTTCCCCGATTTCCCCCCTCTCCGGGAGGCCGAGCCTCAGTAAACCCCGACCCCCACTCGCATTCCCAGCTGTTGCCACTCCAGGGGCTGGAGGAGAATCCTGGCCCGGGGCCAGGCAGAGCTGCACCCCATGGGGGTCCTGGGCCCGGGGATGTCCTGCTCCCAAAGAGCTGATGGAGGTGGAGCACAGGCCGGGGGAGGAGAGCCGGGAGGATGAGAAGGGGCTGGGAGGGGTGAGAAGGCCTGCTGGGTTTTGGTGTAGGGAACAGAAACGTGGTAGGTGTTTTTGGGGTGCTCCCCGTGCCCCATTTCAGGGGATCAAGCACCTCCCAGCCCATTTCAGCCACTGAGGAAATGCCACCCCTGGCTGCCTGCTAGGGAAAATGCCTTGAAAGGCAAATTTGTGGACCCATGAGGTTGTGACCGAGGATAAACCCTCTGTTCCTTGGTCAGGTCGCCCGAGGGTCCCGTGGGACCTGGGAGGGTCAAGGTCTACGGCTCCGTGCAGGAGGAGCGGCAGAAAGAGGGAGGAGGGATGCAGGAGGGATGGAGGAGGAATGAAGGAGGGATAGCAGAGGTATGGCAGAGGGATGCAGGAGGGATGGCAGAGGGATGCAGGAGTCATCAGCCACCGCAGCTGGACGGGAGAGGGCACCAACAGCCCGGTTATCCACAGATGAGTCCGGATTTAGGGATGCACACCTCGAGCCAGAGCCCAAAAGCATCTCAGACCCCTTTGAATCCCTCTTTTTTAGGGGGAACCCGCCCTTCTCCCCCAGGATCCAGGGTGGGGCCCCTGGTGGCTGAGAGGGGGGATTGGGATTTGGAAACCGTGGGGTGTTTCCCTTGTATCCAGATCCAGTTCTCCAGCAGGGACGATTCCAGCTATTTATTTCTGACCCCTCCATGGGAGAAAATCTCGAGGTTTGTTTTTTCCCGCGGCGTAATGACCCCAACAGGTGCTTTTCCTGCCCGATGCCTGAAAATAACTCCCAGGGTTTGGCTTCCTGTGGTTCCTGCTCTAGTCCCAGTTCCCTCGTTCATCTTTTGGGCCAAAACATCTTAATCCAGGAAGGGGAGGCTCCAGGAAAGTGGAGGGACTCCCCGGAAACATTTTCCTTTGTGTTTTCCTGCTCATTTGTGGATGAAATTGTCCTGGAGAAGGAATTTTTGGGCTCAGCTGAAGCAGACACATTTGCCCCTAAATCTGTTTTGGGGAGCAGCTGGCTTTCATCCCATAGGGGGGGACAGGAGTGTGATTTGGGGGGGTTCCCTTCTCTATTTCTTCTGCAGCAGAAATATAAAATAATATTAATAATATTAATAATAAATGATCAACTTTAATAATTATTTAATATAATATTTAACTTTTATTCTTATGTTATTATTATTATTAATAATAATAATATTAATATCTTTTTATATTTATTCTCTTTCTGCTCTGTCACTCACGGGATGCTCTTTCCCAGTGCCCATGTCCCATCTGGTCCCTTTGGCTCCATGGATTTAAGTGCTTTTGGGAAGTGCAATGGGTAGGGTAGGGAGGAGCCCCTCAGCCACCAGAGTTCACATTGGTCTCTGCCCTTTCAAGAACATTTATTTAGGGATGTGAAACTGGAAACCCCAGTTGCCCCTGGGGTTGGGGCAATTTTTCCCAGTTTGGGGCAATCTTTCCCAATTTCCCAGTTTCCAGTGCCTGGGTACATTTTAATCCCAAGTGCAATGTGGGCCACTGCAGAGCACATGGAAGGGGCCACTGGTACACCCACAGTGCAACATCCCAGCTTCTGCCTTTCTGTAATATTTTGGGAAGGGTGAGCTGGTGTGGGTGTCATGGGGACACATCGGGAGGCTCCTTCCCTGCTCCATCCCCCCCTGCCCAGCCTGGACGGCAAACACTGCTCCAGCCAAAGCTTTTCGTGGAAAGGGCTGCTTCTGTGGTGAGGAGAGGAAATTTGGGGTTACTGCCTTCACCACGCCTGTCTGGGGTCTCTGCCCTTCAGCCTGGTGCTTTTCCCAGCCTTTCCCAGCAAGGGATATGCGGTGCCTGCATTCCCCCCCCTCCACCCTCTGCTCCCCCAGAGCTCGGAGAGAAGCTGGGCGATGTCAGCCCCCAAAACTGCAGCCGCCCAGCTGGCACCCCTGTGCAGCACTGATGGACCCCTCTTCTCCCTCCTCTCCAACCTCCGGAGCCGTACGGCACCGCTGTGTCAGCAGGTCCGAGGCATCACCGAGTGACCTCCCGGGCACAAATTCCTCCGGAGCTCCGCAGTGTGAGGCTGGGTGACGCCCCCGGGGCCTGCCCGCGATCCCCCGAGCCTTGCCGGGGGAGGGGGACAGGCAGCAGAAGCCTCCGCGTCCAGCGGAGCTGTTGCGCTCCGAGCGCCCGGCTGTGGGAACGTCTCCCCGATCGTCCCGCGGCTGCTGGGAGCACTGCGGAATGTCACAAGTCCCGCTACAGTGTCACTGTCCTGGACAAGCCATTCCCCGGGGATGGGCTGAGACGCTGCTTTGGCCGGCGCTCGGACTGCTCCAGCGGTGTTTGTGCTGCTCTAGGGCCACGGGGGAAACGATTACAGCTGGAAAAGGAGAAGTGGAACAGGGCAGGAGGCGGATCCCCTGTGCTGATAAGAAAATTTCCACGTCTTCCATAGGAATCTGCAGGTTTAGGCATGTGGGAAGGGTTTGAACAGCTTTTCCTACAACACAGAGAACATGCTCAGTGAATAGCTGTCCTGAATTAATTTCTGGATATAAAAGAATTCACCTTAAATTGGTTGGAAGGCAATAATTTGGGCAGCAGCAGGGTGCCAGGCTCAGAGGCTGCAGGGGCTGGGTGGAAGAAGAGCTTTCCTCTTGGAGGGTGGTGAGATGGTTACAGTCTGCGAGAGCCTGAGTGGGGAAAAAGCTCCCTCACCAAACCCGAGAGCTGTAAGTGACAGCTGGAAGCTAAAAGCAGGGAATTTAAAAATAGAATTATGGGACAAAATGCTAAAGTGAGAGATATGGGCTTGGGGAGCAGCAACCGTGGTTTCGTTTTTGCCACCTCTCCCTCCTCACTCAGAGCCACCGATCCAGCCCAGCCTGGTCCTCCTTGGACATTTCCCGCTGTGGCTGTCACTCCTTCATCCCGGTTTTCTCCTTCACCCCAAATCCTCATTTTCCACCACCCCTATGGTGTCCCCAGATGTCCCCAGGCCACCACAGGCCCAGGTTTGGGGGTGGCCCTGGGCTCTTCCAGCCACAACACCCACTCAGAAAATTATTTTACCATCTCTGAGATGGGAAGTGGTTCCCCTCATTCAGCCCTTGTAGCGAACCAGAACTCACATTTTTCCTTTTACATTTTTGTCCCTCACAGTCTTTTTTTTTTTTTTTTTCCTTTCTTGAGCAGTCACTGTTTCATGCCAGTCTTTGCCCCAGAAGGATCTGTCATCACTGCTGGGTGTTCCAGAGCCCTCACAGCACCGGGTCCCTCCTCCCTCCTCACGGCACAACGGGCTGGAGGCAGCAGGCACCGTCCTGCCCTTCCACAGGCTGCTGCAACTGAAAGCAGAGGCCAAACAGCGCTGGGTTTGTTCCAGGGGTGGCTCTGGAGAGAGGGCAAAGGGTTTGAACCGTCCTCGAAACTGCTTGGCGGGGTTGGAAAGGTTTAACCCCCTCCTGCCCCACAGAGATGGCTGGAAGCCGTGGCAGGAATGGCTCCTGGCCCTCAGCCTGGCTCAATAGCACTCCCGGGGCTCCCTGGGGGATAAAATAACCCCGGTGTGGTGAGGAAGAGGCAGCAGTGCCGAGGCAAAGGGCCTGGATCGGGGTGTGGGGGCAGACCTTGGGACAGACCTCTGCCCTGTCCTGCTGCCCTGCAGGGACAGCGCTGGCTTGGATCAGTTTTCTCTTCCACCCAGTGATGCCTCAGCAATTCCTCCCTGACAGGACAGCACAAAAGCCTGGTTATATCCTGTTGTGCCAAGGCACAGTGACCCAGCTGCCTGTGGGCAGCAGCTGGCTGGCATCTGGCAGGGATCCAAGTGGGGCCTGACCCATTTGGCTACTGAGGGAATCTGCAGCATTGTGGGTGTGGCATCTCCCCAGGCCAGAGGGAACTGGGGCACCTCCTTATGCCAGCACAGGGCTGATGGATCACAGGCACCTCTCAGGACTCAGTTTCTCCCTCGGCACATGGGCAGCACTGCCAGCCCCCTTCCCAACCTGCTCTGAGTGACAGGGGTGGGATGTGCTCAGTGGGAACAGGCAGTCCACAGGGAAACAGCCTTTCCTTCATCCACTCTCCGGGATTTCCCCATTTAAGTTATTTTCTGGGGTATTTCTGTGCTGTGTCATTGCTGCTGAGCATCTCCTGCCAGTCCCAGATAGGGATGCACCACCCTACAGAAGTCTGGGGCTCCTTCCTCCCCAGATGGCTTCCCAGGGCTGTGTATCCCATTAAATGGGAGAGAAACTGAGCACAAGTCATAGACCAGTTGTGTCCTGAGTGAGGTCCCCAGGGCTCTGTGTCACTGGCACACACAGAGTGGTGGCCCCAGCCTATAGGGTGAGCATCACTCCAAAACATCTCAGCACAGTGGAGGCCTCCTTGGTAAAGCTCCGGGATTTCCCTTTGTTTGCTGCTTCTCTCTTTGCCTTGTGCCATCCTATGTGGACCCACCAGACCGTGGCACTCAGGAGGTCACTTGTCCTAATTAATGTCTCTCAGAGCCATCAGCCCTCCAAGCGCACATCCTTGTGTGCTGCTGGCACCAGCCACACTCCTAATTAAATTTCCTAGTTAAGAGGCCCCTTTCCATGACCAGAAATGCTGTGGGATGATCACCATGATGGAAGACGTGGAGAAATCCTCAACTTCTCCTGCCCCTATCACCCAGAATGGCACCATGGAGCTGCTCTTTGTGTAGCTAAACTAAGACAGGAGGGGGAAGCTCACGCCCCAGAGAAAAGCTGAAGAAAGATGGGCAGAAATGAGCTCCCCACGCCCTGACTTGTCTCCCTGGAAAAGCATTTCTTGGCTGCTGCCAAACCCTGGGGGTTCAGTCAGGGTTCAGTCTCATCAACCGGCCCCAACATGCCACAGCCTCGGGTGCATCCCACTGGCATCAAGCCAGACACCAACCATCCCCTCCTGCCATGGCCACAGGCTGCTTCTGTCCCCAGCTCACAGGAGCTGGTTCAGGAAGCCACACCATGTCCCTTGTTTGTCCCACTTCATCCCATCTCTCCCTGTGTGCCAAGGGTATTTATCCGTAGCAGCATCATCCAACACTTTGGGATCTTCACAATCCATTGTAGCTCTCGGGACATTTTCTCCTTAAAACCCCCAGAAAGAGCCTGGAAGACCTGAATAACTTTCCCAGTGTTTGATGCTCAACAGAAAATTCTTTCTCATGGTTTTTTAAGGAATCCCTGACACTCTTCAGACACATCCCCAACTTGTTGTCAGGAGAATGAACTGATGATCCCTGTCTGTCAGGAATGGGCTCTGTATCAATTTGGTCATCCAACCTCTGCAGCCTTTGCCCATGCCCTGGAACACTTTGCTTGGGCTGGTGAGAGAGCTCAGACCCCCTCTGTCAGGTTCACAGCCAGCAGATCATTTCTGTCATTACACGGTGGATTTTAGGGGTGCTGCTAAAACTGAGCATTCAGGGAAACGAATCCAGGAAGGGAGAACAAACTGCAAATCCACGAAGGAAAAGGAGTGGTTTTAATCTCTGTTTGGGAGATTTGCATACAATTAGGCCGGGCCCTGCCTGCGTTTGCTTCCGCATTGCACTCCCGTGAGGAACCTGCTGGTTTTCCTGCCCTGCTCCCAGCCAGAGGTTGATTGCAAGGACACTCCCCCTGGGAAGGTGGTGGGTGAGGGGTTTTGGGCTCTCTGGGAATGTCCTTTTCACTCTCAGTAGCCCATCCTGAGCACCCCCATCCCACCCCCTACCTCTGGATTTATGCTCAGCCATACGGGGCATCACTTTTCCCTGCAGTGGAGGAGGTGTGAGGAGATGCTGCAGGATGCCAGTGCTCCATAAATAGTGCTGTGTTTACAGAAGCCTGTGAGCCTCGGTTTATTTTCCTCTCTGCACAGCAAACAGATCATTCAGACCAATCTAAGCTCACCTCGCCCTGCTGCTGGCACAGCCCAGTGCCCAGAGGTGGCACAATGCCACAGTCCCCAGACAGCCCTAGGAGGCTGGGACCCCCAGGTCTTTGCTGGCCACTTGGCCAAGGGAGAGAGCAGGCACCCCATGGGACAGCAGCTGGTGGAAAATCAGCCCGGGATTGGGATGGCAGCCTCAAGGGGCAGATCCAAGGGCTGGGACATCTCTCACGAGGCAGAGCAGAGCAGGGGACAACTCCAGCCCCGAGTCTCACCGGACAAGGGAGAAAGGATGGGGAGAGGTGCAGATGGGGGTCGGGAGAGTCTCCTTGCCTCAAGTCTGAGGTCTTGTTCCTTGCAGCATTTGGATAAACCAGCCACACTTCTGGGAAGTGATTTATGCAAGATGAGCTTTGCAGGTGCCTGGTGCACATCCGGAGGTCCCTGGAGGGATTGGGTGGTTCAGCTTCATCAGTGAGATCGAGCCCCCAGACCCATTTTCCCTATACTGCCCGGCCCGGAGAGGGGAACTGGGGCATGACCATATTCTCCCAAACTTCTCCTAGAACCATAAAGAGTGTCTGGTCCAGTCTCAGCAGCAGTCCGGGGACACCATTCCTCCACACGACTTGTGTGGACAGACCCTTCCCCTGTCCCAGGGACAGCCCCTCCCCAGCCGGGCAGTGCAGTTCGGAGGATGAAAAGTGTTTTCGGGGTCTCGCCCCCCGCCCACCCCAGCAGTGATTTTGGGTGAGGCAGTGCCAGCCAGAGCCCGGGTGAGCACTAAAGCTCCTTGGGACCCTTCGGGTCTGACTCGGGGTCCCGACGCCGTCCTGGGGCACAGTCCCGACCAGTGCTGCCCGTGCCGGGGACGGGCCGGGTCCTCACCCACCCCAGCTCAGGCTCTGCCTCCGCCCTCCCCGTCCCGGTCCTCTGCTCACACCCGACCTCCAAAACCGGTTTTAGCGTTAAATCCGGAGCCCGACTGGTGGCGGCAGCGTTGGGGCTGGGACTGGCTCCGCTGCTCCCCCCTCTGCCGCCTCTCCCCGCTCCACCCGGTGCTGCCGCCTCCGCCCGGTCCCTCGCACCCCTTCCCGGTGCCGGCGAGCCCCGAATCGGGTCAGTCGCTCTTTAAAGGCTGGAAGGCGGCACCATGTGATGCTTCGGCTCGGGCGGGGAGGGGGCAGCGCCAGCGGGAGCCGAGCGGTGTCGGGCACCGGGGACCGAGCGCAGCCCCGGCGGCCGCGGCCAGCCCGGTCCCCGGCGGCCGCAGGGTCCCCCCGGCCGCCCCCAGCATGAGCCCCGCCTTGCCCTGCGAGGAGACAGCGCTGGCTCTCTGGGGGTGAGGGCACCCCAAAACAAGCCCTGGATTTGTAGGACAAGGTGAGAGGGGTCGGGGCCGGGCGGCGGCTGCCGGGACTCGGGATTCGGGCGGCTACAAGAAGCAGCGCAGAGCAGGGAGGGGATCCAGCGAGGGGACAGAGAGAGCCCCGAAAGGCTCCGACAGAGGGCCCCGGGGTGGCCCGAGGGGCGGGGGACTCCGCCGCGCTCCCAGGACTGACCGGCGGCTCCCGCTCCTTCTTCAGCGCCGAGAGCGGTCGCGCTGCGGGATGGAGGTGGGTGCGGGTGGAGGTGGGTGCGGGATGGAGATGGGTGCGGGATGAGCTCGGGGGGGGGGGGGGGGGGGGGGGGGGAACCCGGAGCCCCGGGGGACGGCACAGACGGGAGAGGGGTTTTTCCCACCCCCTCGCACAGGCTCTGTCCCGCTCGCAGCTCAGTCAGCGATGCCACTCTCTCATCGCCTCCCTGTGCGTTTGCAGGTGACCGAGGAACCCCACGGGAGCAGGGAGGACCAGAGCATCATGGCACACCCCATCTCAGCCTTCCAGGCTGCCTACATCTCCATTGAAGTGCTGATCGCTTTGGTGTCCGTGCCGGGCAATATCCTGGTCATCTGGGCTGTGAAGATGAACCAGGCACTGCGGGATGCCACCTTCTGCTTCATCGTCTCGCTGGCAGTGGCCGACGTGGCCGTGGGGGCTCTGGTCATCCCTCTAGCCATCATCATCAACATCGGACCCCAGACGGAATTTTACACCTGCCTTATGGTGGCCTGTCCCGTCCTCATCCTCACGGAGAGCTCCATCCTGGCGCTTCTGGCCATCGCTGTGGATCGGTACCTGCGGGTGAAAATCCCTGTCAGGTAGGAAAACGCGTTGGAACCAGCTCTGCTGTGGAGGTTAAAAGGGAGTGAGGAAACGTCTAATTCTTGGAGAAGCACTGGGAGAAAGGACTTTCCTCCACGCTGCCATCCCAGACACATCTGGCTGCAGCAGAAATCAGGGGGGTGTGGAGCTGGGTGTCCTGGAGCCTCCAGCAGCTTCTTTTGGGGGCTCAGGGGGCGCTGGGTGTGCAGGCAGAGATCACATTGTGGCAGCTAGCTGGCAGTGAGGGACAGCCACGGGATGCCCGTGGCCAGGACAAAGTGTGTCCCCACACATGGGACAGCCCCAGCCGGGTGCTCCAGGAGGAAAGCGGATGACAGGTTTGGCTTTCACCCCAGCTTTTTCCTTGCCATGGGGAGCACAGGGGTGGCTTGCTGTGGGACACAGCTTTGGCAGTTTGAGGAACCAGAGGTGGCAGCCTGGCACGTTTCATGGGGCAGCCTCACCCAGGAGAGAGTCCTGCTATGAGGTGCCCCACAAATAACTCCTTTTCCCTTTTTGCCCCTTCTGTATCTGTTGCCATTCCGAGCCCAGAGCAAGTGCCTCCTGGCGTAAAGGAGGGGACACTTTAATTGAGCACTTTAATCGAGCACTTTATTCGAACTCTGACGCTCCAGGAGGAGATAGTTAACTCTTTATGCCCCGCTCCCTTCCCATTGTGGCCATGCTGGGCTGGGGAAGCATTTCTGGGGTGCCACAGTAGGACTGGGGGCTGTGAGCGGGGCTAGAAGGGGACATGACACCCGACCTCGGTGCCCCTGAGCAGAGCCAGGCTCAGCCCCTCGCTGTGAGTCCCCCTCGCTCTGTGGGGATGCCTTTGCCAGCCTCGTCGGCCCCGCAAGGCTTCGGAAGTGGGAGCATTGCTGGAAAACAGCCCAGCCCAGCTGAGCACTCGGGTCACCCCATTACCCCTTTGCAGTTGAGGCAGTTCTGGAGGGGTCCCAGACCCTTCATCAGCACAAACACCCCAGAAAGGCACCAACCCCCTTGTGTTGGTGCAGCCCAGACTCCAGCAGGTGTAGGACCCTTCCTGGGGCAGGAATTGCCTTCCCATACAGGCAGACAGGGACAGGAGGCACCCCAGGTGTTGGGGATCACCTGGCTGCTCTAGAGTGCTCGGTGTTCCCAGATCCATGGGATCAGGCCAGAGATGTGCTTTTTTTGGCTTTTCCCCCAGCCACCACCAGCAGAGGCTGCTTGAGAAGGAGCGTAAGACAGAGGAGGGGGTGCAGGATAAATCCACAATCCCTGCCCATCCCCTCCCTGCCACACATGATTTTCACAGACTGTTCCCGACTTCCTCCCTAGGTGTGATTTTCCCAATCACTGTCTCCCAGCCCGCCAGTGTCACCAGAGTGATTCCTACTGCTCTTGGAGCTTTTTTTGGGCTTCACACATCCCCTGCCTGTGGGGAAGGCTCTGGTGTGGGAGTTCTGCAGCTCCACAGGAGCAGCACAGCCTGTCAGGCATTTTCTTAACAAACCAGTCCATTTTTAACTCCTTGTCTGCCTCTGAGCATCAGATGGGCCTTTCAGGGGAGATTCCTGCCCTGATCCCAGGAGCTTTCCTGGGAGCAATATTAATATTATGCTGTACACAGTTTGGGTGGGTTTTTCTTATGCAATTTCAACCCTGAATTTTGCGATCCCATTGTGTGCCAAGCACTCAGCAGCATGAGATTTTCTTCTGTCTTTTCAGAGCCTATTTTAATATTGAAAAGCTTTGTAACCTCATCAACTTAATAGATGCACTCAAGTATCTCAGAGGTCTTTCCCAAACTTAAAGATCCTACAACTTCATGAATTCCTGGCAGTTGGTATTTGTGGAGACTTTAGGAGATGTAGTGCCCTGTATATAGCACACAGGACAGGAAACACAACTAAGGAATATTTCCTGAATCTGAAATGCCTCGAGTTTCTCCCAGTCTGTTGCAGGATGCTAAGGATGACAGTGACAGCATCTTCGCAGTGCTCATGACTCTTGTGGTGTCATTCCTGACTGTGACACTGAACCCAGCAATGGCAAAGTGGGTGCTGAGAGCCTGGAGCACTGGGCAGGACTCAGGGCTCTGGGGAAACACGTGTGGCCACAGGGCCTGGGAGAGCTCTGGGAGAGCTCCAAGCATCCCTGGAGGGCTGCAGGCAATGATGGCAGCCAGAACCGAGCAGAGATTTGCAGGCAGGTGGGGAGGCAGGTGGGTAATATCTGCCTCAGGCTCATCCCTAGGGCAGCGAGGACACTGAGCAGGGACATCCCCTCCAGCACAGGCACGGGCAGTGTGCTCACTGCAGCCCATCCCTGTGCCAAGGGCATTCCTCAGACAAGCCTGGCACAGGGTGGATCCTCACCAGTGTGACCCACATGAGGCTGAGGGGGTCTTGTGGGCATCCCAACATTCCAGCCTTGCCCCCCAGCCACAGGCAGCCCTGGCACTGCCGAGGCTCAGGGAGAGGGAAATGCATTTCACAGAATCACAGAATCCCTGAAAGGTTTGTGTGTGAAGGGGCCGTACCCTGCCGTGGGCTGGGACACCTTCCACTAGCCCAGGTTGCTCCAAGCCCCTTCCAGCCTGGCCTTGGACTCTTTCAGGGATGGGGCAGCCACATCTTCTCTGAACAACCTGTGCCTTCCTCACAGGGAAGAATGGCAGGGAATGGGGAGCATGGTGCATGGCAGCCTGGTTCCAGCTCCAGGCTCCCCATGGACACCCTGACCCTTGGGCTGCGAGTTTGGAAACTTGGTAGCCCCAGGGGTGGGTTTCTCCTGGAAGAAATCGTGCCCTGAGACATTTGGGATGTCTCTACATGGCAGTGGGAGATGCAAAAGCAGCATCCAATGCTCCATCGCTCCAATGGACACTTCCCATGGACACAGACATGAGCCACTCCTGCAAGGCAGAGGCAGATTTTATCAGATGAAGAGGGGTCTTGCTTGGATTTGAGTTGGCACCTCCTGTTCTTCCTTCTTTACCCAGCATGGTCAAGGGACTGGGATATCCCACCAAACCCTCTGCATTTGCTCCAACCCCTGGGTATGATCTGTCCTGGCTGCTGGGCCCTGAGTGATGCTGCCTCCCCCACGAGGGGCCTTTCCTTGATTTTGGAGGGATGCAAGAGCATCACTTGGGCTGAGCAGGCTAGAGCAGAGGGTCCCCCACTTCCCAACCCCCACAGGAACAGCTGAAAACCACCTAAAATAGATTTCCTGGTGGAAAACTCCCCCTCCCCTCTCACATCCTTCCTCCCTGCCCGGCAGCCAGGCAGGACCCCCAGCCTGTGATCCCCCCATCCGGGCACAGCGGGGTCCCTCAGCCCAGCCCAAACTTCCCTCTCACAGCCGTGCTTGGGGAAAATGAAACTAGTTCAAAGGGAGAGGAAGCAGCCAGCTGGGGGTGTCTGGCAGGAACCGGCCCCTCGGTATCCCGGTGGAGGCAGGATGCTGGAGGAGACAGTGCCAGAGGGATGTTTGGGGAGATGGTGCCGGAGGGATGTTCTGGGGGATGGTGCCAGAGGGATGTTTGGGGGGATGCAGCTCCTTCAGCACCAGCCTCTGTTGCCCTGGGGGCCCTGTCTCTTCTCTGTGTTTTGGGCCTTTTGGAAAGGGCCATAGCAAAAGGAGCTGCTGTCCTTGGGATGTGCCAAACCACCCCTTGGCTGGGGATGCTGAATGTGTGGATGCAGCCCAAGCCTATCTTGGAATGTCCCTGGGGGTCCTCACCTTGTGACCTCACCCCAAACCCTTTGAAATGTGCCAGGAAGGGAAAACCTGCAGGAATCTGATGTTTGCAGGAGCCCTCAGTCTGGAATCTCTCTGCCCACAGCCAGGACATCCACCCTCTGCGCCTGGGCCTCAGCACTGGGGTATGCTCCTAGCCCTGCCCTTCCCACCCTGCAGCATCCCAAGGAGCATCCCACCAGGGAGAGCTGCCTTTGGTGCTGCTGAAGGTTTGGAATGCACACCTGTGAGGCTGCAGAGCCACAGATCAGAATGGCTGGAACTCTCTAGGAAATGGGGGGCAGGAGGCTGGAGCACAGCAGGGGGAGAGCCCAGGGTAAAAGCAGTGCCAGGAGGTGGCTCTGTGGACAGCGCTGGCATTGACTGGTGGTTCAGAGTGCCCTGTCTGGAATGAGATAAAACAGCTCAGGGATGGCAGGAACATCCCTCAGCCCTGAACTGCAGTGCCTGCAAGGCAGTAAGTGAGGGGGATGTGCACGGGACCTGTGAGCTCCTGGATGGACATGGAGAGGGAAAGGGGAAGTGACCCCCTGGACTCCCTGTTTTCCAGGCTCCTGCCTGAGCTCAGGCTCTTCCTGGGATTGTAGCGCTCTTTCCCCTTCTCTCCAGTCCTGCCAAGGGCCACAGGCATGGGGCCAGCTAGGACTAGGTCATCGTAAGCCTGGGAAGTCTTGTTGCCCTCAGCCAGCTGGGTGCTGGAGCAGGACATATCTGAGATGGGTTTTCCCCATTCCAGGTGTCCCAGAGAAGCTGTGGCTGCACCATCCCTGGAAGTGTCCAAGGACAAGTAGGATGGGGTTTGGAGCAACCTGGGATAGTGAAAGGTGTCCCTGCCCATGAGTGGAATGAGATGGGCTTTAAGGTGTCTTCCAACCAAACTGTTCCATGATTCCTTCACCAAGAGTTCATGGAGAGTCTTGGCAGGGGAGCGATGAGCACCTGCACTTAGTGCCAGGAAACATTCCTGTCCAGCCAGGCCAGTGAACAAGCCAAACCACAGCTCTTCCAAGGCCTGTTTTACATTCAGAGGAATTTCAAAAGCATCCAGGTGACTCAGAGCTCTCACCCTGGAGCTCATCTATTTTCTTTCAACCTCCACTAATCAGTGAAAAGATGCCATCCATCCATACAGGCCCAGTGTCTGAGAAAGCATATTTCATTTCCAAGGAGAATAGTTCCATTTTCCCTAACCTGGAGGAATTTCGGGGAGTGGTAGGTCTTTGCAGTCACCTCTTTTGTTTCTTCCCTTGCTGCCCTCGTCCAGGTATATTTTTAGGAAGTGAGAGTGATCTGTGGAGATCTTCATTCCATGGAACAGGCAGCTCTGAACCAGGGATGGAGATTAAAATGCAGGAATTACAGTCCAGGGAGGTTTCTGCAGACTTGAGGCTGTTCCCAAGCCGCAGTTTCCAGCACACTGCACCAGCTCAGCATGTGGGTGCTACATCAGAGCCAGCATTTCCCACCGAGCTCTGCTCCAACCAGATCCGGCTGCATGGACGAGCTGTGCCAGTGCAGCACCAGGAGATCAATTCCAGTACTCCAAAATCCCAGAGCCCTTGAGATGGGCAGGGATTTACCAGCAGGTTATGTTAGTTTGAGATCCTGGTAAAGACCTGGAAATACCCAGGTGAGCTGGTTTTCAGCCCTACTCTCTGATCCACAGAATAATTTTCAGCCATGAACAGGCTAAGTCAGGGATCAAAGCCACCAGGGCTCTTTCCTCAGTGAGGAGATGCCTGGATTAGGCTCACTGGGAGCTCACACAGCTGCTGCAGCAGCGCCACGAGATCTTCGCTGGCAGACGCGAAATCAGGTCACTCCCAAAAGCTCCAGACACCGCCGTGTGGCTGCAGGGAGGCAGGTGGGGCTGCCTGCAGCATTTCCAGCTCCTGGAATGGCAGGAAAAATGCTGGGGCTTGGGGGTGTCAACTTGGGATGCAGTGAGGGGCTGAGTGTGGGATGCTCCATCCTCAGTAGGGCAGAGGGAAGGGGAGGAGAGCCCTGAATCCTGTGCGGGGATGCTCAGAGCCTGATATTCAGAGTTATTCCCAAATTCTCTGAATTAAAAGGGCAAGAGGAAATGAATGGCCTCAAGAGACCCTGTATGGGCTTCTTGAGCAGCAGGACCCTGTCCCCTCCTGGTCCTTGTGTACCCCAGCAGGGCAAGGTGTGGTCCCTGTGCCGGGTAATCGCTCTGACCCCAATAGCAGTGTCACATCTGTCCCTTAACAGAGCTCACATCTGCCAGGGCTGTGCTGCAGGGCCATGAATGAAAACCTACTCCTTCCTGCTGCAGCGCCCCAAACCCTCCTCTGGGAATGTTTTCATTGGGCTTTTAGGCTCTTTCTATTGATTTTCAGGGTAAGGAATTGACTCTTAGCAATGTCTCACCAGTAAATTTGAGGGCATGTTCCCAGTAAGGGCACGTCTGCATATGGGGAAACTGAGGCACTGAGCTGCACCACAGCTGGCTCAGATGAAGGATAGAGGCTGAGAACAGGGAAAGTGTTGAAGCTGAGATTTGTTGGGACAACATGGCCTCTCTGTTCCTGCACTGGAGTCCTGCCATGACTGTGCCCAGGGCTCTGGAGCCAGGTCCTCCAGGATCCAGTCCCAGCCCTACTGATCGCTGCAGGAGTAATTCCATGAAATTAAATTGTTTCACAGCCCAGGGTGCACCACAGCGTGGGTTTGTAGCCATTTGTGGTATTAAAATAGACTGAATGTGTCTTCAATGGGCCAGGTTGGCACAACTGTAGGACAGGACAAGGAGCAATGGGTTTAAACTGAAAAAACAGAAATTTAGGTTCAATATTGGGAAGGAATTCTTCCCCGTCAGAGTGGTGAGGCCCTGGCACAGGTTGCCCAGAGAAGCTGTGGCTGCCCCATGCCTGGAAGTGTCCAAGGCCAGGTTGGACAGGGCTTGGAGCACCCTGGGCTAGTCAAGGTGTCCCTGTCCATGGCAGGGGGTGGAATGGGATGAGCTTTAAGGTCTCTTCCCACCCAAACCACTCTGGGATTCTGTGAGTCTATGGGTCCCCATGAACTCGTCCTACAGGGAGCAGACACCGAACCAGGTGGGGATATGTGGATGGAAGCCAGCAAGGCTCTGCCACCTCCATGGCCATGGTTCAGGTGTGGTACCATCAGTCCAAGAGGATCTACTCTGCCAAGCTGGTGGGACACAGCCAGACTGTGTTCCCTCATCCCATGGCAGCAGAAAGGGGCCATATTGTCCCCATTGAGCAGAAAGTGAGTCACACCCACAGCCAGGACCACCCAGACATGGTGGGACAGACAGCAGGTCCCTCACTGGAGCTGAGAGCTGTTCCTGTGTCCAGGATACAGACCTATGGATGAGCTGCAGGGCCCCAGAACTGCCTGGGAACACCCAGACACACTGCCACACTTCCAGGACATGGTTTTCCCTTTCCTGGAGTGACTGGGCTGTGTCCCAGGGCACTGGGTTGGTGGCAGTGACGGTGCTGTCCCTCTGGGCGGTGTGTCCAAGGGCCCTGTGCAGCTGCTGGCACAGAGACAAGGCAAACACCCGTGGAGGGAGAGGCTCTGCCAAAGCAAAAGCTGCTGATTCAGCTGCCCTGGCCCCCGCCAGCCCAGCCTGGCCCTGCAGGCTGGGTGTTGGGGTGAGTCAGGCCCAGCTCACCATGCTCTGTGCTGAGCTGGCTCAGGGCAAGCAGGAGCCCTTGGATGGGGTCCCGGGTCTTCCCCCACCCCCGAGATACAGGAATGTGACTCCATCCAGGGGAGGTGCCATTATCACCTGACCTTTACCAAGACAGTCCCACCTCTGGTCTCACCTTCGCTCCACATCAGCCAGAGCAGGTGACAGAGCAGGAATAAGTGACTCACAGGGGGTGCAGAGAAACTCAGACACCGCTCTGGGACGCAGGCTGGGGGTGCAGAGGGGCTCAGATGCTCCTCTTGACCTGGAGCCTTTCCCATTGACCGGCTCTGGGGTCTGGGCTGGTCTCCGTGTCCTTGCCCAGCCCTTGGCACAGACATGTGGCCTCTGTCTTGCTCTTGTTGGATGTGTCCCATGTGACCACCAACAGCCAAACCACCCTCAGCTCCTCTTACACCCCCAGGTCAATCACACCAGGGTTTTTTAGTCCATTCATGGTGTCATAAAAGGGACAGATTGGCTCTGCTGACCAGGAAGGGAATTTTGGCCATGAGCTCAGGTGGGAGACAGCTGGGACAAAGCCCACCAGCCTCCACTTCCAAACTCGGATCTGGAGGGACCACTGTGAGGCCAGACCCAATGAAATCTCCTGTCTGGCATACCTCAGAGCAGCTTGTACCGAGCACCAGTGGCTGTTGGCTGTGGGGATCTGCTCTGAGGGGACCTGTCTGGGTGGCCTGGGACATGCAGGTCCATGGGTCTCCAAGGCAGAACAGGCAGGGCTGGACAAAGGATCAGGGATGGGGACAATGGAGCTCCTGCATCCAAATGATTGTGTTTGAAATCAGCCTGACAGCAGGGAATGGCTCATCCAAGGAGTCACAGTGGTGCATTGGCAGGTCTGTGTCCTGGGGTGGAGGCAGCGGGGAGAGAAAGGTCATAGCAACACAAAGAAGGATGGAAAAAGGAGGAAAATGTGTAGGAGGCACCACAGTGAAAGAACCTGGGAGATGAGTTTCATTGTGACACGCACTGGAGTCATTTCAGACTGGACAGGGACTGGGGTGCCCAGTGGCAAGAAAGAACAATCAACGCTCTCTAAGGCAGCCACAAAAAGCCCACAGAGCCAGCGGGCTGTCTTGCAGAGTAGCAATAAGCTGAGCAGCCTAGCCACTCCCATGGCACCTCTGGCCCTGCGTGGAGATGCCATTCCCAAGGGTGGCTGGATGGGCAGGGCAGGGGGAAAGGGAGACATCACTGGTGATGCCACCAGCATGAGAGGATGAAATAACCCTGAAAGACTGAGATCCTCCTCCGCACAGAGTCCTGTGGGCTCAGGGCTGGTGGGCAATGGGGACAAACAGGGGAGGGAGGGCTGCATTTGGTGATGTAGGGAAGAGCAGAGCAGGATCAGACATTGGAAAGATTTGGGGCATCTGGGTTTGCCCTTCTCTGCACTGTGGGACCCAACACCTCCCCTTTGCACCCTCACCCTCTTACTGCATTTCCCATTGTTCCCTCATCCCTTCCTTGCCTGGGCTTTGCCCCTGGCACTGAGCAGGCAACTGTGACCAGCAGCTGCCACAGTCTTGGGTGGTTTGGTTGGGTTTTTGTCCAGTACTGAAGCCTCTGATCACAAAAAAGGAGCTGAAGGAGGACAAGGGATTTCTCCCCCAGCCTCTTTCCTGTGTGTCCCTCGTCAGCCTCCCTGTGTGCTGTCCCTGGCACCGGCCCTGGTTCTCTTGCACACAGATCCCAGGTACCAGCCACGCCCAGCAGGACTGTGGGGACACAGAGGTGACATCCCTCTGTCCCACTCCCTGCCTGGGCTGGCAATATCACCTCTCCAACATTCCTCTAAGGAAGGCACAGAATGCTGGGACATTGCTGCCACACTGTTTATCCACCTTCTCCAGGCCATTTCTCTCCCTGCAGCCAGAGATGGGGATGATTTTCTTTGGCCTCCTTCAAAGAAGGGAAGTGCCAGCTCCTGGCACCAGGGATGTTTTCTCATTCAGATTGGTCCATCTTGGCAGATCACAGCTCCCCTCTGCAACTCAGTCTCCCCATCTGTTCACAGAGGGAGTGATGCTCTCTCTCTGACAGCAGCGAGGGTCTGATGCCGAGAAATGCTGTCTCAGACATGCCAGAATTAGCACAGTCCTACAGATTAAATTATTCCTCTTTTTTTTTCTGCTCTGGTAACAACACTCAGTGCCTTTACCTGTGGAATACACAAATGAAACACTCATTTCTCTCGGTGTGAAGGCTCCATTCTCCACTGAGTGCTCTCAACTGGGAGAGCCAAGGGCCTGGGTCCAGATGGACCTGGCAAAGCTTGAGCAGAGCCAGCATGGGTGCAGCTCAGATGGGTCTAATCTCAGGGAGCTCATTCCCCACATTCAGCACTGCTGGGCCACATATTCTTTATGGGCTCAATGGGGTTTGTCTGCCCTGAGGAGCTGAAAGTGCTCCAATAGCAGAAGACCTGGAGTCCCAGAATCCTGGAGATGCTGTGGTCAAATTTTCTTGGGTTGAGGATGGAGCAGCCACTGACACCCCTTTTCTCCAGGGGATCATGGAATCCTAGAATGGTTTGGATTGGAAGGGTCCTTAAAGAGCATCTCATTCCACCCCCTGTTGACCCATTTGTGAGGATCCTCCACACTCCAGCCCTGCTCCCCACCCACAGGCAGCCCTGGCCCTGCTGAGGCTCGGGGAGAGGGAAATGCATTTCACAGAGTGCCAGAATCCCAGACAGGTTTGGGTGGGAAGGAACCTCAAAACTCACCCAGTCTCACCCCTGCCATGACACCTTCCACTATCCCAGGTTGCTCCAAGTCCTATCCAACCTCTATCTTGAACACTTAGAGGCATGGGGCAGCCACAGTTTCTCTGGGTACCCTGTGCCAGGGCCTCCCCACCCTCACAGGGAACAATTCTGTCCCAATATCTGATCTAACCCTGCTCTCTGGCAGTGGGAAACCATTCCCCCGTGTCCTGTCCCTCCATCCCTTGTCCCAGGTCCCTCTTCATCTCTCTTGGGGCCCCTTCAGGCACTGGAAGGGGCTCTGAGGTCTCCCTGCAGCCTTCTCTTCTCGAGGTGAACACCCTCAGCTCTCCCAGCCTGGCTCCAGAGCAGAGGGGCTCCAGCCCTTGGAGCAGCTCCATGGCCTTCATCCTGCCTGGTCTGTGTGTCCCCATCTCCATGGCCTGAGCCAGCCAGGCTGCCTTGGCAGCCTCGGGCTGTGTCTGCCCATTGTTCCTGGCCTGGAATTCAGACCAGAGTAATTAGGAACATGCACAGGCTGTAATTTAGGCCCAGCTGAGGCATTTCACTGCAGTACCTGATCTTGGGTCTCAGATCTCTCCACCATCCTGATGGAAATACTGAGCTACTGCCTCCCAGGGAACAAGGCCCCTCAATTTTCTTCCAAGGGAATAAATAATCTTCTATTCTATGTGAGAAAACAGAGTGCAAATAAACTTCAGAGTTGCTTTGCATTTACACTTTTTATTTGTTTTCCTGGTGACCGATTCTCAGATTCTCACCACATTTAATTGTGGTGTTAACTGGAGCTTTCATTTCCAAAGTGGCATTTCATTTGACTGACAGAGATATGGATTCACTGTTCAGACTCATTCCAAGATAAACAACTCAATGGCTTTACACACATGTCCTCTATTACTTCTTCCATCTTTATGGTGTGTGGAGGGGGTAATTACACAGGTTTTACTTCAGCTTTGTGGGGAGTTGTGTTTGGACAGAAGTTGGAAGCCAACTGTAGCCCAAATTGGTACCTCCAAAATTATTTCCACCAGTTGAAACTACATATAACCAACTCATTAAAAAAAAAAAAAAACCCAAAAAACAAACAAACAAACAAAAAACACCAAAAAAACCACCTTAAATGAATCCAGCTGCTTTTGCATTTGAAATTGATCTTTTAATCAGGGGAAATATGCATTGGACAGAAGGTGCTGGACTGGTTGTTTTGGGTTACTGTGTCCTCTGAGGTTTAGAAACAGTAGATTTCATCAGCACTACTAATTCTCCTCTAGGCACTGGGTGGAGAAAACAACCTCCCTCGTTTTGGGAACCTCCAGCCAATTTTTCAGTCTTGAATGTCCTAATCTTTGAACTGGGTTAAGTGCAAGAAAGGAAATGTTCCCTTTGCAGTGACAAATCATGCTATGAGGATCCTAATCCAATAACAAGTTGCAGCCTAAGGAACTGAGGAGTTTAGTTGTTGACTGCAAAATCAGGAGTCAGGTTAGCAAGAGAAGTGTAAAATCCAAGAAATTAAAAGGCAGCCAATACCAATCTCTTTTTCCAACTGTAATTTAGGATATCTCTTTTTTTTTTTTTTTCTGATGAGTCCTTCTGCATTGGAGAGATAAAGACCCACCTCAGCCCTGCTCTGAGGCTTTCTTGGTGCCTCTTAATCAAGATTCTATCTCCAGTTTCCTGCCTCCCATTTATCTGGGGAGCAGATCTTAATGTCCTGTTGAATGCAAATACAACAACAGCAGCTCTTAGAACCCCCCTCATTTCCCTTCTCCTTGGGGTCCCTGATCTGCTCCTACCTTTTGAGGTTTTCCAGATTCCCCTGGCTGGGGCCCTCCCCTGGACACCCAGCTGGCCTTTGGTAGCAGTGTGGTGGTGACAGGCAGGGAAGGGTGGTGGCACCGGGCACTTCCTCAGCTGGCACCTCCCTCCCAGCACAGCCATTTTCCCTCTGCAGCTCAGTATTTTGTGGGATGGACTCTGAGCCACAGAGGCTCTGGAGCCCAGTCATATCAGGTACTTTATATCTGCTGTCCTATTTCCATTTCTCAGAGCCACATTTGTCACATTTGGCATTTAAAGTGGGTTTTAGAGCTACTTTCTTTCTTTGTCCTCCCCTCTTCCCCTCCCTCCTAAATTTTGAGGGCTGACTTTCAAAGTCCTCGTTTCAAAGAGATTCTTTTGCATAGAGAACCAAAATATGCAATGCATAGAAAAGTCAAGTGCAATACAAGTAATAATTAAAAACCCACTGCTTTTATCCAGCCAAGCCCTGGATTTGCACCGAAGATTGGCAAAAGCTGACTTTTATCCTTTCTCCTTTGTACTCAGGGAATACCTCACCCTCACTTATCCAATCCCACAGATACTCTGCTGAATTGGGTCTGGACAATCAGCTCCTGGCTAATTCCTACGGCAGGGGCAGGGCTGTTGTGTGGCACCCCTGGCCAAATCCACAGGGCGATGGCCCAGCATGGCAAGGGAAGATGACCTGAGAGTCCTGGCCAAGGAGGTTGATATCCCACCACAGCACTGGGTGAGAAACACCTCCAGCACTGCCACAGAATCATGGAATGGTTTAGGTGGGAAGGGACCTAAAAGTCTATCCTGTTCCATCCCCTGCCATGGGCAGGGGCACCTTCCCTAGGCCAGGCTGCTCTAAGCCCCATCCAGCCTGGCCAGAGAGGGATGCACATGGGGATGAGTGGCTCCAGCTGAAATTGTCTTCTGCTGGAGGTGGGGTTGCTCCCGCAGCAGAGGGGCTCATCCCTGTGATGCAGTTGTGTGGGAGCCACCATCCAAGGCGATGCTCACACAGCAAATACCTATTTTTGACAACAAAACTCTTTAGACACTAAAAATGTCCAGGAAATATATTGCACAGGGGCAGCACCGGAGACAAGTCCATGGTGCTCATCACACTGTCCTGCAGCTTTCACAACCTCACCCTCATCTCCTGGGGACCAAGCTGTCCTTCTCTGTGTGTTCTAATTCCCAGAGTCCTGGGTCTATAAAAGAATCTCTGCTATAAAAGCAGAGATATAAAAGAAGCTATAAAAGAAGCTTCTGCTTCTTCTTTTTTCCTTTCTTTTTTTTTTTTTTTTAAAGCACCACTTCTCGTACTTTGCTTTGCTGAAAATGTTGTTGCCTGAAAGCAGCAGCCAAAAGACAAGAACATCACATTTTTTCAGAGAACATCAGCAGTTCTGAGATTCTGCAGCTCGTTTCATGATTGTGCAGCCATTGCCAATAGTGTTAAATCACTCTTACCTACTTCAGGGTCCTGGAGGAAGAAGCCAGAGGCTCAGGAAAATTCAGGGGTCCTGGAGGGCCCTGACCACACAGAGCTGGGAGGGAGTCCCAGAGCTGCCTGGGTGCAAAACTATGGCTCAGTGGGACTTGTGCCCCGCTGACCAGGGCCATTGGGTGCATCCTCACTGTCACACAGCAGCAGGAGGGTGATACGTCCAGAGCAGGGCCACCCACTCAGCACCCTTGGATGGACTTGGTGCTGCCCATGGCATCAGGGGTCTCACAGCTCCTTTTTGGGGCATGAAGGGTCTGTCTGGGGTTGGAGGGTAGTGCTCACTCATGGACACAAACTAAATTGTTATTTCCCTCAAGCTTTGGATGGCCTGGGCATCCCAGCTCCCTGCTTAACCACCACAAACACATTTGGGGTGAGGGGCTGAGCACGGGGTGAGTGGTCCTTGCTGAGAATCTGCTTGTGCAGTGACAGAGTCCACATCAGGGTGCAGCCTCAGGCTGAAAACCAAGCTCAGTTTGGAAACAAGACTAGTTTTCTGAGCAGAAAGGATTGATATTGGCTGTTGGGGTGAGGGTGCTGCTGGAGGATGCAGGAAAATCCTCTCTGAGCAGAGTGCGCAACTCGCATTCCTTCACCTTCCTTGGACAGCAGCTGCATCTCCTCCACACCAGGGCAGAACATGAAGGAAGGATGCTTCAGTGTGAGGTCTCTGTGCTTTCCATCTTCCCTCCCAGAGATTTCCAGCCTTCCCCCTTCCCCTGCAGCATCTGGTCACAGTGGGAGCCACTGGGATACCCCAGGGGGGCTGTCGGTACTGGTCCGTGGTGGAACCGCGGTCATATCAGGTACCAGTTCCTCACCCCCCACCTCTGAGCTGAGGACAGCTGGGCAAGAGATCTGAGAGGAGCTCTGCAGTTACTGGAAGGCTGTGGTTTGCTCCCAAAGCTGTGACTCATTGCCAGAGCTGGGGCAGTACAGCGGCACAAACACCCGGAGGGAGGTGTGGGTCCAGCTCCAGCAGGGCCGGGAGCAGGCCCAGGAGGGCGTGGGGAGCTCAGCCAGCCCGGTGGGAAGTTGTGGCTGCTCCCAGGGACCAGAGGTGTGATAGGCTAAATCTCCTTGGCTCTGCAGGAAAAGACGTAATCTTGTCACTGGAAGCTGAAATGTGCCGGGTTTAGCTCAGAACCAGCTGGGCACTGTAGGGGTGTGTGGGGATATGGGGGAGCAGGGAAACCTCCTGAGGCTCTGGGGGGTGCGCACACAGGAGGTGCCAAGCTCAGGGTGGGCTGATCTCTGGGGTGTGCTGTGCTTTGAGGTTTGGTCCTTTTGAGACAGGTGGCATCAGGGGAGTGGCAGAACTGGGGGGACGTGGCCAGGCTCTGTGCTGATACAGGCACTGCTGGAGCTGGGGGTCACCTTTTCCCACACCTGTAACCACCTTGTGGATGGACATCCCCAATGGACCCTCATTTTGGTACTGCCAGTCTGGGCTGAAGATAACCTGGCATGGCCAGGCTGCCCCATGGAGGCATCATTCCCACTTCCAACCATTTCTGCACATAAAGCTCTTTTCTACCTTATTTCTTCAGCTTCATGTGAGGATGTTTGTGTCCCTGGGGCTGCTTTTGGATGTGCCCACATCCCTCTGCAGTCCTCAAGAATTCCAGGATGCCTCCAAGATCCTGAGAGATGTGGCAGGGCAGGCTGAACCCACATCAAGATGGAGGCTCCAGCACCAACAAACACCACAACAAGGCAGCAGCATTTCCCCAGTCCCTGTTTGGAGCCCAGGACATCTACAAATGCTCCAGGTCTCTCCACAACCTCCTCTGACAAAGCTTAAAGCATGAAATCCCATTTTTGTGTTGTTCTCTTGCCATTTGCTGGAGCTGTGACCAGCTCCATCTTCTCCCACCACTGAACGAAGCCCTCACCAAAGCCCTCCATGTTTCAGTGTGTGGGGACCAATCAGTTTTGGCAGCATGAATTTGTTCTCCTCAGCCTCATAATCACCCTCACCCACATCCATTAGAGAATTACTGGCTATTAGAGGTGATTGCAAACATCCAGAGGTCTTGCCAGACACTTTGCCTGGCTGCAGTTGTTTGTGCTTTGCAGGCACTTGTTGCAGAATGATTCCTACACAGAGTCGCTTTTTGGGATGGTAAAACCAAACCCTGAACACAGATGGACCAGGATGGTCAGCAGTGTGATGCACACATCCACCCTTTCTCATGCTTTTGGGGTTTCTCCTGGTGGCTTTGGGGAGGTTTGCATCAAGAAGCCTCCTGCTGTGGAGCCGTCTCCTCGTGCTGCAGTGGAGGAGACTCAGAGCGTTTCAGGAGCAGAGATCCTCAAAGAAGACGCTTCTCATGCCCAGGTCCTCTCTGGGGAGGCAGGAGTGGCTGCAGCTCCAGGTCACCATGTGTGGGCCGAGCTGCCAGTTTAGGAAGGTGCCAGCTGCTCCCAGAGCTGGACCAAGCAGGAGAGACACCATACAATGAGAAACTCCTTCCCTGTCTCTCAGTGGGGTGGTCCTAGCTGGGCTTGGGTGCCCTGCAGGGCCGAGTAACAGCCAAGAGTGCTCCAGTGACAGCCATGACCTCTGGAATCACAGCTCAGAGCACACAGGGGCAGAGGTGTGGGTGGGAGGACCCAACAACCATGGGGAACATCCATCCCTAGACTCCTTCTCACCTTTGGACCTCTTATGGCGTCCTCTCCTTGCAGCACATGGCCCAGGGAGCACCAGGCACCCATGGCCCCCTGGGCTGTCCCAGTGCCAGCTCCAGACTGGAGGAACTGGTGGTAATAGGAGCAGGGCAGCCCTGACCTGGGCTCAGTGGTTGCCAGAGAGGTTCCAGGTGGAGGTTCGGGATGCAGCCCCACCCATGTGAGTGGTAGGTAAAAGATGCCTGTTGCCATTGGTGCCTCTCCTGCCCTGGGAACCCTCCAAAAGTGACACCTGTAGGAAAGCGACCACTGTCCTCATCCAACTGTCCCTTACCCCGAGCAGACAGGCATGGGCGAGGTACCAGGAAGAGATTTTCCTCCTCAGCTCCTTTCAAATCAGGTCCCCAAGGCACAGTCTAAGGACAGGATTCTGTGTCCCTCCCACCATGTTTCCCACTCCCTCTTGTCCCAGGGATCTGCTGGCACTTCTCAGGTTTCTCCCACAGCTCAAATCTCTTGCAGACCGACCAGCCAGAGGTGCTGGGAAGGGACACACACAGGGCCCTCCAGGTCCCTTTGGAGCACTGGGAAGTGGCTCTGTGGTAGGATGAAGGTGTCAGGCTGGAAATGCTGTGCTGATGGAGACTGCTGGGCTACTTTGGTACAGGATGGAGGCTCCAGCACCAATAAACACCAATGTCCTTGCTGGATGTGCTCTTCTGGCTTGTCTGAAAGACCAGACCATTTTTTAATGCCTTTACTTGCCAGCTGGGTTTTGACAAGCAATCAGTCTGGGATCTGGGGATCAGGACAGTCCCTTGTGTATCCTAAGGGGATGCTGATAGGACCAGTCTCTCCATTCCAAGCAGTTGTAGGAACAAACTGTAATGTCCATCCAAATACCAGCTTTGACTGGTATTGATTGACCCCTATCCCTCCCAGGGCCACCACTCACGTAGTGACACACCCACTTATGGCCACAAACCCACATTTGCTACTATTCTGTGATTTTATAAAGAAGGAATCAGCCTTTCACTTCCAGGATCATAGGTGACAAAGGCTGTACAATCAGAGTCCCTTCTGCAGCACTTCCCACTTTGTGTGAGTACCCAGGAACCCCCTTGTCCCAGCCCTGAGCTGTGGCTGACCTCACCCTTGCAGAACCCAGACACCACTTTGCATTTCTCAGGTTCTCATTTCGGAGCACCTTTGAACACCAACAATCTGTGTTTTCCCACCCAGCAGCCTCCAAGACACTGAAAGATCTGAAGGGAAGATACAGCTGGAGAAAGGAGCAGGAATCCAAATCCTCTGAGATCAAAGCACTTTTGTCTAGAGACTTTCAATTAGATCAGGACATGGTCTGGCTGCTTTTACTTGCTGTGTTCATCGTGCAGATGAGCTTCATGTCAGCTTGGCCTCCTTTCTCCCTGCCACATTGGCTCCAGCTTCTTTTCATTAGTAATGGTCTGTCTTCATTAGTGAATTAATTCCCCAGGCATTGCACTGCAATAAACTCTCCAGAGCAAAGACCAGCAAAGCCACATCTTGGCACTGGCTGGACAACAGCAAGTGTTTTGTGGAGAGAAAAACTAATCACAGAACTACTAAAAACCTCCACATTTTATTCAAACCAGGCCTAGAGTCTTTGAAGCATTTTCAAACAAAACAAGAGATGTTTGGTGAGTATCGGGTTTGGATTGACCTCTGGGTTGGGATCTTGGAAATGAGCCCTCATCTCTCTCTTAGGGACAGACCCCAAGGCAAAGGTTAAATCCATGAAAGCAATGAATGCTCTGTTCTCCAGGTGCTTTCAGACATGCCCTGATATCTGAAATGGTCACAGGGCCTTTGCCCACCCAGGGCTGGGCAGCTCCAGAGCAGGGCCTGAGCTGAGCTGGGCTCCCTGGGCTTCAGCAGAGAGGGTTGCGGAGGTCTGGGCACATCAAGATGTGGCAGAAGAAGTTGAATTTAGTCTGGGAATGAGGACCAAAGGGAAAGGAGGGTGGATGGTGTCTTCAGAATGATGGCCAGGGATCATTACAAAGGTCTGGAGGGACATGACAAGGGGGAATGGCTTCTCACTTGGAGGGCAGGGTTAGGTGGGATATTGGGAAGGAACTGTTCCCTGTGAGGGTGGTGATGCTCTGGCACAGGTTGCCCAGAGCAGCTGTGGCTGCCCTATGCCTGGAAGTGTCCAAGGTCAGGCTGGATGGGGCTTGGGGCACCCTGGGACAGTGGAAGGTGTCCCTGCCCATGGCAGGGGTGGAAGGAGATAGGATTTAAATCCCTTCCCTACCAAACCATTCTAGGATCCTATGATTTTCATGAGTAAAAAGGCCTCAGTGTCTGCTCCATCCTCATCCTCTCCTGGAGACAGCATCTTGCCCTGGAGAGCTGTTCCCTGTCTCCCTGTCAGCTCTGTGCAGCCCCTGGGGACAATTTGTCGGCCTCCGTCTCCACCCATCACCTATTCCCTTCCCCTGGGGAGCAAACAGCTCTATCAATAATTGCCATTTTGCCTCTTGGCATTATCTTCCAAACCCTCAAAGGCAATTTTGTTCCATACCACAGTTCCTGCCCATCCCATCTCATGATGAGTCTGGATGGTCGTTGGTCCTTTCTCTTAGACTTTGCATCCAGGAGGGCTTGGGTCAATGCCCATCTGTGTGGGGAAGGAATGGGTCAAAAACC
Organism: Vidua chalybeata; assembly: GCF_026979565.1. Classification (NCBI taxonomy): domain Eukaryota; kingdom Metazoa; phylum Chordata; class Aves; order Passeriformes; family Viduidae; genus Vidua; species Vidua chalybeata. The sequence goes on along the minus strand of NC_071553.1, from coordinate 649,742 downwards.
ACCACTCAGGGAGAGCAAGGGGAATATCTACCAATTATAGGCAGGCTCAAACCCCCATGGGCAGAGGAAACAAACCCAAAGTGGATGAGGATGGGGGTGATGATTACCATGGATGTTTTAGTCACAGCTGTTAATAAAAATAACAGCAGTAATAAAATTGCAATGATGCTGGTAATTGCTCTGGTGCTGATGAGAATAATAAGATTATTTATTAACTATGAGCCATTATCAGCATTTTCTAGTGCTTCTACCTCCCAGACCATCCCAAACTCCAGACCTATCATATTAATGCAAAATGAGACAAATGAGAAAATATTTTCTTTATGGCATAATCAAGAATAATGCTGGGAACAGCAAGGTCTATCCCTGTCCCTCTGCTAACTGTCCTCCCACCATGTGGCAGGAGTTGAGAATTAGGCAGGATCTTGCATTTTCACCCTTTACAGAATCACAGAATCAATTAGGTTGGAAAAGGCCTCTGAGACCATCAATTCCAACCTGTAAGTATCCCCACCTTGTCATCCAGCCCAGAGCACTGAGGGCCACATCCAGGCATTCCTTGGACACCTACAAGGAAAATAAAATGTAAAAGGAATTAAGTTGGACTTGTGGCCTTTGGACCAGCTGATCCCCATGAGAGCTCCATGAGAGCTCCAGTGGATGGATGGACCTGGTGGGCTGGAGGGAGGAGGAGCTTGGAGCAATTTATTAGATTTTGTCATTCTCCATGTGGGGCTGAGGGAGACAGTGGACACAGGTCCCTGGGAGCACATTTCCTGCAGCTGCCTCTGCCCTTGGCTTGTTGCTCAAAGAAGAAAATGTGGCTGTTTTCTATGGGTTTTTGGTTCACCCACTTTTCTATGACCGTGTCACACACAGGCTGGAGGAGAATGTCCAGGTTTCCCCAGGCTGCTTCTGCAGGTGCACCCTCACACCTTGTGGGGCAAAGTGCAGGCAGGAGCAGGGAGAGCCAGGTCCTGCTCCCAAACAGTGTCAGACCAGTCACTGCAGCAAGGGGTAAAGATGGATATGGACCATGGCAGAGAGACACACGTGCAGGAAGGAGGGATGGATATGGACCACAGAGAGAGATGCGTGTGCAGTGAGGAAAGATGGACCTCGTGTCTGGGTGGTGGCTGCAAGCCCTGGGATTGTGTCTGCTGCTCAGCAGCTTTGTCTGTTGGGCAATGGCTCCCACACAGCTCTGCAGGTCAGGGAGAACCAGAGTGGGAGCATGTCCAGCAAAATCAGTAGAAGACCCCAGAAATTCCCAGGAGGGAGAAATGGGACACAGCTTACAGGGGTTGCAAAGAGGGAAGGAGCTGGGGCAGGGGGATGGTGCTGCTTGCTGTTTCTGGTGTCACCCCCCAGGCTGTTCAAGCCTGGGGAGGTGGCAGTGGGGTGTCAGAGCTGGAGGGCACATCAGCCCCCCTCAAAGGACCTGCAACCAGACGTGGGGTGCAGGGGTCAGCACACAGCCTCATGGGAGTCTCTGGCATCCCTCTGTCACCCCCCACTCCCTTGGACTCTCCTCGCTGTTCCCTTCACTTGACCCCCAGTGCTGGTTCTTTCCCACCACCCCTTGCCCTCCCTGTGCCCTAGTTCTCCCTGCCCCGAGCCTTTCTCAGGGTCTCCTGCCCTCTCTCCTTCCCACAAGGAATAAATCACCCTCTAAAACCAGCCTTGACTCTCAGAGGAAACAGCTGCCCGCACTGTCACCTCTTTCCCATGGGATCTGGCTGCCACCAGGATGTCGTGAAGCTTTTCCCAGAGCACAGGAGGTTCATTCAGGAAAGCTGTCGGGGACCAATGGCTATGGACCCTCTGGACTCACAGGGATGATGTCCTCTCCTCCAGCCTGTGCCACTCCAAGTTCCCACCTTGATGCCTTGCCCATGAGAGGGATCTTGAGAAGGGAGAGTGGGTTTGGGTCCTTGGCTGTATAAAAAAGGCCCAAAATCATCAATTTCCATCACAGGTAAAGGCTGCAGATGTGCAGCAGCAGGTTTGGGAAACCAGGTTTGCCAGCCACCTCCACATGGTCCCCATGGTTGAGTTAACACCAGCAGCACTGAGACACCCAGCAAACAATGAGGAAAACATTCTTTATTCAATCCCCTTTGATGGAAAGCAATAACTCTTGGGCTGAGAATCTTCTCAGTCTCCAAAGAAAAGCTTTCTGGAGAGCCAGGGGAAAAATCAATCCAGCAGACTGCACTTCCCGCTTGCAGAGCTCTGGAGAGATGAGCCTGGCCCCGGTGGCTCCCCAGGGGCATCAGGGAGGGAGCAGAGCCTAGCCAGAACACAGCTCTCCTCCTCCTCCTCCTCCTCCTCCTCCTCCTCCTCCTCCTCCTCCTCCTCCTCCTCCCACCCCTGGCATCAGCCCATCAAGAAAGAGGGTTTCATCAATCCAAGCACATTAGGAGAGGAACAGGCTGTGCCCAAAGCTTCCCCAGGGGTCCATTAGCACCCGCAGATCCTTCCTCCACCCCAGCACATCCCAGGGGATGCTTTTGCTGGCGATTTCCTCCCCAGGCACAGGGCCTGGGACAGTGAGCTGGCCAGGTTGGTGCATGGCAGGAGGAGAGGGCGACCTGCTGCTCTGGGTGCAGGTGCTTGCATGGGAGCTGGACTCCAGAGCATATGAGCTCCCTCCAAGTCATGAGGGTTGGACACTCAGGCACATTCCAGGTGCTAATGCATTCCCTGGCTTGGCATCATCCCCCAGAGCTCATGGATTGTGTCTGGGGTTTCTGCCATCCCAGGGCACAGGCAGGGAAACCAGTCTGTGAACACAATTTTCAGAGCAGGGGAGGGAAGGAAGAACATCCTCCTATCTCAGCACAGGCACTGCCACCCCACCTGGAGCTACGCAACCCCTAACAGAGCATCCCACCCATGTCTAACTCCTTCCTGTGGCTGTTGTCTCTCCCACAGGTATAAGAGCATGGTGACACCACGGCGGGCAGCCGTGGCCATCGCCTGCTGTTGGATAGTCTCTTTTCTGGTGGGACTTACCCCCATGTTTGGGTGGAACAACCTCAACAAGATGCGAAGGACTCAGGAGCTGAACAGCAGCTACACGGAGTTTGTCATCACGTGCCAGTTTGAGACAGTCATCAGCATGGAGTACATGGTGTACTTCAACTTCTTTGTCTGGGTCCTGCCTCCCCTGCTGCTGATGCTGCTCATCTACCTGGAGGTCTTCAACCTCATCCGCAAGCAGCTCAACAAGAAGGTGTCCTCCAGCTCCAACGACCCCCAGAAGTACTATGGCAAGGAGCTGAAGATCGCCAAGTCCTTGGCGCTGGTTCTCTTCCTGTTTGCGCTCAGCTGGCTGCCTCTGCACGTCCTCAACTGCATCACCCTCTTCTGCCCGTCCTGCCAGACCCCACACATCCTCACCTACATCGCCATCTTCCTCACCCATGGCAACTCGGCCATGAACCCCATTGTCTACGCCTTCCGCATCAAGAAGTTCCGGACAGCCTTCCTGCAGATCTGGAACCAGTACTTCTGCTGCAAAACCAACAAAAACGCCACCAGCACCACCACAGCCGAGACAGGCAACTAGGAGGGCAGAGGGGCATCTGTGCCCACCCAGTCCCCACCCGGACACTGTTCCTGCTGTCTCAGGAAGGGGTAGCAAGGACCTGATAGGTTCTGAGTTCAGCAGCCCCCTGCAGTCCCACAGCCACCCCAGGGGGTTATTTATCCATGAGCATTGTACTGTTTGGATATTGTAGCCTGCACTGATCCTTTCTGGTTTAGGATTTTTTCTTCCTGATTGTTTTTGTTTTTCATTTTTTAGGCATTGCCAAGTATTTAAGGAGCAATTGTACAGACAAATGCGCAGTTTATCTTCATGCAAATAAAGTGATCCAAACCACCCAGGAGGTGCCCTGCCATTGATGGAGACCCTCATCTCCATGGTGTTGGTGGTGCTGGGGGCACCTCACGCTCTGGCCCCATGTTCATGGGGGTACCAGGGCACTGGGACAAAGGGGTGCCCTATGGGAGTGAAGATGCTGAGAACCAGGAGAGTCCAGGGCACTGGGATTTCTGAAGAAATTAAGTTTGAAAGCCCTTTCTTTCCCCTCTGTAACCAGGGAGAGGTGAGCTGAGCTGAGCTGAGACATGGGAAGAGATAGGAAAAGTCTTCCCATGGCATTACCAGCACCCATAGGGTGGTGAACCCACTACCCCACAGAGCAAAGGGTCAGTCTCCAGCTCTCAGTACTACCAGAGAGGTAGGCAGAGGTGGGTGTTGGTGAAACCCTTAAGCATTATCCCAGAGAACTCTGCAGAAATTGCTTTCGCTTCCCCGATGGCTCCCCATGGGTCCCAGCAGCACCCACCACTCCTGCGAGCTGCAGGAGTGTGTCCTCTCCACTTGTCTTCTCTCTCCCTTTACTCTGGTTTTGAGTCATTTTCACTCCTTTCTCCTGGCTGTTTTCTGTGAAAAGCAGTAGCAAATCTCTCCCAGGCTGTTCATCTCACACCTCCCATGTTGTTCCCTCTCACCCTCTCTGTGCAGCCAAACTCTTTAGACCCAAACATTGTGGGTTCATGCAGTCACCTCCACAGCCCAGGAGGCAGAGGGGAACACGGACCCCTCGAGGAGCAAGTGGGGGACAGCTACAGGCCACCATGTGGGTGCTGAGGGCACTTTGCCACCACTGGATTTAGCTGTGGATAGATTTGAGGAGGGGTTGGCTGGAGATGGACTATCCCTCATCCAGCCCTGGTCCCTCTGGATGCTGGAAGTGCCAGTCCCTCCTCCAGGGCTGAAGCAGTGGTGGAAAAATTTGATTTGGATTCTTTTCTTATCAGCATCCCTTGTTCACCAGGCTCCCATTGGAAACAAGGTCGTACGGCCCTGGCCCTGCCCCAGCAGGGTTGTGCTCCTCAGAGGGGATGTCAGCAATGAGCAAAGTGACTGCAGCAAGTTCCCACAGAGACTGGGGGTGCAGAGAGGAGAAGGACCTTGGATGGGTGAGATTTATGGGTGATTTTTAGCAATGTTGGGAGTGTGTGCAGCACAGGCATTGGGGCAGCCAGGAGTCCCTTCTTCACTGCTGCAGCCAGCTCTGTTTAGCTCGGAGGGATAAGGAGGACAGCAAGGAAGAGAGATGAAAGGCTTAGCCACCCACATTTTGCAGGGGCCTTGATGTATTTCCAGGCTCCTGGCTCAGACAACACTCGTAAAAATAGGAGCAGAGCAGGAAAAAAATGGCAAGGACAGGAGAAAATCCTTCCCCTAGTCCTCATCAGAGCAGAGGGGTCCTGAACACCCTCCCAACCCTCCCATGGTGTAGATGGTGCTGTGCTGGTGCTGAGCCCTTGGGAACAGCAATTCCCCACGGACTTCAGCCCACACCCCCCTCCCAGGCATCACCAGGTGCCCTGGGGCGAGCGCTGAACCTCTCACATGAGGGTGAGGCTTTGGCTCACCTCATTTGCCCAATGGCTCCTCTGCCCAGTGCAGTGACTCCCATGCCCTCACTTTGCCACGTCCTGTGCCAGCTCTGGCCAGAGCCAGCATCTCCTGGAAAGGGCAGAGGGAAGAGCCTCAGGTCTCATGGAGCACCAATATCAGTGGTACCTGAGGATGCTGCAACTCCAGGTTAGTGAGGACAAGAGAGGGCCCCAGGCCAAGGCCATGGTCCCTTGGCTCCGCAGCACCTTGCCTTCAGATTCGTGCTGCTGTTTGCCCGGCTCTGACTCCCACTTAGATCTTATTTCTGCTGCTTTTCTGGAATTGACCCTTTGGCCTGATCCTTGCTAAAGTAACCAGGAACCTGGCAACTGGGATGCTCATAAATTAAAGGGCATGTGAATGGTTGCTTCATTAAAAATAGCATCCAGTGGATTTTTCCACTCTGTGCTCTCCAGACCTGTCCCAGGGAGCCCTCACTAAAAGTGGATGTTGACACCCACCTCCATCCTCTGTGGGGTTACAAACACAGTCTGTGCTCTGTAGGACTGAAATAAGGGCCTAGAAAAGGCACAGCATGCAGCATGACAGAGTCCTGGAGATCAGCTCACAGTCTGCTTCCAGACCCTGTCCTTGAAAGAATCCCACTGGCCAAGGCCACGTGCCCAGGTACCAGGGACACCAAGGGGGACAGGACACCCCCAGCAGGGTCTAGGGCTGGGTGTGAGCATGCTAGGGAAAACAAGCTCTGCACTTGCCAGCTGGGACTGCAACCTCTGCTCGGTGGCATTACCACCAGTACCAACCACCTCAAAAATCCATCCTGACCAGCAGTGGGATAAAATTAATCTGACAATGCCCTCTGATGGTGGAAACAACCCTGGTGTGGACAGTGCTGCACCATTACTGAGCCTCATGGGACCAGTAACATTCCCTGGACTTCATCTTGGGCTGTAGGTGCCTGAGGACAGATGGAGACAAAGCAGAGGTGCTGCAGGAGAGATGGTGCAGAGAGGGGCACCATCACAGGCACTGCCCAGTTTTGCTCTCCATGGCACCAAGGGCAGGATGGGCTCTGATCTGTGGATGCCAGGCTGGATTTGCATCTACACTGGCAATGCCAGGACCAGCCAGGACATGGGCTGGATGTGGGCCTGGCCCCATGACAGAGCTGCCACGGAGCTGGAAGAGCTCCTACCCTCGTGCCCTCGTGAGGGGGGAGGTCGTGCTGGTGGAGAGATCACCCCACGCCGCTGATCCCAGGTAACCTTGTGTTCCATGGGTCCCTCTGGGCTCTGGTAACACCCAGTGTCTGCCCTGAGCTGGCCCAGAGCTCAAGTGATAACTCACCCTGCACATGAGCCACCAGCTCACAGGGACAAGTGCCCTCCTCTGGATAACACATCAACACGTCCTGTACCCACCATGGGGAGGTGGCAGTTCCTGGCTGGATCACTGCCTCACTGGTGTGGATAAAACAACTGTGCTTCAATAAAGAAGCACTAACATGCTGCAACACTGATGTGGCATTTCTTTTTCCCCAGCCAGAATCATTCCCCTGCTCCAGAAGGAAATCTTTCTGCATTCTCTTTCTCCTTGTTGGGCTCCTTTTGGTTCAGTAATCTCTCTATGTGTTTCACAAAGCTGGTCCTTCCTTTCCAAGCTGAAAACCCATCTCCTCCACCCTTGGTTGGGTGGGATCCTACATGACCCCAACAGCAGCCCTGGCACCTCTCCACAAGCCCCCACCCAAGCCAACTCCACAATAAGCAGGACAGAGGGCTTTGGTGGCTTTTATTAGGACCAAAGCCCCTCAGCTGGGTTTGTTTTATTGTCACAGCTAATGACAGGTTCAGAGAGGGCCATGCCATGGCAGGCTGAGGTGCAGCCCCCAAAGCACTGCCAGGGAGGGGCAGCACAGCAGGCAGCAGAGACCATGGCCAGGGGCATCAGCACCTGCCCTGCCGCTGCCTGGCACCTGCGGGATCCACCTGGGAAAAGGAGCGAGATCCGAGTCCTGCAAGGGCACCAAGAGAGCCCTGGTCAGGTATGGGTGGGAAGCACTTCCCTGCCACAGCTCTAATGCAAGACAAACCCAGCCACATTTACAGCCCTCCCTCCACCTTGCCAAGGGACAGGCTTCCCTCAGGTTCATCATCCCATCCCACCCATGCATCTCCAGCCATGGGACAAGGAAGACCTGAGCAGGTCACAAAGGCTAATCCAGGACACTCAGCCCACTCCAGCCCCCTGAAGTGATCCACCTTCCCTCCATCCTGGTGCCCCAACCCAGACCTACCTTGCTCTTTGTCTTGTCCTCCGATCTGTCCTCACTTGGGCACTGTAGGAGAGCACAGGAGACAAAAACCCCTTGAACTCCCCTTGTCTTACTCCCCTTTTGACTCCCAAAAGTGCTGTGTGCTCACCCCAATGTGCACTTGCACATCCCAATCCTGCACACCCCATCCCTGTACACACCTACTCCAAGCAATCCCACACTCCACCATCACTGCCTGCTCCTGGCCAGTGTCCCCTGACATCCCAGCCTGGGTGACTCCCAGGTGCTCTGTGTCCCCAGCTCATCCTCCTTGGCCAACTGGGCTGATCCCCCAGCATGGGCAGCAGGGCAGGGGGGATTCTGCCCCTGTGCTCAGGTGAGACCCCACCTGCAGAGCTGCCTCCAGCCCCGGGGTTCCAGCACAGCAAGGATGTGGAGCTGCTGGAGTGAGCCCAGAGGAGGCCACGGAGCTGCTCCAAGGTCTGGAGACCCTCTGCTCTGGAGCCAGGCTGGGAGAGCTGGGGGTGTTCATGTGGAGAAGGGAAGACTCTGGGGAAGACCTCAGAGCCCCTTCCAGTGCCTAAAGGGGCTCCAGGAGAGCTGGAGAGGGACTTTGGACAAGGATCTGGAGTGACAGAACAAGGGGAATGGCTTCCTATTGCCAGACAGCAGAGATAGATGGGGTATGGGGAAGAAATTGTTCCCTGTTGAGGGTGGGGAGGTCCTGACACAGGTTACCCAGAGAAGCTGTGGCTGCTCCTGGATCCCTGGAAGTGTCCAAGGCCAGGCTGGATGGAGCTTGAGCAATCTGGGATAGTGGAAGGTGTTCCTGCTCATGGCAGGGGGTGGGATTGGGTGAGCTTTGAGATCCCTTTCCACCCAGACCATTGTTCTGTTGAGAGCCCCTGCACAGCTGCACTGAGGATGTGCCTGTGGGGCCACGGGACTGGGGCAGCTGGGTCAGCACTCCTGGAGGGTCCAGCAGCAGCTCCCACAGAGCTGAGCACTGACCCTGTACCATGTACCCCATCCCACACCAACAGCCCCTAGAGCTTCCACAGGGACTGGGGTGCTGGGGTTGCCAGATTGGAACCCTGCCTGCGTGGGAAGTGGGGCAGAGCTTGTCTGGGGGTAGCAGTGTGCTTGGAAGCCACAGGAGGGGAAATATAAGGACACCTGGCCAGCACAGGAACACGCAGAGGGTGTGTGGGCATTGATCCTCCCATGGGCCAAGGAGGGGCTGTGGGAGCAACATGGGGCAGGTCTGCTCTGGATGCTCTGCTGAGGCAGGGAAATGTGAGTGGGAAGCATGGGTAGGATGCCAAGACCTAAATCAGAGCAGCCCAGATGCAGGGGAGGAGGTTCACACACACGCCCCACGCCTGGGACAAGAGCAGGGGCAGCCAGTGCTGGGCCAGGCCTCCAGCAGCTCCTCTGGCTCTGCCATTTCTGGTTTCCTCCCCATTTTTTTCCCCATGAATAAGGAAAAGTGATTTCGAGATGCTTCAAGACCATAAACCCAAGAAGCCCAAGGGTGCAACTCCACAGGGCTGCCCAGTGTCCTCAGACTCCCTCACAACCAGGATCAACACAAAACAGGGACAAACCTCAGCACTGGGAAAGTGGGACCTGGAAAAGGCAGGCAAGGGTTCCTGCTGCTCCTTCCCCATAAGCCATTCTCACCTTTCACATCCAGTCTGCAGTCTACTGAAGCTTCCCCCAGGGGGTTCACAGCCTTGCAGGTGTAGACACCCCCGTCAAAAGGGCCAGGCTTGCGGATTTCCAGGGAGCACACACCCTGATCAATCAATGCTATGTATTTGGGATCTTCCCGGATCTCCATCTGATTTTTCAACCAGATGATTTTGGGCTGAAAGTTTAAAGCAGGGAGAGAAATGAGAAATCTAATTGTCCCCAAAATGCAGCCACCTCTCTCTGCCTTTGCCTTGGCCCTGCCCGAAGCTTGTGGCCACGGTGGGATTCACAGTCAGAAGTATTTTGAAGATCCAAATCTCCCATTTGTGAGCACTAAGCACTGCTCTACCCTTCCTCCCCCAGCACAGAGGGAGCAGGACATGACTTGATTTAAAACCAGTCACTCATCTCCATGCAGAAACACCCCAAATATGCCACAGTTTGGCTCAGAGGGCAGCTTCAGCCCCTTAACCTCAGCCAACCCTAATCCAACAGCACCAACCATCTCCCATACACCTCCAGCCACCCTGCAAAAAACCCCACTGGTGTCCCCAGGCCAAGGTTATACTGTCCATGGAGGAGCCACTGACCTGGGGGAAGCCCCGGACGGAGCAGAAGAGGTGAGTGCTGTAGCCCCGTGTAGTCGTTCGGTCTGTCAGGGGCTGTGTGAACTTTGGAGGCTCCATCATGTCCCGCTGGGGGATCTTCTCTGGCTGGTAAGTGGTTTCTAAGGAAATAATTAATTCTAGCTGAGGCAGACCTCAGGCTCCCAGGCTGACCAACACAGGAATTCAGCACAAGCTACCCCAAACCACTTCTGTTCCCTCTTGCAAGAAGCCAGATGTCACCTGGCCTGACCCAAGGACCTGGCCCTCAGTTCAGAGCAGCCCTGTTTCCTCATCCAATCATGACATGGTAGTGCCCAGGCCCTGCAAGGAACAGGGGGATACTAACCCCACTGTGACACATCCTGTGTGCAGCAGGTCAGACCCAGGCCAGGCACACTCTGAACCTCCCAGTCCATCCCCAAATCTCATCCACAGAAATAAGAGTTGTAGGGAAGCTCTGCAGATGGCAGAGACTCTAGGTCACTGTGTGCTACCAGGGAGCAGGACAGAAAGAGATGGAGGGAGAGCAGGGCTGGTTGGAGATTTGGCCCTGAGCTGTGGGCACAAAGCCAAGGCTGTTCTGCCCCTTCCCAGCTCCTGCTTCCATCTCATCCCAGGGATGTCCATGCCTTGGTTCCTCCAAGGGACTGACCATGGCACAAGCTTTCCCCAGAGGAGAAATGAGGTGCAGAGAGGGGGCAGGGGACCTCTGGACCCTGGGGGTGCTCAGCCTCACCCCTGCTGGTCTTGTCCTGGGGACCAGCCCAGCAGCATCAACACAGCTCCAAGGAAGCCCCAGGGGCCCACTGGTCAGGACCACTCTTGGATACCACCCTCCCCAGCCCCTCAGCCAGGGACATGTCCCCACTTGTCTTCTCGATGTAGGCCACCCCAGAGGCTACAGCAGAGCTGTCACTGAGCCCACAGATGTTCTCGGAGAACACTCGGAAGGAGTAGGTGTTGCCAATGATGAGGTCGGAGATGGTGCAGCTGGTGCGGGTGCAGCGCTCCAGCACTGTGAACCATTTCTGGAAGGAAAAAAAGGAGGAAAAAAGAGAGGAGTGAGGAATGACAGGCTGTGACAAGGATGGAGAAGGCATGGGGTGGGGCAGGGAGTGCACCAGTCCCTCTCCCATCAGGGCATCACCAGCAGCAGGAGTGCCCAGGCTCACCCCACTCTTCTTGTCTGACTTCTGCACCCTGTAGCCCTTGATCTCAGAGTTCCCATTGTCTGCAGGGGGGGTCCACTCCAGGGCCACATTAAAGCCCCATACATCCACCAGCTTCAGGTTCTGGGGAGGGCCGGGTGGCTCTGCAAACACAAACGCCCTCAGGGTGACATCCCAGTTTGCTCCCCCCCCCATTCTGTACCTTGACCATCCCTTGACTTTGCTTTTAATCTCTTCTCACCCTGATGCAGCACACAAGGGATGAGAAGCTGTGAGGGGCAAGGCTGGCAGAAACTCTGCATCCCCAACCAGAGAAGTTCACATGCATGATCCTGTTGAGGATCCCACTGGAACAGGGACTCCAGAGCCCCTTGCCTTGTTGCTCATCTCATCCCACCCAAAACAAGACCTACCCAACTAAGGAGGAGAAATGAGCCCCAGAGTGATCCTGGAGGGTCCCATCCTCAGCTTACCAACCACCTGAATGTCCAGGGTAGCCTTGTCCTCGGCTCCGTTGATCTGCACGGTGAGCTCGTACTTGCCCGAGTCGCTGCGCTGGGCCTGGCGGATGTAGAAGATGGTGTCCCGAGCCGTGTTGCGGATGTTGATGCGGTTGGTGTCCAGGGGCTGCCCTCCCTTGGTCCAGCTCACCTCGGGCTGCGGCTTTCCCTGGAGCAAAAGGCAGGTCAGGAGCCACTTGGGCACATGGTCCCAGCAGGTCCTGCTGGGAAGGATGGGTGGCAGAGCCACCCCGCTGTGTCCAGCGAGTGCCACGTCTCCCATCCAGTAGCCCCTGGAAAAGAAGCTACAGCTGATTCCTGTCAGAGTCACTAATGGGAAGCCATCAGGCTCCAGGGATGAGGTAGGAACATGCTGGCTCCCCAAGGTCCTCATATGGAGCAAGCCCAGCTGTACTTGCCAGGGCACAGCTGTGCTCTCATGGCCCAGGTGCTGAGCCCAGGCTCCAGCTTAGCACAAGGGCTTGAACTCAGCATACAGGGAAAATTCATGTCTGGAGCACAGCCAGCACAGAGTCCAAACTGTCTGTGAGACATGTCATGCACAAGCCCCTCAGCTCAGGGACCTCTCACTCCCTCTGCTTGCCCAACACGTTTCAGAGCCAGCTGCCACGGTGGAGATGCTCTGGTGATGTCCCAGACATGATGAGAGAGATAGCCCACCAGTGTCAGCATTGCTCCACCATCACACAGCCCTGGGGCTGCTCTCCTCCAAAGGCAGCTGGTCCCCTCTAGGGACCCCAGGGCTGTGCTGTGGGGTCCCAAGGCATGTGGCCAGATCCTGGCCAGGAGCATGAGCTGAACTGGACTTATCGTCTGAGCCAGTCCATATCCTGATGTGTTTGGGGTTGTCCCACTGCAGCACCATCAACAAAGATGTAGCAGGGGGAAAATGGGATCTGGGCAGGAAGAGGAGAGAGATTCCCACCCCATCACCCACCCTTGGCCCATAAGACACAGCCACCAGGCCAAGTCAGAGCACAGCTGGACCCATAAGCTAACCTGCAGGAGGTAATCTGGAGTGAAATGCTCAGCGGATGAAAGCCCAAATCACCCACGTACCTGAAAGGGGATCATGATGTTCACAGCATCCCCCACACGCCTGATGTAAGTCTCCCGCAGGTGCCGAGGCATGCGGATCTTCGGGAGCTCTGGGGACAGAATTCACATTGGGAGACAAGGAACTCCCATTCTTCAGCTGGCTGACCCTCCCCATACACACCCCTGCTTGGCCACCAAGAAAATCCACCTTTTCCCTCTCATCTCCTGGACAGTTCTGCTCCCCTGCAGGGCTGTGCTGGCCTATCCCATTGCCTGCACCCCGGAGTGATAGCCATCCCTGAGATCCCAAGTCACAACCCAAGGGCAGCATTCTGATGGATCATTCACCCCTCTTCATTACTGCCCGCCACGGAGACAGCCTGGCCTCAACCAGAAGAGCCACAACTTGTATTGTAACAAGGCAGGGAACAGCATCTTCCAGTTGGGAAATATTTCTCCCCCTGACTTTCCGGAGGCACACAGCCCAGCTTTCAGCAAGGACAAGGCTTGACCTCCACCTTCCCTGTGCAGTCCAGGCCTCTGAGACACCAAGGAGGTGCCTGGTGATACCAGAGTTGTGGAAGCCTAAGGCTCATGACAAAGGCAAACGTCCCCAAGGAAACATAACAAAGACAAGCAAAATCCCCACTGGATAATGTTCATGGAGCATGTCCCCTTCCCAGGGTGGAACAGAAGCTGTACAACTCTGCTGGCTCAGTGATACCCAGGGATCCCTCTGGAGCCCCTCATGAAGGAGTTGGGAGTCTGTGCCTGGGTTAAATGTGCACGAGCTTAACCCTGGGGAGAGGGCCTGGCCAGAATAAGCCAAACAGCTGTGAGGGCTGGGCAGGGAGGCCCGGCAGTCCCAGCTGGCCCTCCCTGACAGCTGAGACGCTCTCTGCTCTGCTCGTGCTGTGATTCCTGCAGGGATCCATCCCCTGTGCTGCCACTTGGGCTCATCAGTCTCAGCAGGGCAGGGAAACCGGAGCTCAGGGAGGAATGTTAATTCATGGACGTTTTCCCCAGCTCTCCAGTGCCTCTCTCAGAGGGACTGGGCTGGCCAAGGTCAGTGGCCCCCCAGTGACAAAGTGCCATGGTGAGGAAGGCCTTTTTTCCTGCCCTTGTTCCCTGCAAACTGTGACTCCCATACTGATCCTTCATCTGGTTTCTCCTTGTCTCTCTCCACCTCTCAAGCCCACTCATCCCACCTGTTGTTAATGCTGTCCCATTGCTGCTATTTAAAATCCCCTGGGGTGCTATAAATGAACTGGTGAGATGAACAAAATGCAGGCCTAGAGAAAATGTGAAGGCCAGGAGGCAACAGATGGGGAGGGGAGGAGAAGGGAGAAGAGAAAGGAGAAGGGAAGGGAAGAGGGAAGGGGAAGGGAAAGGGGAAGGGAAAGGGAAAGGGAAAGGGAAAGGGAAAGGGAAAGGGAAAGGGAAAGGGAAAGGGAAAGGGAAATGAAGGAGCAAGACCCAGTAGATCAAGTTGTGTGGGGGTCTCTCAGCGTTTTGGGTTTTACACCTGTACATGTGCCTGGGACAAAGCTCAGGCAGCAGGTACAGGGCGTAAAAAGCACAAGCTGTGCATTTGGCATCTCATGCCAGTCCCTCACACCCCAATTTTCCCAGTTCTATGAGGTTTGGTGGGATGGTTTTGAGATCTGAGGTGAACAGGCGCAGCCACCACCCCAAAGCCAAATTCACCTCCTCCGAGCACACTGAGAAGATGGACCCTGCAGGACCCTTTCCATGGGCTGATAGTCTTCTCCAAGCCTTTTCCTATGAAAAGCTGGTGGTTCCTGGAATAACTTTTGTTAGTATTACTATTTTTAAGCAGCTGAAAAATCTGATGTGTTGAATAACAAGAAAACTTGAGCATTAATAATTCCTCCTAGAGGGAAAATGACTCTGTATTTGCTGTTTGGCGAGTGCAAACAGGCCCTGCCCTCCTGCATCAGGCTCTGCACACTGGCAGCACCCCGAGAGGAATCTGAGTCTTGCTAAGCATGGGAGCAACTCATTCATTAGCAAGTTCAGCATGATTAAATTTCCCATGCTCCAGACAACCAGCTCTTGACTTCCCTGAGCTAAATAAACAAAGCTGTCCAATGTGTGCCGTGGCATATTCAGGATATGACACCGCCAAGGGGAGGAGAAGTGCTCAGGGGGAGGTGGTTTCTGAGCTCTTGCCATTAAATGGGAATGTGCCTCTGCCTTTTGAGTCCTTCACCCCCAGATTTTCAACATCAGCAAGATTGGAGAGGTCAGGAAACTTGTCCAAGGGAATTGGACACAGTCACTGAGAATAACATCTGTCAAAGGCTGGATGGGACCTGTGAGAGGCTGCTCATGCTGCAGGGATAGACAGAGATTTCACACAGAAATTGTGCCCTCAGGAGCAGTACTCACGGAGGATCTCCCTGATGAGCACTGGCTGCTCCAGAGTGGCCGGGACGCTGGTTCCGCTGGCACTGACAGCTGTCACCCGCACGTGGATCTTGTCCCCGGAGCTGAGGTTTGGGACAGTGTAGCGGGTGGAAAGAAAAGGCTCCTGGTTCACAGCTTTCCAGTCTGAACCTGCAACAGACACAGCACAGCACTTTGGATGCGCCACGGATAGACAGACACACCCTGAGCAGCAGGCTCAAGGCCCAGAAGGTGAGACCCAGAGCCAAAGAATCCTTTCCTTGGAAATGGGGAAGGATTTGGGGCACCAGCAGAAAAAGGAACTTTGGTGGGGAGGCTGGCCATTCCTGCCAAGGAGTGTGGGGTATGAAGTGCTGGCAGGAGCTCAGCACTGGAGCGTGAGGACATTTGCAAGCAAGAAAAGGCATCGGGCCAGAGAACATCCCTGCTGACCAGGTGCATTTCTGAAACGAAAGATCCCTGGAGCTCCCTGCCAGCCACTCTGCTCCTCTCACTGCCCCAGGACAACACTGGGGCTCACCAAGGCCTCCACAAACCCCTCCACACTGAGCAAGGTCTGCTTAGGACCTGCCCCTGGCCGGATGGACCTCTCCAAGTGTTCTTCCTGCTTGTAAGGGATGTCTCAAACTCAACCTGGAGCCCAGCTCTCCCCCAGCCCCAGCTAATCTGGTTTTACCATGTGCCAAAACTCTCAAGATGTTTCTCACTTAGAAAATAAACTGCCCCAGTCCCCCAGGGAGTGGGTGTGCCAGGTGGGCAATGCGAGTGACCCACATATGCCAGGGTGTGCCAACCTCCATGTGCACCTTCAGAAGAAGAAGGTTTTCTTGTCAGTGCCATTGGAACAGCCAAATCCCACCAGATCCTCTTTCCCTTCACCACTGGCATTGCTCGAATCAGCTCTCACTCAAATCTCACAATATTTTAGCCAACTGGAGTCTTATACCAGCCCAAATACAGCAGTCCCGTGGCCCCTGGGTGATGACAGAGGGACTGGAGTTCTCCTGTCCTCCAGCAGACCCAAAGCAAGCCAGGAGAGCATCCAGACTGAGCCCTTAGGGTGGCTGTCAGACAGATCCCTCCAGGAATGGCTGCATCTTTCCTTGTCCCATGCAAGGGCCTCCTCACGCATCCCACCCAGTCGTGGTAACCTCTCCACCTGCAGCCCAGCAATGGAAGCTTCCCACAGCCAAGAATGTGTCCATCATGTGTGTCACAAGCTAAACAACTGAGGATCAAGTTCCCTGAGGTCCATGGGCCACCTGGGTCTCCCAAACCACTCCAGCCCAGCCTCCCCTTGCAGATCCCCCCAGCCACACAGACCCTTCACTCTCACCCCAAAGCCCAGCAGAGCTTCAAGAGAGTGCCCAAAACACAAACCTCATCCACTCACCTCGTTCTACCTCCCAGCAATACAACTGGACAACCATGGACAATTGCTGGACAGCTGCTGCCACCTCCTAGCCCACCTCCATCCACCACAGCCACCTTCCTTCCAGACAGAATCAAGTCTGCTGATACATGCCCAGGACCCTTCCCTTCCTCATCCTCCCATTTTATCCCCATTCCTTCCATGCTTCATTTTAAGCAAACATGGGAGGGTTGAACTTTTTCCTCCTGTTTTCTTGAAATACCATCCCATCCCCAAGTCTCTGCAGATCTGGAGTTCATCAGAGACCATCCCCAGAGGTTGTTGGTCTCTGCTCCCCCCTAGAGCTAGACACAGCAGTGACTCTAAACCTGCTCCAAGCCCCTTCTAAAGCCATCACTATTGTCTGAAGGCAATGGGATTCCCTGTTCCTTCATGGAAAAGAAATAACCATTCACGTTTGGGCAAAGAAAGGGAATTATTGCTGGGGGAAATGCTCTGCTGGGTTCCATCCAGCTCCATCCCATCCCACAGCCGTGTACCATCTCTCCATGCTCGCGAGGCAGGAAAGACCAAACCTACTTCCATCTTTGCAGATCTCCACCACATATCCATCCAGGCTTGCCCGGCCCGTCTGCTCCGGGGCTTTCCAGGTCAGCGTGAATGAGTTTTCACTCACTTCTTCCACAGCCAAGGACAAGGGGCAGCTGGGTGGCTCTGTAACAAACCCACAGTGGTGACGGCAGGGCTCGAGTACCGGGGCTCTTGGAGGGCAATCACTCAACCTCCAGGTCTGTCTTCAGTCCACCTAATCCCCAGCCCTATCCCACTGCAAAAATATCCTTGATGACTTCATCCCCCCATCCCTTCTCCCCGGCACATGGCCTCTACAAGCCTTACTTATGTCCCCTCCCCACTCCAGTGTTCCCCACTCACCTTCCTTTGGTTTCTCCGGTTTAGGTTCAGGGGCTGGGGCTGGGGGTTCAGCTGGGGGAGCTGGGGAACCTTCTGCAGGCACTGGAGTCGTTTCTGCTCCAGCTTCCGTGGGGATGGGAGCAGGTTCATCTGTGGGGGCTGGGGGCTGCTCCGGGGGATGCTCAGGGGCTGGGGGCTCTTCAGTAGCTGGGACTGGGGCTGGGGGTGCTTCTTCCTTTGGGGCTGCTCCTTCCTTCGGGGCTGCTTCTTCCTTCGGGGCTGCTCCTTCCTTCGGGGCTGGCCCTGCCTTTTTCTTGGCCGCTGCTGGAGCTGGTTTTTTGGCTGGAGGTGCAGTTTTGCCGGTCATTGCTGGCAAGGGGATGTTCTGGGGTCTCTGCTCTGGGGTCTCTGCTCTGTTTTGATGTTCCTGCTCCAGACAAAAGATCTCTCCTCTGGATCTGGGGTCTGGCCTCTGAGGTTGGGGTCCTGGCTCAGGACCAGCAGTCTCCACTCAGGACCAATGGTCTCTGCTCCAGGACGGCTGTGCTGGGAGGGGGGAACCAGGTCACTGAGCCAGAACAGAGGCTGGGTGACTTTTATAGGCTTTGGCTGGCACTTGTCACCTCCCTGCAAACCAATCTGCCTGCGCAGGCGGGACTGCCAGGAATAGCCACCCAGGACCTGCACATTCAGCAGCCCCAGCTGCCCCCTCCTATGGGATGGCAGCACATGGGCCCGGCCCCCCCCAGCGGCCCCCTTGGGCTCACTCAGGACTGGGTAGGCCAGGGCCAGGTCACCTTTCTTTGGGGACATGGCTCCTGTCCCCAGCACCAGCACCCCTCTGGCTAAGGGCTTCCCCCCTCCACTGCCACCTCCTCAGCCATCCACTCCCTCCCAGTCCCCACAGACTCTCCCTGAACCCTCTCATCCCCCTTGCCTTCCTTAGCCCCTCCATTAACATCAGACTCGCCCCCCCAAGCCCTCTCTGTTAATCCTGCATTGACCCCCACCAACCCATCTGCTGCCCCTCAGATCCTCCCACAGTCCCTGTGACCCCCGACCCCTCTGGTTCCTCTGTCCTTCTTCAGCCTCATACCTAATTCCACTGGGTTGGAAGAGGTTGGAAGACAACCTTTGAGTCACCTGGACCAACCCAGCTGCCCATACCCCTAACCCACATTTCTGGGGAAGATAAATCACTCCCCAGCCCCATGCCATATTCTCCAGCCTTTGTTCTGCTCAATCAACCATCCTTGTCCATGGAGACAAGGTGTGTCATGTCACCCCAGAACTCGTGACCAGTCACCCTACTGTTACCCCCAAACTCAGATTCACCCCAAATCCCCCTAGTGACCCAGGAAAGCCCCATTAATTCTCTGGGTCATAAACCACCGAACCTCTCCTTGCTCCTGTTCCCTTCCTTGCCCTCATGCTGTGCATGAGACACTACTAGAAGTGTCTCTGTATCCCTAACCTTCCTGCAATTAGAGTTGAAAGAGTGTTTTTCCCATTTTCCAGCTAATTCCCTGTCTCCAGGGATGCTGCTCTGAAGTAGCCAAGCAAGCCTTGCTCTCCTGGGTGCTGGTCCACGGACTCACAGTTCTGTGGTCCCCAGGAAACATCTCCAGACATGGATGTCACGGTCAAGAGGCATCTCTGAGACAGCCAGAGCATGAGGCATGTTCCCTGCCAGGGCCAGATCATCCCAGCTTTGCTAACAAGGGGCTGGCTTTCCAGGTGGGGGGAGCTGTGGTCACCCAGGAATGGGAGGGAGAGAAAGAAGAGCAAGCCCCATTGGCCAGGCTGGTCTTTAAATGCATGGTGACATCCCAAAAAAGAGCCTGAGGGGTGCACCCCAGCTGGAGCAGCATGACTCTTCTGCTCCAGGAGAGATATTTTTTTGTCTTCTGGTTATTTGGCAGCAGGACAAAGCCAGGATATCTTGAGATAATGTTGGTGCCTCAGGGAGGTCTGTTTGCCCCACACTATGTGATAACCCAGATGTTCCTTGATTATTCCCCAGTGAGGAGGAATATGAGTAATGAAAGTTCCACATTACCCAAAATCCCCTTGGAATGCCTGAGAGATGAGATCCTTGAGGCAGGAGAGAGTGATATGGGGCTCCCAGGCATTTGTGCTGCCTGCATTGATGGGTACTGGCAGTTCCTTTTCTGCCCAGAGCACCTTGGAGTGGTTCAAAATTGCCAAGTTGGTCATGAACTAGAAAATTCCTAGCAGCTGCTCTAGCCAGAGAGAGGACAAGTCCTGCTGCCCAGCACAGCAAGGAAGGGCTGGAGAGGTTTCTCCATACCTTGGCCCACCAGGATTTCATTATGCCTTGGATGATCTTGGCCCCCTCCTTGACTCCTCCACTTGACCCCTCCACATGGGCCATGCCTTGATGACTCTTTCCATCAGCTCACAGGTGGCCAGTTCCAGACTCCCACAAACATCTGCTCAGGCATCTTCCCTGTATCTTTCTCAATCACAGTGTCTAATCTAAAAAAACCCACTTCACTGCAAAAAAAAAAGGGCTTGTTTTGATTACATGTTACGAGAAGCAATTTAAAGAGCTCAGAAAGAAAAATAAATCAATACCAAAAATCCAGTTCATAGGAAAATGAGCACTCAGATTTCTCTCTAATTTCAATTTGGGGGAATGCAGCTGAAAATTAAATACTTTCCTCAGGAAAAATAAAGAACATCAATGCAATAATTTCACTTGAAGTTCTCAATTTGAAAGAAACTTGGGGTCTGTCAACCTGCTCCATGATGTTTGGATGCTTTTGCTCTGTTGACTCAGGGGGTGACTAACAGGTTACAAGCAGATGAATCAAAGTGGTTTATCACCCACTCTTATCTGGGCCATATTACTAGAGTTTAATGGCATCTTGTTTATTCACATGTTGGGCAAGTGCTGGGTGTTGAGCAAACCCCAGCAGGGAAACACTGAGGAGCTACTGCAGTGGATGGCAAAGGCACCACAGGAGGTTCTCCCAGTTCAAAGGGTTTCCCACAGGCTCCAGAGGTGGGAGTCAACCTTTCCTTACCCACCACGATGGCTTCACTTGTGGATTCACAGTGGGGATGGAGAAACTGCTGCCAGGAGGTGGTTTCACCTCAGGACAGGAGTGGGCTACCCCAGCCCCCAGTATTGGGTGAGGGAGCTCAAATTACTCTGGTGATGGAAATGAAAATCACACAGAGGGGGCTGTTCCTGCAGACAGCTGGGAGGGTTGAATATTAAAAATTTAGTGATAATTTAATTATCAGCACATTTTGCCTGAAACTCTAAGTATTTCAGGATTTAGCTGAAATACAGGTTATCCATGTTTTCCAATGAAAAAAAAATCTCTTCCAACAAAAACTGGTACTTTTATAAATTGGTTTTGACCCACATTTCCAGCCCACTGAGTCACTGATACATTTCCTTACTTATTTTCCAAGTGAGTATAGGTCTAAATATAGGAAATATCATTTATGCCAGAAAGGATCTGATCCTCCTCATGCCACTGTTATTCCAAATCCCCCTGATGATGCAGCACAGCGGTCGATCATTTTCCAGCTGTGGTTGTTTGACAGGATCCCATTGCAGAGTTGAATTTGTTTCCCCAAAACATCAGATCAGCCCAACCACGCAGACTCCCAGCTCAGGAAACCAGAGACCTTGCCAGATGGAATGGGGGAAGCCTCGGGGATGCCTTCCCCACTATGACAGCTGATGTGTCGGTGCAAGGAGATAGAAGATGCCTCCGACAGCTGGGGCAAATCATGGAGGCTTCCAGAGATTAGAACCATCCCCTAAATAGGCTCCAGGGTTAGACAGGAGGTGGTGAGACCTTCCCACTTGCACATTGTAAAGCAAAGGGAAGATGCCAAAGGCCTGGAATAAACAAGGAGCTTGTCATGTAGGAAGGGCTCCCTGGAGCTGTCACATCTTCTGTGCTCGTCCCCTCCTGTCCCTGTCCCCATGAACATCTCTGGAGGTCCTGGTGGGCTCTTTTCTCCCCACCAAGACTGTGAAAGCAGCGGGTGGATGTCACACCATGGACGTGGCATCATCGGGTCCTTGGCACAGCCATGGGTGGCAGAGGATAGAGTGCCAGTGGATCAGAATGGGTGTCCACAAGGAGAGCCACCCAGAGCCTGTATCAGGGGATAGCCGGGACTGACAGGGTCCCCACTGCCAACCCCAATGAGCTAAATTCAAAGTCACCCAACAGGACAGAGAAGGAACCATGCCCATGTCCCCCAACCCTGCACACATTGTGTGGACTGTGAGTCCATGGGAGACATCAGAGAAGGCCAGAAAAATGCCTAAATCCTCTGAATTTCAGCAGAAAGGAGGTGTTCAAGCCCCTTCAGGGACGCTGTTGCTGGTGGTTATTGGAGCTGATTCCTGTGTGGGTCTGTGCCCTCCTTTCAACTGCTGTTCCTGCCTTTGCCTGTCCCCTTTCCAGGGTTAATTCAGATCTCCAGAAAACCAGGGAGCTCATCTGTAAAGCACACAGTGCTCAACCACAAATGCCAGCAGGGTGTTTAGGTAAGGCAGGCCCAGTGCCCTACCTGCCACCTCCCATATCCCACATCCCTGCTCCTGGCTCCAGCTCCGGCTCCCAGCAGCATTTCCAGCCTTGCTGTCACTGTGATATTCACAGAGCACTGAGTCAAGCAGCAGGGGCAGGCAGCAGGTGGGCTGGGACCAGGCTAGATTTCCATTTGTCTGTCACACACAAGTGGATACTTACTTCATCCCAAAGCAATGACTGCAGGCAGGGGGTCCAGGCCTGAGCTGGAATACGGCCCAAGTTCCTCTCCCAAAGCCCCCCAGGAAAGGGCCTGTCTAGGTGTTACCCTGGGAAAAGAATTTTAAGCAAGTGTTGCTTTAAAATATCCTTGTCTGGTCCAGAAAAGTCAACCAGGTAATAAAGAGACATCAACAGGAGCATCTCTGAGGTGCTGAGGGGCATTTCTTGCCTGATGGACATCCTTTGGTGGGCACTGGTACAGGGTTCTAACAGCCACTGGCTCCAGAGGTGTCCCTGTCTCTGGGTGCAGCCCAGCTCACCCCAGCAGCACTCAGCAGCACCAGTTTGATTCACTGACTCTCCAGGAACCCTTTCTTCAGGGTAAAAGTTGTTCAACCCTGACACAAGCTGCCCAGGGCAGTGGTGGAGTCCCCAGCCCTGGAAGGGTTCAAAAGCCATGTGGATGTGGCAGCTGAGGACATGGGTCAGTGGTGGCCTTGGCAGTGCTGGGTTAAGGGTTGGACTCGATGACCTTAAGGGTCTTTTCCAACCTAACTGATTGTCTAATTCCATGATCAGTCAGGGTTCACTCACCTCCAGGTCCCCCAACATCAGCTCATGGAGCAGCAGGGGCGATGCCCAGACCTGCACTCTCCCTGCTGGGATCAGGAGCTCCCAGATTCAGGCAGGGGATGCAAACACCCAAAACCACCTTTTGGGCTGTTATTTTGGGGCTGTAATGGGATCATTCTCCTCCAAGATGGATGGGGTAGAAAAATAGGAAAACCCATGCAGAGATGTCCTGATTTTGCCCCGTGACTTGCTGGGAGCTGAACCAGGGAGCTCCATGTTCCCTCCAGCCTGCAACAGCACTGCAGTGGAAAAACCATCACAGAGAGGCATCAGCTGCTGCCCACAGCCAAAATGGTTTCCCCAGGGCCACCTGTGGGGCCACCACAATTACAGTCACAGTACGAGGGGACAGCACAGCCTGAGCAGGAGGTGCAGGGCAGGAGCTCCAGGGCAGTGACCTGCAGCAGCTGCACCCAGGGCCAGCTGGGCCTGAGCGTGCCGGGCCAGCAGGAACCCTCACGCACCTTGGCACCACAGCTGCCACCTGCAGTGTGCCCAGGAGCAATGCCAGTCCTGGGACTCTGCTCTGCCTGGGGTGGGTTTTTTCCAGCCCTGCCCTACTTCTGTGGCTGCCAGCAGGAGCTCACCTAGGACAGAGAGCCTGCAGGGACAGGGCTGTGTCAGCCCCGGCCTCTTCAGTCTGCCCAGAGTCACCTCTACCAAGGCTTGGGGACAGCAGCTGGAGACGCCAATAAGGCTCTGTCACCACGTGCCCTGGCTGGCCCTGCCCTGTGTGAGGGAGAAGCTGCAATTAGCAGCTCAGGTTTTCCTTCGTCATTAAGACTCAGAGCTCAGGAAGGCCTGAATTGTTTCAAAGCCCCTTTGCTGGTTTATTCTGAGCATTTGTATCCAGGGACCAGAGCCATACCAGCTGTTTCTCCCCCCTGAGCAAGGAGCTGGGAGGCTCTGCAGGAGAATGGGGAGGGAACAGCTCAGCCCCAGGCCCCGCCAGCACCAAGGGCAAATTTCAGTATGGATTAGGACCAGTGGGGAACTCAGTGTTTGCTCTGCACAAAGACAGGCACCACTTCTCAGAGCCTGCTTTGCTCCTCTCCTCGCCTGCAGTCCCAGGCAGGACCAGGCACTGCCACTTCCCAGGAGGGTGTCCAGCTCTGCCCTAAGGACTTTGAGAGACTGAAACCCCTGCCAGGGTGCACCATGACATTGGCCAGTAACAGCCCAGAGTTAGACACTCATTTGACCTTCAGCATCTCCTTCATCAGGTCCCTATTCCTCCATCAAGGACTTAAGGCCACCTTGAATGTCTTCAAGGTCATTGCTCCTACCTAGTCCCTCTTGTAGGACCAACATTGGTGTTTCCACTTCCCCTCCCAGCTCTTCCCATATTTTCTCACACCCAACACCTCCTTTCCTTGCCTTACATGCTTTCACTGGCATCCTCACCTTCCCTGTGCTCTCCTCATCCCCTCCTCCCCCCTGCTCCTTTAACCCACTCCTGGTCCCTGCAGGACTCTGCCAAGCTCCATCCTGGAGCATCCCTGTTCAGCTGAGAGCAGGTAGGACCAGCAGGATGTCCTGCAGCCAGACCGGCCCCAGCCCTGGGGACACTGCTGGTATTGGGACCAGCCATGTCTCAGATGGGGCAGTGATATCCCAAGGAAGTCCTTGCACCTTGCCATGTCTAGGGTGTTTGGGAAAGGTTGCCCCTTCCCAGGATTCTTGGAAGCAAATGGGATCCGCTCCCTTGTTGGGACAGCATGTCTTGGGCCCACCCCACAACCCTCTCTAACCCAAAGACCTTTATTTGAGAACTTCCCTACTGTTTCACAGAATTACAGAATAATGAGGTTGGAAGAGACCTCTAAGATCATCAAGTCCAACCTATGCCTTAACACCTCAACTAAACTATAGCACCAAGTGCCACATCCAGTCTTTTTCTAAACACATCCAGAGATGGTGATTCTACCACCTCCCTGGGAAGACAATTCCAGTACTTTATTATTCTTTTGGTGAATTTTTTTTTCCTAATATCCAAACTGTACCTTTCCTGACCTAGCTTGAGACTGTGTCCTCTGGTTCTGTCTGGTGAAAGAGACCAATCCCACCTGTCTACAACCTCCCTTCAGGAAGTTGTAGGGAGTGATAAGGTCACCCATGAGTCTCCT
This sequence comes from Vidua chalybeata, assembly GCF_026979565.1. Lineage (NCBI taxonomy): Eukaryota > Metazoa > Chordata > Aves > Passeriformes > Viduidae > Vidua > Vidua chalybeata. The sequence continues at coordinate 624,775 of NC_071553.1, read as the reverse complement.
TTTCTTCAGGCTAAACAACCCCAGCTCCCTCAGTCGTTTCTCACAGTGTTTGTATTCCAAGCCCCTCACCGGCCTCATTGCCTCCTCTGGACGCACTCAAGCGTCTCAACATCCTTCCCAAACTGAGGGGCCAGAACTGGACACAGCACTCAGGGTGCCAAATGCTCACCAGTGCCAAGTACAGGGGAAGAATGACCTCCCTGCTCCTGCTGGTCACATAACTCCTAATGCAGGCCAGGATGCCATTCTTGGCCACCAGGGCACACTGCTGGCTCACGTTCAGCCGCCTGTTGACCAGCACCCCCAGGTCCCTTTCTGCCTGGGCACTGTCCCCAGCCTATAGCAGTGCAGGGGGTTATTGTGGCCAAAGTGCAGGATTTGGCACTTGGACTTTAATTAAACTTCATCCTGTTAGACTCAGCCCATCTATTCAACCGTTCCAGGTCTCCCTGCAGAGCCCTCCTACCTTCCAATAGATCAACACAAGCTCCCAGCTTAGTGCCGTCTGCAAATTTACTCATGAAGGACTCAATGCCCTCATCCATGTTGTCTACAAAAATATTGAATAGAACTGGCCCCAGCACAGAGCCCTGAGGGCCACCCCTGGTGACTGTCCCCAGCTGGATGCAGCACTGCTCACCACCAGCCGGCCATCCAGCCAGTTCTGAACCCAGCACAGAGTGCTCCTGTCCCAGCCGTGGGCTGCAGCTTTTCCAGGAGTGTGCTGTGGGAGACAGTGACAAAGGCCTTGCTGAAGTCTAAATAGACAACATCCACAGCCTGTTTCCCCCTCCCAGGAAAGTTTGCTGGGTCGGAGGGGCTATGAGACGGTTTGGAGCATCCCCAAATCCCAGTGACTTCCGCCAGGTCCCAGTAAACTGGGAATGCACGCCAGTTTGGGTTGTCCAACAGGTCCCAGCTGCATCCTTTCCCTACCGCCACCAGGGAGCATCATGGGGACATTCAATCCCGCTGTCCCTGTGCTGGGTGCTGCCAAAATCCTCCAGATAGTGAAATCCTCCCAGCCAAGCTTTGGAAATGCCTGGTCCTTGGAGTCCCTGGTATACCCAGAGCCAGCTGTGGCCCAGCCCTGTTCTAGATGCAGGGGCTTGCACCCAGGAGCTGCTCCCTGCCCTGATCAGCACAGCCTGACAGCCCCGTGCCATCCCTGGGGCAAGCATTTCCCCAAAACATCTCCAGTGCAGCTGGGCCAAGACATGGTGCTCAGAGAACAATAGGGGCTTGATCTGTTGATCCAATAATCTGCAAAGAAACAGCCATGGAAGATGCTACAATCTCATCCTCCTTGTCCATGAGCAGGTCAGTGCCAAAGGGACACTTGGATATTTGCAGGAAAAGGCCAAAACCTCCACCTGGACATGACCAAGGACAGTGAGAGCCAGGGGTGAGGCTGGAGGTGGCTTTGGCTCTTACCCATCTCCTGGGGGTTAGGAGGTGGCAGAGACCACAAGGGATCCAGAGACAAGAGGAAGATATGGGGGGGTCTTCTACCTCCCAAGTGCAGATTCTTAAGAAGGAGGAGAAATTCTCAGTCACACAAAATCTGAGAGCAGCCCTGGGAGGAGGGCTTGGGGTCTTGGTGCTCAATGTGCCCCAGCTGTGTGTGCTGGGTCTCAGAAACCTCCCAAGCCAACTGGGCTGATACTCCAGTGTGGGCAGCAGGGCAGGGGGGATTCTGCCCCTGTGCTCAGGTGAGACCCCACTTGCAGAGCTGCCTCCAGCCCCGGAGTTCCAGCACAGCAAGGAGCTGGAGCTGCTGGAGCAATTCCAAGGAAGGCCATGGAGCTGCTCCAAGGTCTAGAGCCCCTCTGCTCTGGAGCCAGGTTGTGAGAGCTGGGGGTGTTCACCTGGAGAAGAGGGGACTCTGGAAAGAACCCTAGAGCCCCTTCCAGTGCCTAAAAGGGGCTCCAGGAGAGCTGTAGAGGGACTTGGGACAAGGATCTGGAGGGACAGGACAAGGGGAATGGCTTCCCACTGCCAGAGGGCAGGGATAGGTGGGATATTGAGAAAGAATAGGGATTCCACCTGTGAGGGTGGTGAGGCCCTGGCCCATGTTACCCAGAGAACCTGTTGCTGCTCCATCCCTGGAAGTGTCCAAGGCCAGTTTGGACATGGCTTGGAGCAGCCTGGGATAGTGGAAGGTATCACTGCCTATGGCAGGGGGTGGGAATGGGATGAGCTTTGAGGTCCCTTCCCACTCAAACTAGTCTGGGATTCCACAGCACAGTAAGCGAGGTGCAGGGACCCACCCCTTGCTCTGTGACACAGCTGACATGCCGAGGGAGCCCATCCTTTTTGCAGGCTGGAAATGCCCCGGGATCCCACTGGGCAGTGGTGGCTGGAGGTGTCATTCCTGCCCAGTACCTGTAAAGCCCTCGGGATCTCTTGGGGTGCTCTAACATTGCAAGAATGCCAAACGATGTGCAGGGCTGTCACCCGCCCCGGCTGGCACTGAAGGTAAGAAGCTGATTTATTTTCACAACCTGCAAAGCCCTGGGGAGGTGGACATGGCCAGGCTCGGCACCAGAGATGGCTCGTTTCTGTCCCTGGAACTGTGACTTCAAAGTAAAGCATTGGGACTCTCCAAAAGTTCACATCTTCCTGCAAGTCAGGCCATGACCCAGTCCCATCCCACCACCTGCACAAGGAAAAACACCTTTGCTGGTCCCTTTTTTAATGCTGCTTGTGGCCGTGGTCAGCTCTTCTCATGGGGTGCAGGAGAAGCTGTGCTGTCCTTTTGCACCCCAGCACAGCAACCAGGAGGGATGGGGGGGGGACAAGGAGGGAGCTGCCAGGACCAGTTATCTGATCCCAGCAGCTCCAGTGTAAACTTAGCATGGCCTTTAGGAAAGTACTTGCTGTGGCAAAACACGCAGTAAATCACTGCTCTGAATGCCAACAATATTTTGAGATTAGCAAATCTTAAAGCTCACTTTAGGGTCGTGGGTTGGAGCCCTGCCAGTGTAACCGGGGGGGGTCTTCCTCACCTCACACCCTCCAGCTCCCAGGGATTGCACCAAGCTGCAAATCCTTGCTTTTTGAAGAAGATGGGATAAAGTCCAGGGTCAGCAGTGGATGTGGGGTCCTACAACCCACTCCTGTGGATTCTCACCCTTTGCCTTTTCCTTTTCAGACTACCTTGGAAAATCCCAAATTTCCTCCCTTATTTTGTCAAACCCAGCTCCCATTAGCTGCCCCGACCCTTTCCAGCATCATCCTGTGTTCCCTGGGACAAGTCACCGTGATCTCCAGCACCATCGCCCTACTCCTCCCTCCCCAGTGTCCCCAGGGCCCCCAGCACCCCAGCACTGCTTCAGGGTAAGAAGTGCCCAGGATTTAAAAGCCACATAGGAGGTGGGACCCTGGTGCTTCCAGACATACCACAAATTGTCCAAGCTCAGCTGAGGGCTCATTCTGCCTGTGAGACAAAAAGAAGGGAGAAGCCCTTGGAACTGAGCAGGAAAAGGGGCATCAAGTACTTGGGAGCCCCAACGAAGTGCATTCCAATGGAAAATCACCACAGGCTCTGCATCCTGCAGGAAATTGACCCCTGAAACACCTTCCCAATGAAAAAAATATTCTGGAGATGGCATTTTAACCCAGGATAAATCACTGGGTCATCACTGGAGGTCCTAGGGAAATCCCAGGCTATCCCTGAGAGTTCTGTGGCTTGACCCTTTCCAGGCCATTTTGTAATTTGGATGCAGCTGTATGTGTTGAGAATGCCATGGAGGAAACCACTTCAACCCAGAGCAGTATTCCATCAAAGTTCTGGAGGAATGTGGGACTGAAATCCCGATTGCTGCTGTTCTTCCATCCATGCTGTTTGAGTGAACACCCTGATTTATTTCAGGCTTAGAGCTCCTGTCACTGAGTTCTCAAAAAGATTTGTGTTGGCCACAGGTCATTCCTGTTTGTATCAGAGAGAGCAGAAAAAGTTGCTTGTCAGAAGGACCTTGCCAGTGTAGCTGAGCTTCTGTTCCTTGTGGAAATATTACAGAATAAAAAGCTGCCAAGGTCAAGTGCAACAGCAACACAGGATTATATTAAAAATAATGTTCCTGCTTATTGGCATTGTGGGACAGCTCCCACCTGTGATGCTGTATGGAATTGTCCCCAGAGTGCAGGGAAAATAATTCAGCAAAAGCAGCACAGAGCTGTGTTAAGGAAGGGCCAGGCTGGATATCAGGAAAGGTTCTTCCCCCAGAGGGTGCCCAGGCTCCCCAGGGAATGGGCACGGCCCGGAGGCTGTCAGAGCTCCAGGAGTGTTTGGACAGCGCTGCCAGGGGTGCCGAGGGTGGGATTGTTGGGGTGTCTGTGCAGGGCTGGGGTTGGAGTGGATGGTCCCTGAGAGTGCCTCCCAACTCAGGGGTTCCTGTGATTCTGTGATCTGTGGTTGCCCATGTGCCAACAGCAATGCCAGCCCAGCTGGAAGCCTGTAAGCTGAGATGTCCACTGGCCAGAAAACAGCCTCGGAGCACTTGCCCTGCACTGTATTTGCAGAGGGGCTGCAGCCCAGCATGAGCCTTCCCTGCCCACCCAGCACTGTGCAAGCCCCTCTGCCCAACACCACACCCATGAAATTCCAAAGGTGGATTGAAATATTTGGGGTTAAAACCATGAGGTGCAAGGCAAAGTGGCCAGATTGTCCTTGTTTTCCAGTGCCTGGGAGCTTTGGAGCCTCCACTGCAATTACCATGGAAAAATTGGGCCCAAATCTTTTTCCATGCAAAAATGGGCCATTTTTGGGTGTGTGACTTTGACATGGGGGTCTCTGCACCCCCACAATTGTAACATGGAGGGCTTTGGGCAGATAAGGGAAGTGCCTTACTAAGAAATTGTGATTTTGGTGTACTGTGAGGGCTGACATCCCTTTTCCTTGCCCAGTCTTTGTTCCTGGTCGTGGCTTGAAGTGTCCCAGCTGAGGCCCCAGCAGGTCCCTCTGCACCCACAGGGAAGAAGAGCTGGCAGAGGATGTTCCATGGCACCCCATTTTGGGGTGCTGGAAGGGACCATGGAGCACGGAATAGGGCAGAGAGCTAAGCATCTGTGGCAGGAACAGTGCAAATGAGTGTGCTGAGCCCACACATCCTCAGCCCGAGCACAAACGTCCCGGGAGCCAGAAAACCGGGGGGAAAGGTCCCCTCTCGCAGAGAGATTTCTTTGCTCTAATGCCGCCATCCAGTGGGAGAAACTCCCTGACACGGGAAAGGCTGGAAAAGAGGGCATTGGGTTCCCCGCCATCCTCGGGCTGCCCTCGGTGGCCTCCCGGCCAGGGATGCTGTGACTTCACTCCATCCTCCGTTCCTAAGCCCCGATCCCAGCCTGGGTGCAAAATGGAAACAGCTCACGCGGCACCTGAGCTCCTCCGGCGCCCAGAGAGGGGACGGGGAAGGAGGGAAGATGCACCGGGGTCAGGCGAGGGCTGCAAGCCCAGAGGAGGAGGAGGAAGCTGAGGTGCAAGCAAGGTCCCAGCGATGAGGCCACCCCGTTCCCAGGGCGATGCGGGGCACGCTCCCAACGCTCCCCTCCCGCTCCCGCGGGATATTTGCAGTCTGAGCACACCGTGCCTGCAGAAAGCCGAATTTCAGCGCGTATTCAGCAGCATCGGGACTTGAAGGAGGGAAAAGCAGCCAAACACAAAACTCCCTGGGGTTGCTCAGGGAAGCGAAATTACTTTGGCAGCGGCGACAGAGCAGCGCGACGGCGAGCGGGGGAAGCGCGGTGGCCAGCGGCCCCCAGGATCCCACAATGCGCCCGTTTGTTGTCCCCATGGGCGGCCGGATTCCCGCAGAAAGGAGCTTTCAGTGGAAATATTCAAAAGTTCAACCTCTCTCAGCAACGCAAGGTTTGCTGGATTGTGCAATGGCACAAAGGGACAGTGTTTCCTCAGGAGCGGGAGGTTCTGTGGCTGGAACACGGCGCTTTTACTCCCGCACAGAAGCCGCCTGAGCAGAATTACGGCGTTATCGAGGCGGGATCGCAGTCAGAGACTTGCCTTAAAGAGAGAAAGCAGGAAAAAAAAATTCTGCTTATGGGTATAAAATCAAAGAATTTCGGGGGTTTTCTTCTGTCTGAAAGTAGCAGCTGTTTTCCTGAGGTGGCGCCAGTTTCCAGGAAGCAGGCGTATTCCTCCGAAATCGAGGGGAAAACCCCTTACTTTTTCTTTTCCCTTTGTGCCAAGAGGAAATTTGTACTGGGAACAAGCCCTGTGCACAAACAAACACACTGTCCTCTCCTTCGAGAAGCACAAATGCTTTCCTACCCACTCAAAATTACACAGAAAAATGACTCCTGGACCAGCAATTCCCTGATAAGCCCAAGGAGGAGGCAGCATCCTGGTTGAATCAGAGGCACGTGTCCCGATGCAGATGAATTTTGGAAGCATCCACCACCTCTGCAAGCTGGCAAAGGCCATTCCTGGCGGCTGCAAACCCATCCTCGAGTTCCAGCCCACACTTGGGAAAGGGAGAGGAATGGGACAAGTTGGAAAATAAAAGAGATGAGGACATTTGGTGCAGGGAATCTGCTCTGCAGCTGCAAACAGTGTCACGCTGGCACTGGGGCTGAGAACTGTGCACAGCTCATCACACCTGGAGTCTGATAACCTGTAGCTGTGCCCAAGGTCCCTCTGTAGGTTTAATTAGGATCATAGAAGATATCCATTACTTCAGTTTTCGGATCAGAGATTTGTTTGGTTTGGAATGGATCTTAGTTACTGCAACTTAGTAACGGCAACTTAGTTAAGCATTACCCAAAAACAGCAGAGGAAATACTGGTGAACAGGCTGAGAATGGGAAAGGGGGATTTTTCTTTTAAAGATATCATTTGTTTTTAAGGGACTTTCCCTGCTGGTGTGTGCAGAGCAGTGAAACCACCCAGCAAAGCCGAGCAGCTCTGCAGTGTCCCGGCATGCCTGAGACAGGGAAACCCCTGGATAGAAGCACCAGGACACTGCTCTTCCTTCCTGCAACAAAGGCGAATGGCAACTGGCCTCCAGCCCCAGACCTGGACGAAGGACCTCTCAGTATCTCTGGGACGGAGTATAAACCTCTGACGGGTGAAGAAACACCAGCCCGAGGTAAAGCACACCTCAGCCGGTGTGCCTGAGCGGTCAGGACAAGCTCGCAGCCCACGGCATGGGAATAAAGCACAGTGGAGTCACCAGAGCAGGTGATGGGCTGACTCCGCACCACACTGCAAAGCAAGAGACACCAAAACATCTCTACCCTGGAGGGGATGGGTCAGTGCCATCCCACCCCACAGAGGCTGTGCTGGGCACCGGTCCCGGCACTGGTGGGGTCCCGGGGAGAAAAGGGCTTGGAGGAGGCCGGAAGGCTGGAGCAGCGTTTGGGCAATGCTGTAGCACTGGGGAATGAGTGTTCTGTCCCCTGTGATGTAGGGCAAACCTTGTCCCAAGTGTCCACACCCTGATTCCCACCCTGTGCCCAGTCGCACCCTGTGTCCAAGCCTAGGCCGTCTCCCCACTAAGATGCCCAGACCCGTCTGAGGGGATGCTCAGCTCCCTCTGTGTCCGGTGCTCCGGGTGTCCTCATGCCCAATTCTCCTGGATGTCCCAAGTCTGGTTCCTCCTGGCATCCTTGTAACTCGGGGTGTTCCCACCTCCCCCATTCCCGCTGCCTCCACGACCGTCGTGCCCGCTCAGTCTCAGATCCCAGTGCCCCCTGTACCCCCGTTCCGGTGCTCCTGCTCTTCTGCAACCAGGTCTTCCTGCCTCCCCCATTCCCGATGCTCCCAGGACCCCCGCATCCAGGTTCTTCCCAGCTCCTCCGTGCCTGGTCTCCCGACTCCTCCTCCCCAGTGCTCCCAAGGACTCCAATTCCCGGTTCTTCCCTTACCCCTATGTCCTGTACTCCCGGATCCCCCATCCCCAGTTCCTCCTGGCATCCTCGGCTCCCTGCTCCCCTCATTCCCGATGCTCCCGGGGCCCCCATGCCCGTTTCTCCCGGTTTCCCGGGCTACCCCGTACCCCAGTGCGCCCTCTCCCCGGACGAGTCCTCCGTGCCCGGCGGTGCCAGGTGTTGCCCGGTTCCCCGCTCCTCCTCCTCTCCGCCCCGTGCCGTCCCTCCTCCCCCGGGAAAGCGAAAGCGCGGCGGGCGGAAGCCGAGCCCTCCTCGCCGGGCCGGGCCGGGCCGGGGCCGCACCGGGACCACCATGGCTTCCCTCGGCAGCTTCTTGCGACGGAGCCTGCGGCGCGCCGGCCGCAGAGGTGAGGGGCGGGAGGGGCTCCGGGAGGTGCCGGTGTCGGTGTCAGTTTCGGTGTTTGGACAGGTCCATCCCCGGTGCCGACGGCTGCCGGTGGAGCGGGAACGTTCCCGGGCAGGGCAGCGCGACTGCGCCGGGCGCAACCGGCGGCAGCGGCTCGGTCCCTCCAGCCCTGCCCGTTCTCACCCCGCCCCACGGAGCCCAGCTCGGGCCGGCTGCCCCGGACTCACCGCATCTCTTGCTCCGTTCTCGGGGGTTCAGCCCATCCCGGCGGTTCAGCCCATCCCGAGAGCTGCACCCCATCTCCCGGGAGCCCACCCCTTCCCAACTGAGCCAGCCCCAGCCCCAGGGGCGGTCCCACAGATCCCCTATCTCCCCACATCCCCACTAAGGCATCGTAGGGCATGCGGGCGCGTGGCATCTGGGACACCCCAGAGGGTATCCATGGGGGGACCCACGAAGAGACGGTGCCCCTCAGGACAGTTGGGTGTTGCAGAGCCTTCAGAAGGCGATGCAGAAATTGGTTCTTTGGGATTTGTGATCTTTTCCGAGATACCGAAAGGATCACCAGAGTTTTCTGGCTGCCGTATCTCCAGGCAGAACAAAGCAGGTTGGAGCAGTCTGTGGACTGGGGGGGCTTACTGCGCTCCCCTCCCCGTCTGTTTTGTGCTGGCTCCGCATGAGCTCGATGTTGCCCGAGGTTTCATAAAGCCAAAGCCATTTCCTCTCCGCTGGGGCAGGTGGGCAGCTGGGCGGCACGGGAAGCTGAGCTCCCCCGCAAACCAGGTCGGGAAACCTTGGCACACCAGAGGTCGGGAGTTTTCCAGGAGGAAAGAAACCGGTTGTGCCACAGGCAGAGTGGGGCTGAGCGATAAGAAAAGCCCGCGGCAGCCTTTGCCCTCTCCGTGCCCGGTGGATGGAAGGGTGAAGATCCACGTCACCGGCAGCCACTTTCCATCCGGGAGTTGCGAGAGCACCCCTGGCCACCCATCTCCTTCCCTTCCTCGCAGGGGGTGCTCTCACTGCTGGGGGGCTGGGGGTGCTGGGGGTGCTCCCCGAATCTTCCTGACACGGGCTATGGGAGAGTCATTGGCTCCTGTGACCCTGACTTATGTTCCCGGGAGAGGAGGTGCTGTGACCCCTGCCGGTTTGGGGCAGCGCTGGGATCTCTGATGCCACACTCGGCCTGCCTGACAGTTCACTCCACACCTCTCTGGAGCTCATAGTCCAGCCCAGGAATGGGGAGTTGTGGTCTTGGAGGGATTTCGGCTCTGCCAGTGAGGGATTTGCAGCCAGACCTGGCACTGCCAGGGGATCCACACTTCCACGTAAGAGGCAGATCTGTAGCCTAGCAAGGCCAGGCTCTCCAGAGCAGCAGGTTTGGCTTGTTTGCTTGTAAACCCCATGGACAAAATGCAAATGCAGTCCGTGCTGGAAAGCAGATCTGTTGTTCTCTGAAATGCAGAATTGGACTGGATAGGCAGGATTTAACTGCACTTTCATCTTGCCCTGGTGATGGGAAAACAGCCAATGCCAGTGTCCAGCATGGATGGGAGACATCAGCAGCCCTCCCATGACACAGCCTTCTTCCCTGGGGTCCCCTCAACAACAGCCCCTTGCCTGGGTCAGAGGTAGGAGCAGACCAAAACCATTGCTGGAGCATCCCAAGGAAGAGCAGGAGAAGCAATGCACATCTTGTCAACTTTTCCCTGGCCTGGAGCACCTCATTGGGCAGGTCCAGGATGATCCCCAGTGAGGATAAACCAGAGGTATCCTCAGCCAGGTCTCATCCTTCACTGCCACAAAGCGTCCTCTTCGGGATGAATTTCGCCTTGCCAAAGAGGAAGGACTTTGTACGTGGAGGTGGGGCAGCCCCAGGGTGCATGAAGGGGTGGCTTTGAGCATCCCCCCACCCCGAGCTGGGAAAGGAATTTCCAGTCCCTGGGAAGGAACATCCTGTGATGGGACCATGAGTGCCACCTCCTCCTATGAGTCTTCTGCTCCCATCAGCTCCCAGTGACCTGGAACAAAGGCTCGAGAGGTGTTTCCAAACTAAAGGAGATAGCTCTGGAGCTGGAGGGACATGTGGGCAGGGTGTCCCCCAGCACTGCTTTTGGAGGAGGATGCCATACATGGAGAAGGATAATGGGAATAGCTGATCACAGCCATGCCTTGCCCTAACCATCTGTGGCACAACTAGAAGAGCCCAGGGACAAACTCTGGGATCTGAGGACAAACTGCAAGAGCCAATGATCTCATCCAGCCACATATTTATTTTCCTTGCTATTCCTAAAAGAGCAGCTCAACTTTTCTGCTCCAGTTCCCTACCATAATCAGATATGGGACAGTTTCTGTGTCAAGAACAAGGAATAAAGGGAGGCACAAGTGGCCTCTGGGAGAGGGAAGAGCTGTGGCATGGCCTGGCTGCAGTCTCTGTCCAGCATTTAACCCATCTCCTTTCCAGCCCTTGGAGGGCTGTCACTGTCCCACTGTGGTCATCCCAGAGCCCTTGGAGATGCTGGATGGGGCTCTTTCCACTCCTGTTCCTGGTTTTTTAGGGTGTGACAGCTGATGCTTCCCAGCTGCCCTCCCCAACCAGCCCAACAAGAACTGGGGTGTAATCTCCAGGAACTGCTTTGCTTTGGTTTAGGGAAAACCCTCAAGAAGCTCATTTGCAATCAGCAGTTCCCAGGACACCTGACAGGGAGAGGTTGGGATTCATCTGATTGAGCTTTAGGAGGTGCTCGAACAAGATCTGGGCTGTTTTTTTGCTGTTTACTTCCCCTAAGAGAATAAAATTAACTGCTATAAACACATTCCCACACCTCCCTGCAGATGTTTAATGCAGAGCCCATCTGCTCTCCCTCATTCCATGTGCCCACTTTGCTCTGAGCATCCTTCTGCCCTCACTGGGCTGGGGCAAAGGAAGGCTGGGAGTGTCTTAGGATTTTCCCTAGAAGACTCATAAAAGCCATTTCTCTTTCCTTTCCATGTCCCCAGCTGTTCATTTTTGGGGACCAAAAGTCCTGGGCACCAGGACCTGGTTCCCTTCAGCCAGTTCACGTGTAACTCTGCAAGTCCTCCCTTGCTCTCAGGACACCTCACCTTTCATTGCACTCTGATTGGATTTTTTTTTTTTTTTGCGATCTTTTTGGCTTCAGAAGGAAAAAATGGGGCCTCTGCTGCAGAAAACAC